>NC_060073.1:24294791-24602083 GCF_922984935.1 Meles meles
AGCTTCTGTATTATACAATTTTATGTATAATCATACTATCCTGGAAACTCTAAACTCTTCTTGGACTCTGACACATAATGATAGAAACTTTATATGTTGAATCAATCAACTTTTCAGTCCATATTTTGTGTTAGATTCAAGAAATGTAATTGAAGGGGCACGTTGGTGGCTCAGTTGGTTAAACATCCAACTCTTGATTTCAGCTCAGGTCATGATCTCGGGGTGGTAGGACTGGCCCCACATCGGGACAGGCTCTGCACTCAGCAGGGAATCTGCTTGAGATTCTCTCCTTCTGCCTGGCTTGCGTGTATTTTCTTTCTCTCACAAATAAATACATAAATCTTAAAAAAAAAAAAAAAAAAAAAAGAAACGTGGTATTGAAGAAAAAGAAACAGCAGAATTACTCCTTACAGGCATGAAGCTTACGTCCTGGTTGTAGGGGAGAGAGTTAAATGAGATAAACATGAACATAATCTGTGAGTGAAAAATAAATGGAGTTAAGAGCTGGGAACAAATGAAGGAAAACTGCAGGGATTATGTGAGTAGCAGCAAGAGGGAACTGATGTTGTCGGCATGGGGGCCCGGGATGGATTGCTGGCAGGCACTGAGACTTACAAGGAGGGCGTCTCTGGAGAAGTGAACTCTGGAGGAAAGAAATGGGCCTGAGCCTTAACAGAACAGCTTTGTGATTGTGGTCAGTCCTGAGGTATCAGCAACTTTCTCAGAAGCATATGACCTTGTGGTGTATAAAGGTCCGGGGGAGGGGGACAACTTACAGAGCAATATTTTATGGGTTGGCTGGAGTTGTACCATTTAAGACATGGCAGAGATTTTATTTCAGATCATGAAATTGATTTGATGGCTTTCAGACATTGTTTGATTAAGAACATGAATGCAAATTTGCTTTTTTTGTTTGTTTTTTGTTTTTTTGTGTGTGTTGTTTTTTTGTTTGTTTGTTTGTTTGTTTTTTTGTTTTTGTAGCTTAGCACACTGAGTTATTTCTCTAAATGTTTCCAGATAGCAAGTGAGGCTGTACACTGGGTTCGCCCCTCCTTTGTTAGCACCAGGCTAATTAGAGGCATTTCTGAGTGACTGTAGTTGCTGGTGCTTGTCTCTGTTGTTGTTGTTTTCCCCATCTGCCTTTTGCCTCTGTGTAGCAGGTCTGGATGAGTTTGAGGCAGGAAGATGGCAGCCTAGTGTACCTTAAGAGGGTGTTAGTCACCGCCTCTGGACATAATGGGGCGAGATACCACCACTGTTTTCCGCTAGCAGCTGACCTGGTGGTGATTCATGGTTTTCACAGCGATGTGAAGGGGGACAGGAAGCAAGCAGGCAGGGGGGCTTTGGCCTCCATCTAGTAACTGGAAGCATCTAGACTGGATAGGGTGTGGGGGGGTGGGTAATTTTAGTTAGGTAAACCCACACCTTAAGTCTTACTAAAAATATTTTCTTGAAATTTCATTCAGCATTTTTTACTCTGTGCAGTTCAACATACTTGTAGGTCATGCAGATAAAAAATATCTAGTGTGTCAATGGGTGTGGAAATAAAGCCAAAAGCTGAGACTTGCTTCAATTAAGGAGGCAGCAGTGCATGTGATATTTGAAGTTATAAGGATGGTTGAGATCACCCAGCTAGAGCGTACTCGTCATCGTATTTCTTTCAGAAATGATCCCACTTTGGGGTATGTGTACCTGTTTTTCGTGGGATCGCATTACCTCATCCTATATTAAGAGAAAAATGTGTTCTCTTTCACCATTTATGGATGAGCTGAAAAACCATACTCAAGTCTTACTGGTGATTTATTTCCCATGAAATATCTAGTCATGTTTTCCTATATTCATTTTTTTCCTACATTCATTTTAAGATGGAATTGAAAGGTGGACATTGAAGTGTGTAGTATTTGCTTGCTTTTGTCACATTAAAAAATAAGAAAGCTTACTACCTTTCAGTTGTTATCTGGGATCTCTTTAAAGCCTTGTTCTATTTGTTGCTGTAATGTCAGTGCATTTGGGGTTGAACATAATTTTTAATTAAAAAAGAATCATGCCAAAGGATTTTTGTCTCACTATGCTATATAATGGATTGAATTGAATCATGGTAAATAAAATAATATGCTGCCAAATATTCTAACTGTAGAATCTGTCTCAAATTCTCTTACTATATAATCCCTTAATATTTACTTATATTCAGTGTTCCTGTCCAGCATATATTATAGATTTACCATGTGGGGCAGATATGTGATCGAGTGATTAGATTATAGCACAAGCCCCTTGGTATTTTATGATACTGGTGGGCTCCTATGTATTGGTGTGCAATTACATGTGGATGAACTGAATGAAATTGGCTATAGTCATGGGATGTAACTCTTTGAAGTAAAAGGCAGACTCTAGCAATTTTCTAGGCTCTGTTTTAATTTGAGACTTTTCTTTTTAATTGCTTGCCCTCCATGTTGGAAAGATGTTAAAGAATTAAGGAGAAATTGCATAAGGAATACATTGATAAAATTTATATTCTCTTAATCTGGAGATTTTTAGGAGAATATTTATAAGTAGGGCTTGGAAGCCACACTCTGTATAACTCTGAGCAAGTTAGGTAACATCTCAGAGTTCATTTTCTTGTTTGTAAAATGGAGATAGTAATATTATTTCTTAATGTCCTTGTGAGGAATGGTGATTATGTATGTAAAGTATCAGGAGAGAGGATTGTTATATGGGACAGTTACTTCTGTCTCAGATTTGCTTCAAGAGTGTCTGGCATTTGTAGTGATGAGAGAAGAGATTTAACTTCTGTGATAGCCATTAGCTTTAGCCTAAACTGAGATTCTCCTGCTTTAGACAACTGCTAGAGGGCATTTCTGCTGATGGTTTCACTATGAACTACCCCACTGTACAGTAGCCAAGTGAAAATAAATCTCAACAATTTTCTTAGTCATTTCAATTCTGAAACGGAACAGCTTAGATGTATAATTGAACATTCCCTCAGTCTTCCAAGCACTTTAAATTTGGATTCATGTCTTTCTGGATCAAGTGGCAGCCAATTGCAAGGACCTATCTTACCTTCTGTTTATATCAGTCATTTGGTTGATGATGGTTCCCAAAGCTAAAGTTGTTACAAAGTTGATATTAAAGATTAGATACAACTCTTAAAGGTAACTTTCCTCTTGTAACTGAATGTTCACTGCATAAATTCGCCCATAAGTACTTAAAGATGGAGAATGCTAACCTAACTTAATGGTAGAGAGCCTGGATTTTGGAACCAGGCATCTTAGGTCAATTCTGGATTTACTGCTCATCAGATGTAAGCTGTTAGCCAATAGATACTTAAACTCTCTGTGCTTTTGCCATCTTTTTTTTCTTTTTTAAAAATAACATTGGATAGATAAGATTAAACTCTGTGGACACATTAAAGGAGTGCCTATAACATGGAGGGCATTAGGAGAAGGAAAGGGAAAGTGAAGGAGGGGGGATCAGAGGGGTGGATGAACCATGAGAGACTGTAGACTCTGAGAAACAAACTGAGGGTTTTGGAGGGAAGAGGGATGAGAAGTTGGGTGAGCCTAGGGTGGGTATTAAGGAGGGCACGTATTGCATGGAGCACTGGGTGTGGTGCATAAAACAATGAATCTTGGAACACTGAAAAAATAAAATAAATAAATAAAGAGTGCCTAGGATATAGGTGGTGTTAGCTAGTACTAAAATGTAAGCAAGCTATCCACAGACTATCAGATGATCAGAAAACCATGATGGCCTGATATCGATGTTCACTGGGCTACTGTCCTAACCACTGGACCACTTGGTTTGCATTTTTAACAGATAGTAAATCTCTGGTATATATACATAATCATAGCTGAGAAATAATCTCCTGTTGATTAGCTAGTCAAATTACTTGAATCACCTCTCCACATCCCATTCAGTACATAATTAGTGTTTATTTCCATTTTGCTGTTCATTATGCAAATTCACTGCAAAACCATCACAACTGGGGAGTGTGTGGCTCATGATTTTTTATTGGCGGTCATTGAGATGAAAGATGGGCAGGTAGTGGGAAGCTTCTGCTTAGCTTAATTTGGAGACACTATTCTGTATTTTGGCCAAAGTATCAGTACCATCACATTAGTTTTACTATCACTGTTAATTAGATGTGGGTGTCAGAAAAGTGTTTCTAGTTGTGGAGTTGATTAGATGATGGAGAGGATCCCCACAGTGTGATTTCTTAAAGCCAGATAGGACAAGGGTTTGGAGTCAACACATCCCGGGGGTAAGGGTGGGAATTAGGTGACAAAGTAAATGTTTTCCATTTCCTCTTATATTATTTGATAATGAAATGTGCTGATCTGCTGCTGCTGCTGGAGGCAGCCTGTGTTCTCTCTGCAAATGAATGAGCTGTTCAGGTGCATCATCACAGCCATTGTCCAAAAGGGAAAGCATTGTCAGCAGCTACAGCCTGCTCAAAGGAATTAGCAGAAGAATTAACCTTCTGTGTTGAGTAATAATGCTGGGAAAGGGTTTTGTTTTCATCCCAAGCATACCAACAACTTTGCACACTTGGCTATTTGAAAGATGGAGTAGAGTGTTAGATGATATAAAGTGACATTGCTACAAATTTAGTTACATATTTTCTCCCAGAAAAGAAAATCTACATATGTCTGTCTATATATGTATGTATGCATGTCTGTTTGCATGTATCTATCCATCCATCCATTCATCCATCAGAGCAAAACGTACCTCATTGGTTTTCCTGCATTCATCACATAGTGGTCAAAGTCATGGCATTGCAATAAAATATACCAGGCTCTGAGTCCAGAATTTGTTGCTAGTTTGTTGCTAACTTAGGGCAAGACACTTAACCACTTGAAGTTTTAATGTCCTTTGGGGGTAGAGGGTGGGTAATATTGGGAGTCACATGGCATTGTTAAGGAAGAATTGCAATTGTGTCTGTAAAATGCCTAGCATACAAAAATGGTCTTACACGTGTTGGTTTGCCCTCATTTCTCTGACATGAGGTGGACCATATTGAATCAATTCAATTTGACAAATATTGATTATGTCCCCGGAAGTGTGCTTAATGCTGGGGAAACAGTGCCAGACAAGACAAATAAAGCCCCAGTCCCGTGAGGCCAACAAATCATGAGGAACACACAAGGACAAAAGGAAAACATGGCTGGGTGAGCATAGAGCAAGTGGGCTTGGGGTCTAGTATTTAGCAATAGCCTCCTTGAAGTATTTCCAATTGGGGAAGGGAGTTGGAGTTGGGGAATTAGCCAGGAGAAAAAGGAGCAGGGCTCAAGAAAAAAACATTTCTAGCAGAAGTCACAAACTAAAGACATCTTTGAGCAAGTGAATTTCTCAAAAATAAAAGGCTGGTGTTTATTTTGCAGAGGCATTCCCACCCACCCATACCAATTTCATGTGCTTTGTGTTGGGCCTTAAAACATGAAGTTTGAAGATATGATTGCAAGTGGTTCTGTGACCAGGGAACGTATGTTGCATTCACCAGGAACATTGAACACTGGCATGATAAACACGCGAAGTATGTTCACCATACTGGCACGTACTGAAGAACAGCAATGCATCTCATCTAAGAGCTAGGGAAATAGGGCTGCATTCATGGAGCTTCACTATTTGAGGGCCAAGCGGATTTCTCTGACGCTTTCTATGTGCCAGTCTCCGTGCTAAACACCCTTATATGCAACATCTCGTTTCACTTCATGAGGTAAGCACTGTTTTTTTTTGTTTTTGTTTTGTTTTGTTTTATTTTTCCTTATTTTGGATTTTAAAAGAAACGGAGACTTCAAGTCCATATATTATTTGCCCAAGGCGACAATGCTAGAACTGTATACAAAATAAAAGAGACTTTGCAACCTTCATTATTAACCATGGAGCTATTCCAGACTACTGGACAGGCAGTGTCCTACCGATCTGCACAGAACTAAGCTGGGTGAAGCATCACAGGGAGAAAGGATGTGCCATTTAGTTTTCATAGAAATTCCAAGGAAGAGCAGCAGATGGGAAAGAGCCAGGGCAGTGGAGCAGGGAATTCAGGAGCGGCGGGACATGGCACCAGTTACTGGAACAATCCGAGCGTCAGGTTCTTTTGAAATGGCAATATTAATAATTTTTACCCTCATCTGTAGGTTATGAGGATGAAATAAGATACTGTAACATGCTAAGGGCATTACTTGACAGAAAGGAAGTGTCATTTCCTATATCTGTCCAACTATTTGAGTTTTCAAAGAGAGAAAACTGGGAGATGCTTCACAGAGCAACATGCTTGAATCTCTACTAAAATTGTGGGGATCATTGTAAAGGTCCAGTAAAGCATATCCGTCCTCTCTGCCTAGGTTTCCAAACTGAGAAATAAGTTAAAAAAATAAAAATGAGGGAAATGTTAATGCATTTGGAAGAATAAAATCATGCCTTTGCTGTTGGTAAAGAACAGATTGGGGAACATAGCTTTGTCTGGGAGCCAAATGAGCGTACGAACAAAACCCCATGTTGGAGAGACTTACTGTCCAAAGACATTGCAGGATGGGTAAAATGCACAGCAGAGAGGAGCAGTGGAACACCTGCTCCCTGAGGACAGTTTGCTCTCGAAGGGTAAATGCTAAACGTTTTCTTCTTCCCCAGTTTAACAATCATATCACTCTATATCACAAGATACTGAGTGGTTAAAGGAGGTCAAGAGAATCCATGAATATTGCCTGACCTTCTAGCCTGTAGCATCAGGAGTGAGGATAAAGCATTCCCCTCACTGTAAATCACAATGTGATATATTTTGTTCCCGATGAATGTCTCATTGCTGAGACTGCCCATTCCTGAGACCCGTGAAGCGTCCAGAGTGGAGACCAGAACCACTGGTGTAACTCTCCTTCCTGGCAGGTTGGGGGTCTGGTGCGGAAGCATGACATTGCGACTGCAAGTTCTTCGTCTGGCTTCTTGTCCTGTGTGCTGACCCCCTAATGAGGGACACACACACCAGCTCCCAGGGAAGACCCTTGCCTCAAGCCCTGTTATCCTGAGTACCTTCATTCTGTGCCCCTTTGTCCCAGGCTGGCTAACCATCTGTGTGTGAGGCTCTCTGCCCTGTGGCTTCTCTTCACCTCGAGCTGCTGACCTCTAACCTCAGATCCAAGTTCAGACAGGTGCTAGTTCAGTGACCAATTTCTTCAGATGGCAGCCAAAGTCACCAGCATTCTGCACTGGGAGTTCCCCTTCCTCCCCCTTCTTTGTAGGCATCTTTCAGACTAAAGGGTGGACTGTGGGTCACTGGACTGCCCCACACTGACCCTTTGTCACTTCCAGCTCAGGGACATCTTGCTGTCCTGACATGCAAGCTGCTGTAGTTCTACTGAAGGGCCTCCAGGGCCACCTGCGAGGACAGGCACCATGCTGGGAGACAAGGGTCTGGCCCATGGGGTGGGTGAGTGGCCACCAGTGGCTGCAGTGGTGAGTGGTCATGTCCCACACAAGAGGCCTCCGATACACGCAATGCCTGGGACTGATGGTGACATGAAGGCCAGTGGAAGAGGGTACAGTAAGGAAGGACCTGCTGCGGCCTGACGTCCTCACAGGGTGACAGGGTGAGGACGTGGATTTATGGCTCATTAGTTCTCTGAAGCTCAGGCAGCTTTGAGTTGAGAAAGTGAACATCGTGGCTCAAACAGTCGTTTGGCTCTCTGACAGTGGAGAGACACTTGTTACTGCATCTTACGTACAAGTCAGGTGTACTCCAACAGATGGGACACAAATCGGGAGCTCTGACCACAGCCAGCAATGCAATGTAAAACCAGTGTTTGACCCAGCATTTCAGTAGGGTGAACTTTCACAGCCAGAATTTTTCAGAGGTGATGCTAAGTGTTCATGGCATGATTTTAATTAGAAGGAATTTTGTACCTGTAGGGTTCACTGAGATGCCTGTAGGAATCTTGTGAACTCCGAAGAGGTACTTAATACCACTGTACCCTCAAGAGAAGATAAGGGTCCCATTAGATCCAGTATCTGGATTTAACAGTATGTGCTTTAAGATGAATATTGTAATATGTCTCAGCTTCTACTAATAACCTGTTCTACAGGATGTCACAGTACTTTGGAAAACAAAAATAAACAGGAGACACTCTCATCAAATCAGCTTAGCAAATTTCTTTAATAAGAGTTCTCAATCTTTACCATGTTACTCTTCACTGTAAGTATGCAAGCAGGCTATATGGGGGCATTTTTGTATTTATTGGTGATAGAATGCCATTTTAAAGACTCTCAGCCCACAAAACACTGGTTTACATGGAATAAGAACTCTCCTGATAAAAATTATCACAGGCATTTATTTTTCTTGCATTTTCACTATATAAATGATGCAATGCAGCTACATTATTGCTCTACAAGATGGAAGCTCTATTTAGATAACCTGTAGCATGTGGAAACAATATGCTTAAAACTTAAATCATCATTTCTTCCCACTCTAAGCCAATACAGCATGCTTTTATTCTCCCCATTTCAACTGATGGAAGCAGCAAGTGGCTGTTTTGCAAGGACGATACCTGGGAGTCCCCTTCATCTCAGCTCTGCCCCACCCCACCCCAGGCCATGTGGTCGGCTGCCATGTTGTGTTGATTCTTTTTTTTTTTTTTTTTTTTAAGATTATTTATTTATTTGAGAGAAAGAGAGAAAGTACAAAGCAGGGGACAGGAACAGAGGGAGAACAGACTCCCTGCTGAGCAGAGAGTCCCATGTGGGGCTGAATCCCAGGACCTTGAGATCATGACCTGAGCAGAAGGTAGATGCTCAACTGACTGAGCCACCCAGGCACCCCAGTTGTATTGATTCTACCTCAGAAAGGAAACTGAGCTTTTCTTTGCGAATACAATGCTCCTTTCTTTGGTTCAGGCTCTTTTCACTAATAGGATTTCCTCCTCTTGTGTTCCCATAGCAATTTGTACAAACTTGTCATGCACTTCAAAATTGTATGATAGTCATTGCTGTATCTGTTTCCTCTGCTAGACAATGAAATCTGAGAGGGAAAAGGCTACGCATCATTATTTTTTATTTATTACTGTTGAGCCACTGGCACTATACTCAATAATGTTATTTAAATAGAGGAATAAAGACACACATGCCATTCACATCTTTTTAAGCCTTTTAAGACTAATTGGTGATAAACAAGTGAATCCCTGTTTGGACATGTGGCTATTATTCCTCAGATTGGCAACTCAAATTCAGAACAGAATTTTCTAGTTCAAATTGCTAAAAATTTTGAATACATTTGAAAAAAAAACCCTATATTGAGAAAATGTATACAAAAATCTTTGCTTCAATATATTCTGTATTTTAGATTTGTATTTTGATGAGTGCTATTTAAAAAGTATCACAACAGAAATACATACGGTGAAATTTGGAATTTGAAAATTCTAGTCATGTATCGATGAAGAGTAAATTCCCTTAAATATATAGACACAATATGATTCTATGTATATAAAACAAGTGTGTGCATATGAAAACACACACACACACACACACACACGGAAGTAAAAAGACTAGAAAAGTTGGGATGTCTGGGTGGCTCAGCTGGTTAAGCGGCTGCCTTCAGCTCGGGTCATGATCCCACTGTCCTGGGATCGAGTCCCACATCGGGCTCCTTGCTCAGCAGGGAGACTGCTTCTCCCTCTGCCTCTGCCTACCACTCTGTCTGCCTGTGCTCGCTAGCTCTCTCTCTCTCTCTCTCACACACACACAAATCTAAAAAAAAAAAAAAAAAGACTAGAAAAGTGTCCTATAAAAAGTAGTTTACATCCAGGGAAGGAGGGCAATGAAAAGGGTGAGGGAGGTAGTGAAGAGAGACATCAGAGTCCGTTTTCCATCTCTCTCTGTTTTTCTCTGATCCTCAACACTCTGGGATAGCCGTTTTGTTCCCTTCTTCAACTCCTTGATTTGCTTACCAGCCTTGTCATTCTGTCATCCAGCCCTGTGACTTGAACTTTTAATGGCTGCAGTCTTGCTTCTAATTCCGAATTCCCTGTGCCACCCCTATCTGCTAAAAAAAATAATATAAAATAAATTCCACAGAAGCTAGTTTTTGTCTTAGGGATATGATAAGCCTCTCAATTATTAGAAAATGCAGTTTTAGCCCTTGAAAAACCTTCCATTTGCTGCATTAACTCTGTGGTCTTGCATATCATATTTGTTTCCGTGCATTGAGTTTGATCATTTTCCTGGTGGTGTTTTTCAAGGGTTTGATAATTAGAGATTGCTTACTCCTCCTTGGATTGGAAAAGAACTGGTCTCTGATGCTGATGTACTTTTTTGCCTCTGAGAGTGTGCGATGGCCTGAACGTGGGGAAAGGAATGAATGGTAGCTTTTGTTCTGCGTGTGGAGATAGCTTTCCATTCATGGTTCCTTCCCTGGCCACACCCCCTGCTTTATTCTGGGGCAAGGATGTCCCTTGTTCCTTCATTGTGTACCTTTCAGAATCCCTTAACAGTCTTACAAATTTTCTGGCTTTTTAAACGATGTGGCATAGCATGGTAACCGGGACCGTGCTGACTCTGGAACGAGGCTGGCAGGAACCGAATCCTGGATTTGCTGCTCACTAATTGTGTCACCTTGAACAATTTCCTGGTTTTCTTTTTGGTGTCTCAGTTTTTGTAACTGTAAAATCGGGGAGCGGGGGGAATTGTAGTATCCTTTTCATAGGCTTATGGTGGGAATAAATATGTTAACTCATGTAACTAGTACCTGGCACATAACAACCACTCATCCAAACCTCTCAAATTACTTTTCTTTCATTTGAAGAGATTTTAGAATTGGGCCTCGTTTCCTGGGCTCAGTCTACCCACCTGAGGCAATTCTCTTTTAATGTAATATTTGAAATCTCATGTGCTACATGTACAACAGAACATGCATGTTTAAAAAGCCGTATCAGGGTTCATGGGTGGCTCAGTCATTAAGCATCTGTCCCTCTGCCTACCACTCGCCCTGTTTGTATTCCCTCTCTCTGTCAAATAAATAAAATCTTTAAAAAAAAAATAAATAAGAGGGGCACCTGGGTGGCTCAGTGGTTTGGGCCACTGCCTTCGGCTCGGGTCATGATCTCAGGGTCCTGGGATCGAGTCCCGCATCGGGCTCTCTGCTCGGCGGGGAGCCTGCTTCCCTCTCACTCTCTCTGCTTGCCTCTCTTCCTACTTGTGATCTCTCTCTGTCAAATAAATAAATAAATAAATAAAAAGAAAAACATATCAAAGTCCAGTTAAGAAGTGAACAAAGCACTGTGCTTGTTTTCCCTTGTGTTGAGATGATGATTTTCCCTGCCCCATGATTATAGATGTCATAAAGAGAAAGTTTTGCAAGATGTTTAGGCTTTTGATGTAAGATTTAGGAGCCCAGATATATTTTTCATTACTTCTGCCAATAGTAGGTTAAGGAGAACATATCCTGCTTAGGGAAAAAAAAATAATAATAACAGGTGCAGATACTAATGTATAAATATTTGTGTTTAATTAATTTGATGTGGCTCATCTTTGCTATATCCACACAGCCTTTGTGACCTGGCCTCCTTTATTTTCCTAATGTCCTTTTCTTCTGCAATTCTCCCTCTTTCTTCAGTTCAGACTAGCCTCCAAGCTGGTTTATGAACTTGCTGGGAATCCTTCCTTTATAAGGCTTTGCCTTATATAAGAGGCTTTGCCTCTACTCTGCCCTGGCCTGGATTCTGTACCCTAGATGTGCCTGGCTAATTACCTTGCTTCTCCCAAACTTCAACTCAAAACATATCTTGCTTATCCCATTTAATACTAGCAAACACATCTTGATTATCCCATTTAATACTACAGCTGTGACCCTGACAGTTTTCTTTTTCTTACAGTAGTTTTGCTTTTCTAAAAAACAACAACAACAACAACAACAAAACTATCCCATTTACACCATGTAGACAGTTCACTTGTTCGCTGCGTTCAATGCAATATAAGCTCCACGAAGACAGGATATTTGCTTTTTTGTTGATGTTCTCCTAGTGCCTAAAACAGTGCCTGGCCCACAGCAAGGGTTCACAAAATGATTTGCAAATGACTGAATAAACATGTAGAATAATGAGCAACTCACTAGGGCCAGGTATGATTTAAAAAACAAAAACCAAAAAACCTGTTTGTAGAAAAGAACAATCAAAATGTTGACAATGGTGCCAACCCTACCACCACATCGTGAGCTATTAAAGGGAACGAACCTTCCTTGTTTACTTCTAATAATTAAAATATTTATTCAATGCCCAGGCATATTGGCAAGAAAATTAGTGACACATTATAATTAAGGGAATAGTACTTGCCATTTGTGGTCAGTTTCAAGGGATCATGGACGGTAATCATGCCCTCTCTGAATTTAAAAAATCTCAGGAGGTCTTCCATCATGAAATTGCAGTGATGCTGGGGCAGACACACATGTGCTCTGTTCTTTCTATTGCTGTGATCTTTTCTAACAAGTCTGTTTATTTTTGCTTTGCGTAGATGGATCCGTGGGTTTTACAAAGAGTCGATTCAGATCATTAAATCCTACACAAGGCTGAATAACAAAACAGAAAAATCTGTCCACAAAATGCTAAAATTCTTCCTCTGACTCAGAATCTTGCTTTTCTCAGTCTTTGAGTCATCACGTGGAAGATGGCTTTATTTGTTTAATTCCAGATTTATGGTGCCTTTATCCTGAAAAGGATGCGTGCAAGGAGGAAGCATTTATTGGGTGAGAAAGACCAGGTTTTAATTTGGAAAGCCATAAAAAGCTTAAATGGTTTTCTCAACTTAGGATGAAAAAGAGAAAAAGAGAGAGAGAGAGAGAGCGCGTGCGAACAATGAGTGATAATAGGTATTCTGGTATTCCGTCTTAGAAGATTTTGTGAGTTTTTGCAAAGCCAAAAAATAGCCATAAGCAATGCTTAATATTAGAATAGGAAGAGTAGGGCAAGGGGAGGGAGCAGGTGTCCATGGTCCGCTTTCGCTAGATGAGGAACGGGTGTGCCTCATGTTGTACTCCTCCAGAAGCTCTGAACTGGTAAGAACCCATCATTTGAGGAGGAAGACCAAGGAGCTGCTTTTAGGAATGCTACGGAATAAGGGAAGGAGTTAAGCATCTCTGATATATTTAGGTCAAGCAACCCCATATATCTTTATCAGCCTTTCTGAATGTCACCCCGTGTGAACAGAGTTAAAAAGAGTATGCTTACTGTGAATGAAGTTTCAAGATAAATGCCATCCCAATAAACATTTAATCTGTGTAAATAGGTTCTTGATGAGGGAACAGGAAGTGGAGTTCCCTAGCCCTGTCTCTAATAAGCTTGCGACTCCTAGGTTCATGGTGAGTAGAAAGTTTGGGACTATGACTTGCCTGAATGACACTGAAAGGTACATTCTACAAAGATGCTGGGAGGAATCAAAGACTCTCCCCCAAGAAGTGGCTGGCAGTGGTGTAGGAGTTAGGTCTCTAGGGCTTGCAGGAGATAGAATTTATCTGCACCAGAACCGCCATATTAGAATTGGTTATTACAATTTTAATACAACGTCTAACAGAATCAAATAAAATGATGGTTGCCGCCTTTTTTTGTACCCTACTTCACTATTCTCTTCCCAGACTAGGGAACCACACTTCTCCTCACCCATTTTGACTCCTGGGTGAGGTACTCATAGGCTAGCCATTAAGTGTGTAACCATGCCATTCTACCAATCACACCTTCTAATAGAAAATTTTAGAAAATTCTTTAGGTACAATCTTTTATATTCTGTTTTTTTTTTTTTTTTCTCTCCCAAACCTTTGGAATGTCCCTTACATGGGGAAAGTAGTCCCAATACAACTGAAAGCATATCGCGCCATTGTATGACTGCATACAGCTTTTTAAAAAATGTTTTAAATTAAAAAAAATTTTTTTCAGAGATTTTATGTATTTATTTGACAAGTAGGCAGAGAGGCAGGCAGAGAGAGGAGGGGAATCAGGCTCCCTGCTGAGCAGAGAGCCAGATGCAGGGCTCAATCCCAGGACCCTGGAATCATGACCTGAGCCAAAGGAAGAGGCTTTAACCCATTGAGCCACCCAGGCGCCCATGACTGCATACATCTTAAGATGATAATGGCTTATTTCCTTTTTGTCAATAATGTCAGTTCTCTGGTGCATAGTTTTGAATGTCTGAGTGTTTATAAGAATGTTATTAATATTGCTTCTTCCAGAAAAATGAAAGTATTCATTCAAAAATATTCATTTTTAATTTGCCTTTTATTATTTTGAAAAAGTATTATTGAAACATTATAATTCAATTTAATTTTAATTCACCAGGTATTTTTCCGAGCACATGATTTCAACTAGACACTATGCAATGTCCTCGGGAAAAAGAAATTAATGAAAAATTGGTCTTCTCAAAGAATGATAGATATAAAAACAAATTTAATATATTTATAGTCATAAGGACCATAATGAAATTAAGTACAAGGCCAAGGGTTGTACAGAGGGAGACGTAAAAATTATACCTGGTAAAGGAAGATGGATTAGGGAAGCTTTACAGAAAAGTTTGTTTCCTCTTCCATCCCCAACATCCAGAACAGTGCCTGATACACAATAAGTGCTATAAAATTATGAGTCAATTTTTTTTAAGGTTTTAATTATTTGACACAGAGATAGAGAGTACAAGTAGGCAGAGCAGCAGGCAGAGGGAGAGGGAGAAGCAGGCTCTCCACTGAGCAGGGAGCCCGATGTGGGGCTCGATCCCAGGACCCTGAGATCATGACCTGAGCGGAAAGCAGCTGCTTAACCACCTGAGCTACCCAGGCGCCCCATGAGTCAGTTTTTGAAGACAATGTAAAAGTTAGCTTTCTGGGAGTTTCCTGTGGCTGCTCTATCAAAATGCCACACACTCCGTGGCTTACAATAGCAGAAATGTATTCTTGTAGTTCTGGAAGCCTGAATTCTAAAATCAGTTTAAACTAAAAACAGTGTATTGATAGGGCTGTACCATGTCCACAGGCTTTAGGGGACAACCTGTTCTTTGCCTCTTCCTTCTTCTGGTGGCTGCTGGCATTTCTCAATTTGTGATCAGATTACCCTAAACTCTACTCCAATAATCACATTCCTTCCTCCTCTTCTATGTGGTGTCAAATCTTCCTCTATCCCTCTCTCATAAGGACACCTGTGGTGGCATTTAGGGCCCATGTGGTTAATCCAGGATGATCTCATCTCAAGATTCTTAAGCACATATGCAAGAACTCTTTTTTTCCAAATGAAGTAACATCTGTAAATTTCAGGGATTAGGATCTGATACCTTTGGGGCCACCATTCAGCCCAGTACAGTGGAAAAAGGAGGCCTTGAATACAGGCGTAAGGGATATCATGGTGCGAGGCATGGTGTTAGCAAAAGAAGAGAAATACTATGCCACAAGATACCGCTTCCAGTAAATTAATTTGGTCGTGATGGTGAGTAGTTAAACATAATGCTTTTCCAAGCTTTGGACAATCCTGTATTACTTGCTTCCTAGAAATTCATTCTCTATTTATGCCAAACCCTATATAGATTCAACATTGTACTTAATATTGGACATTACTCATCGTTTCTTCTTCAGTTAAGTGGTGAAATCTCCCTGCTCTCTGCTTCAAGCTTTTAATCTTTCATTCATAAATTTATTCTGTACACATTTATTGAGTCTACAGTGTGAGCCATGTACTATGTTCTAGGGAGGCAAAGGTGGGGGGAAAAATACCCAAGTGGTATCCAGCTCAGATGAGTGATGTCTGCAGGAATGTACAATGTGCTCTGGTAGCTCCCAGTTTGGTGTAATTTAATAGTGCTGTTAGGGAGGTGACAGTTTCATCAGGTTCTTTAAGGGCACTGGAGTTTATAAGATAGCCTGGAGTGGGGAGAGAATCCCAGGCAGTTGAAGCAGCATGAGAAAGGGGCACAGTTACTAGGAATTATGGATTTGCAGAGCTACAAGTAGCTTGATCCACCTAGAGCATATAATGGAACGGGTGGTGAAAGATTAAGGTGGAGAGGCGGGTATGAGAAGACGTGGAAAACCTTATTCTTCGTAGACAGAAATGAATCTTGAATATGAAAATGTAAAGACATCCCTAACCTTATTACCTTAGTTTCCTGGTGGACTAATGGTGTGGGTTTATTGCTATCAGAATTGCCCCCCCTCTTTCTGGAAGGGAGACCAACAACCTCCAGATGAAGTAAGCTTTTAGAGACTGCCCATTCGTAGAGTTATCCTTTGACTTTGGTCACTTCTCTCTAATTTAGTGCAGAATTACTTCTTTTTGAGTCCTGATGGCTCTCTGGACAACCATTAGTTTGATATTAGAATGTGAAATCATGGAAATTTCTTGAAACAGTCTCCCTCATATTTGAAAATATTTAGTGGTACAAATGGGTGCATTTTAGAGGTGAATTACCATGTGTACATTTGTAGATGACTTTTATGGCATTTTTTTCCTATGCTAACTAGACCTGGGTTCATAAAATTATACTTTTCCTGTGGTGGCTGAAGATATTACTAATGCCTCCCACTGATCCAGGAGTTAAATTTCTTTCATTGCTCTGTGGGCCATCAGGCATCAAGGACTTGAAAGAAAACAGGGATTGAAATTTGGATTTTATATGCTGGAAAGAGTGAGCACAACACAGCAAACTGCTGTGGGCTGTGATTTGATCTAAGCCTGGGCTTAAATCTGTGTTCTAACCTATTGCTACCTTTGTGACTTTGAAAAAGTCATCTTATCTCTCTGAGTATCTGTTCCTTATCTGTAAATGAGGATAACAGTGCAGTAGGTATGGTCAACCACTATTTACAGAGCTGTGGGCAGTAAACAGGGAATCCACAAGTGCTAGTGACCTCACCCCTCTTTTTTACCATCTGCAGACCTGGAGAGAGTGAGTTATGTAATTCTAACCCAAACCTGAGGTTGCCAAGAACTATGTGAAGAGAACTAACCTAACTGTCCCCGGACTCAGCCAGCTGCGACCCCTGCAGGAAGGGAGCCAGGAATATACATACATACCCAGACCTTTTCCTCCTTCCTCCCCGTGATGCTAGTTTTCCCCGTTGGTTGAGCTCAACAGAAAGCCACAGGACAAGGGGGCTCAGTCCACACAAATTCACAGATAAGGGTAGATAAGGATGAATAGTGGATATGTCTGGGCGGATGGAAGCTGTTCCCCATATAGTACTAACTACTTTCTGGGAATCTATGAGAAATAATGAGATAACACATGCAAAGTATTTTGCACTGGCCTTTATAGGTTAGTCATTATTTTAAAAAAATGAAAACACACTTCCTTTTCTTGCTAAATTTTTCATTCAAAAGGCTGGGCTGTTAGTAAGATGCCATCTTTTTAAAGATTTGTATTTATCTACTTCCATAATTACCTGTTGGAGATACTGCTGGGAGCCCCCAGGTATGACCTTCCTGTGGCAACTGTGTGCAGTGGTTGTTTATAGAACATGGGGTGTGGAACCGGAGGAACCTGAATTTGAATTTGCAGTTTCATCACTTCGAGCTGATGAGACCTTTCCAAATTGATTAACTTCCTTCAGCCGTGGCGTTCAGTTGTCAGGGAAGGAGGCAGTTCAGCCCTCCTGGTGAGTGTGTGGCGAGATCCTGTGAGCGCATGCCTGCGCCGCTCCACGCAAACTCTGGCCCCCTGTGTGCTCCCTGAATTGTCCATTTCCTTCCTCATGAGGCTGCCTGGTCCTGCCTACTTGATCATGACGCAGAGTGTTCGGCAAGAAGATATTTATTTCATGCCTTCAATGCAGCACATTCCACCTAAAAAAGTGAAACGCCCGCTGGGCTTTATCTACTTTTTATATAATCAATAGTAATAAAGATTCTGCCATCAGAATGTAGCTGATGATTTTGCTGTGAAGAGCTACGCTGAGGAGACCGGAGTGAAGCAACTCTTTCTTGACAGGAGGGTCTCCCGCGGAGTTAATGGATCGCAGAAACTTGTTAAATCAGTAGACAGATCTCAGACACCCAAACTACAGAGAGATATTTTATTAGACGCTGTGTATATGAAGCTTATTGATGGCTGTGAAACTGATTAAGTTGTACTTTCTTTGTATGTCCATGTTGGGGGAAGAAGGAGGGGTTCTGGAAAGATCTCCACTAACATCGGACTGGTACTTGTATCTCAGTAGTTATAGTAAGGGAATACTTCCTTTCTTTTCTTTTTGTTTTCCTTTATGTGGATATATTCTTTCTCTCACCTTTATTAGCAGGAGGAAATGTAAATTATGCTTTTACAAGAAAAACAAATCAGAGGACATACTCCAGAAACTATAGGAGAGGTTTAGATTACAGTTGGAGAAAATTGTCTCTAATTTTGGAAAAATGATTATTGAGTCCCATGTTCAAAATATGGGATAGCATCATTTTCTGATGAAGGTTTTTGTTTTGTCTTTTTTTATGTTTCTTGAGAACCTACTGTAAGCTGGCTACTAGAGCTAAATTTAAGTAGGTGTCTAGACTTGTCAACAAATATTTACATTATACTAGTAGTATTTCCAACTAAGTAGACAGACACGAAAAAGGACATCGTAATTAATTTTTCCTGACTGTATGGAAGTGGAAAATGGAAAATGGCATTTTGCGGGAATCTTGAAGTTCAAATCTGATTCTGGTTTCAAGAGTAGGGAAAGAGCACAGTAGCCGAAGGAAAAGCAGCAAGCAATGTGTTGATTGCAGGTGAGTGGATGATGCACTTAAAATATGTATAGTCTGTAATGAAATTTAGAACCTGACTTATAAGACCTGTATAGACAAATGCATTTTTTCAAGGATCATTTAAATACAGCCTTTTATGAAAGGAAGACAGGAAATTAATATCTGCTCTGTTGAAAAGAGGACACAGAGACACAGAAAAATTATATGATTTTGATAATAAATTCAGTTGACCTCATCTTAGCTAAATTAAGAACCTCTTGGTGGTCAGAGTGCTTTTCTAACTACACTTAGCTTCTCTTTCCTGATTTTTCCCTTTACTTCTGATACTCCTTTATCCACAAAACCTCCGAAGTTACATAGTGCTAATTCCTCCAAGAAATTTCCACCCTGGAATAAGGCCAACCTAGCAAAACTCTACCTTCCCTCTTCTCTGCCCATCCCCCATGTCCCCAGGAAGACTCTTTCGCCCCACAGATTCCCTGAATTAGAATCAATTTTACCTTTCCCATGGCTGCATTGAAACATCAGACATCAGATAATGGAAGTTTTGTTCATCACGTCATCACTTGGCCGTGTATTCTTTGGGGATAGGCAAAGGAATGTCAGGCAGGAATGGAGATCTAGCTCATGTGGATGGTGTCCCTGCATGGGCAATAATTATCCATAGTTATCACGATGCGCTAGGCCCCTGTTGCATAGAAGGCCTCCTATAATCTTATAAGAACCCTATGAGATGAATGTCATTATTCCCATTTTTAAATGAGGAGAATCTCAGCCCAGGTCACATACTAGTAAGTGATGGGACTAGAATTCAAACAGTGACTCAAAGAGCTCTTTCACAGTGTGCTACACCTTTTGTTGGCCAGAAAGCTTGTCGAGCACTAAGTTCTCGTACTACTTTTTGGCTAGTTTGCTGATGGTGTATAGTTCAGAAGAAAATAAACACCATCAAAGTCATTTCTGTCTTTAACTTTGCATATAATTTTCCACAACAAGACATCCTAGACAGTATTGGGTATTTTGGCTATTAAGAGCTAAGTCCATACCTTATCTTCTACAGCTCCGAATCAAATTGGGTGTTTGATTCAGTTTGCAAGTCTTTAATAATGAATGATCTTAAGCATCTTTCATGTGCTTATTTGTTATCTGTATATCTTCCTTGGTGAAGTGTCGAATTTTTGGAACGTTCACATGTTTGTTATGTCTAGAGTTGTAATAGTCCAAAACCAGTAGGTTTGTAGGCTTCAACACTGAAAGATCTATGATAAACATCATGTCTCTGGCATTTCAGTGTTTGATTTTTCTAATTCTCTCCCAGACCAGGGGCCTACAGCAGCCAAACATGAAATAGACTGATATATCAAGCATAATATTATTCTACCAATTTTACCAAACAAACGCTGACCCTGACCCATTCAGCTAAGTGGCCTTTGCTTTTTATTTAGCCAAATGCATTCATGAACCTTCTGAAGGTTTTTTTCCTTAGTGAGAACCCCTGTGAGGGATATGAATGCTAAGGAATTCATCATTACCATCTAACAAATGATAACATCATTTAGGGAATTACAAAAAAAAAAGATATATTTTGGATAAAAAAAAAAAAGAGAGAGTCATATTCAGAAGACTAGAAACACCAAACATATAATAACACACTAATTTGTATAAATGCAAATTTATTCTCATTAGGTCAATTATGAGGTAGTTGTTTAAAAGCTGAAATCACTCAGGATCTGTAAAACAGAATAAAGTAAGAGTTTGGAGGAACCACACAAACTTCAATTTGAGAAATCCATTTTCAATCATAAACTCATACAGATTTTGGAGTCAGTGAATTTGTCTCACAGAAGTTCCCTTCCACAGATGAGAAGATTGTCCCCAGAGACCAATTTGCTATGTGGCCTTGGGGTAGTCATATAGTTGATTGCCATACAATGCCTAGATAGCTTTTTTTTTGTTTGACTCCTCCCCCCTCCCCAAAGGGAGCATTCTTTCAAATGCATCACTGGGGGGTACAGGGGAAGGGAAAAAAAAAAAAAAGTCTATTTACAAGACTGGTTTTTCCACTCTGGAAGGAAGGATGAATTTTTAAAGGTGGTAGATAACATGCCAGGATTTAGCACATAGCTTATTCCAGATCAGGTCCTGATTAAATATTGAAGTGAATGAGCTGAGGAAATACAATACTCCAATTTCTTAATCATATCCTTCCTTTGCTCCTGTATACAATGCAAAGAATCAGACTGGTGGAATTACTGGGTTCATTGCTTTTCTCTTTAGCAGCAGACACCTTGTTAAGAAGGAACTCTGGATTCAGTCAAGGCAATGTTCACCGGTGTCTAGAGCGAAATGTCGCCTGCAGTGAGAAGGGAATGAGTCCATGTCATCCATGAGCAGTCTCCTCAATTAAGCACCTGACTGCAGGGTGGACGGATTGAGCTCTTAACCTTGAGAGTTGATAAGGAAATATTATGACTGGTAGTTAAGTTAATACAGAGGAAAGTTAAATGACCCAGGCTAAGACTAACAATGAGCATTTCCTTCATTCATTCATTTAATGAATATTTAATACAAGTCCACTATTTGCTAGATGCTAGGGCTATTAAAAATTACAAAGTAAAGTATCTGTTCTGAATATATATATATTCAGAATATATATATATATATATTCAGAATATATATATATTCAGAACAGATACTTTACTTATATATTTTATACACACACACACACACACACACACACACACACACACACATATACTCTTAAGCAGGATAGAATCACTGTCAATTACAATCTATAATTTCATAATGTTGATTTTCCCAGAGTCTTGTGATACACAGGGGAGGAAAGTGCTTGTGAAGGTACAGATTTAAAGAATACTCTCAAAAGATATGATTTTGGCTGTGGCATTTGAGGGATGAGCAGATTTTTTTGCCAGTAAAAGGAAGAGGAGACTTCGTTCAGAATGAAACCTTCTGAAGTTTTTCAATCACTTAAATATTCTAAATTTTATGATTTTGAGTGAAACAAATGACAATGAAATGTTCAGTGGATGCCAGTTCTGCCAAGGACTGTGCTAGGTAAAGGGCTTTCAGTGATCCAAGTACTATCCCTGTGTTTATGGTCAAATGTATAGTCCAGAAAGGAAGGCATGATGGACAGGAAAAATTACCATAGAATAGGGTCAACACATTGGTGTGTGTTTGTAAAGAGTTCAGGACTAGGTATTTTAGGTTTTGTGAGCCATACAGTTTTTGGAGGGACCGTTTGATTCTGTCACTGTAGCATGAAAGTTGTAGCCAATATGTAATGAATGGATGTGACTGTTTTCCAATAAAATACCATTTATAAAAATGAACAGTAGGGGAGATTTGGACCATAGGCTGCAGTTTGCCAGTCCTTGAAATAGAGTATAATAATTTCATAACAGAGGCAAGAAGGAAGGAAATTCAATTACTAATTATGAGCATTAAAAAAAAATACCCAGTAGATAAGAAGAACTGATCCGCTGTGTCTGCCTAAATAAAGAGATAACCTGAGGCAAGCACAAATGATTAGAAATTGAGTTTATTAGGAAATAGCAGAGGAATTAGAGTTTGGGAAATGCATGCTGTATAGTAAGCTTCAGGCAAGTCCTTTGGAGATTTGGATAGAATATATTTATGGAAAAGGAGTACAAAAGAAGTCCAGCCAAAGTCCAAGCAGTAAGCTCATTGGCTTGAGGATGGGGAGAGATTCTTGGTAGATGTTCATTGGTCGGGAGATTAGCTTCTGTCTTCTATAATTCAGACATTTAACAGAAATCAGTGCCTCACTTCTTAGGGTCCGTTTTTCTGAGGCACATGTGGGAGATTCTCCATTTCATTACCTGTGGTTCCATTTTAGACTGAAGTCCTTTCACAGCTTCACTAATAAAGAAATTCAAATGAAAACAACTTTGTGGGATGAGTTTTCACCTTTATGAGCCAAAGGTTGAAAAGTGTGTCGATGCCAGAAATCGGCAAAAGTGTCTAAATTTGTACAAAACTTCTTAAGAACCATCTGGCAAAGGTAAATAAGACTTTAACATGCATAGAACTCTTGCTTTGATTGTACTCTTTGCTCAATACATTACTTTTTTCCCCCCTTTAGGCCTCATAATCATTATGTGGGCCATGTTATTACCACTATTGCACAAAAGAGGAAATTAAAATTCCAGCTTGCTAAATTGCTCACTTAGTAAGCATCAGAGACAGGATTTGAACCTCGGCAATCTGCCTCTAGTTTTAGCCTTTGACACACTGTAACATACCAGCCCCCTGCTAGCAAAATTAAATGTGTGCATTGTTTAAATTGCAGTGACTCTATAGCCAGAACTTTATCCAGGGAAAATATGACAAGTGCACATGATTTACATGTAAAGGATGTGAAACTCTTTAAACATCCAGTGAGGAGGAATTGCATAATGAAAGAATAATTCATCCACACAATTAAATATAAGAATGCTTTGAAAAGGGTGATTTAGAGCTATTGTTATTGACATGAAAAGATGGACTGTTACAGGTTGAATAACAAAGCAGGCTCTCCAGTGCTCGCTTCGGCAGCACATATACAAAGCAGGCTCTCCATTAACTTGTGTTGCATGACCTCCAACATATATAATTAATATATAGTATATTTATGTATGGATACACTGGAAAAGCTTGAGAGAGATGCAATTCATGCTCTTGCTTATGCAGTGTCTGTGGAGTACTCATGTGACTCTGTATGTGTCTGGATACATGTAAGTAAATATACATCTTTTGTTTTGTTTTGTTTTTAACCAGTTTAAGATAGTTCTGTTTAAGGGGAAAAATTAGGAATAAGCTCTTTGTTTCCGATTGTGTGTTATTTCCTTGGACTCTGAACTGGTGTCTGGAGTTTTGTCCTCTGTCGAATCACATTTCAATGCCCATTTGCTGCTTTGGGGCTACCTTGGAAAGCAATCACTGTGTACCCTTGCTTACAGCCATTCTATTCCCAGCTGAAAGCTAAAGCCGGGCAGTCTGATCATTACACTCCATCTTGAGCAGCTCTAGTTTATGGTTTCATTCACTTCTGTTCAACATCATTTCCATCTTCCCTTATGCCTCAGTGGGATATAGGTGAGGTGATAGAGCTGAAATGTCCCTCGGTGTCCTCTGGTTTGAAAATAGTAATGAATGCAAGTGACATTGAACAAGTGGCATCCTTTAGCTTTTCTGGTTCTTGCAAACTCTAGAAAGTCTGCTTATTGAACCAAAAAGAAAAAAAAAGGTGCAAACAAGTTAATAATTCATTTAGCAATGCTGGAACTGATGACTGGAGCTAACTTTAATCAGGATATGACAGAATAACCTGAAAAGGACACATTACATAGAAGGTACAAAGACCATTCATTCTTGCCTCTCCACTAATGTTTCTTAACCTTGGCAGCACATTTGTAACAACTAGAAAGCTTGTAACAAATTTTGAAGATTTCATACCCAGAGACTTTGATTTCATTAGCCTGGGGAAGGCTCCAGACTAATGATGTTACGCCTCGAACATTTCCCAGGTAATCGTGGTGTGTAGTTGGGATTGAGAAACATCATTCAAACTCCTTTATTTGGGGGATTACCTTTTGGATGAGATATTTTAGAGAAGAAATCTCCCAACTTCCTGATGGGTTTATCTCTCATCTTCAGCAATAGAGACATCACTGGAGGCACCTCTGTTATCAGTGTTTTGAACCTATTCACTTTTGTTTGGATTCAATAAAACACTGAAAAACCTTTGAATATGAGTTGATGTTAGCAGCCCTTCTTTTTAATTGTTTTAATTTTATTTACATATTTATCAGACCATGCTTTATTCCGTAAAGAATTGAAGGTCACATAAATACTTGTATTAGTACAAAGTAGGTGGCATTCCTGGTTCGTTAATTAAAATTCTTATTAGTCCTGAAGAATTCATCATTTAAAAAGGATGACATTTTATTGCTTAGAAACAACATGCATTCTCTTACTTTTTGAATTTTGCTTCAATTTCATCACATTTGTCGAAGTCCAGAATCAAAGTCATTTAAACCTGTCATATTTCACACTGGCTTCAGAGATATTATGATGGTATTTTCAATGAAACAAGCTTCCTTCTTTATCTCAGACTTTTCCCTCTGTCTCTCCTCTCCTGCAACCAAAATAAAAATGTTAAGGTGGGAATAAGAAAGGAATAGGTCTTAAATTTTTTGAAACACAAGATTTAAATTATCCTTATGAAAAAGATGTATTTTATTATTCTACCAATAATTAGAACATATTTCTTGGTTTCTGAAATAAATGACACAACCTCTGCTTTTCTGTACTATAAATGGGGAAATGCTTGTTTTTGTTAAACTATATTTGTAGAAGTCATTAACATAGTAGCTTAGCAATTTGACAAGCACATGATTTTAACACAAAACAACTCCAACTTTGCAAGTTCAATTTTAATGTCTTTCATATCAAAACAGAGCACTTTGATTGATTTTCATTTGCCAGCCATTTTTTTGTTATCAGAGGTAATCTAGAGTTTATCAGGGATGCCCACTCAATCTCTCTGCAATTAGTCTTTATGATTATGCACAAGGCTCAACAGCACATTGGAATCTCATTCCAAAGAGTAGAGAAGTTCTCTGTCTCATTCTAACAAAGATGCAGTCAGCAAGTTCCTAAGAGCATTGCATCTCTAGTAACCACTAGACTATTGGTTCCTAAGGAATGGCTCTAATGGCTCTCAGACCGGCAGTATCAGCCTCAACTAGAAACTCCTAAGAAAAGCAAATTCTTTTTTTTTTTTTTTAAGATTTTATTTATTTATTTGACAGAGAGATCACAAGTAGGCAGAGAGAGAGGAGGAAGCAGGCTCCCCGCGGAGCACAGAGCCCGATGCAGGACTTGATCCCAGGACCCTGAGATCATGACCTGAGCCAAAGGCTCAACCCACTGAGCCACCCAGGTGCCCCAGAAAAGCAAATTCTTGAACCCAGTCCTAAAGCCCCTGAATCAAACACTCTGAGAGTGGGTCCCAGCACCTTAGCTTTTAACAAGTCCTCCTGGTGATTCTACTATACCATAAAGTTTGAGCACTGCTCTTCTAGATGACAAGGTTCCTGAAGGCAGGGGCCCTGCCTGACCCATCTCTTCTATATTTTCCATCTGGTAAAAAGAAGAAATTTATGAGTAAATGGAAGAACCTGCATGCCACAGCAGGAGTTACGAAGCTAGTAACTAACAGCAGGCACATGCTTGATGATACCTGTAAGATTTGTGATGGCAAGAAATCAGGATGAACTTATTTGCAGCTTTCATGAATGTTAGTTCTCCAGCTAAACCAAAGAATGATGTCAGGCCTATGATTTGTTATCAAATGTTTTTCTCTTTCATAAATCTTGCCTTGATAGGCATCATTTTAAGGAATGATTGATATTGATAAGTAGACTAATCCTTAACAACTAGTATTTGACTTGGTGTTGTACTTATATCATGACCAGTGCATTAATTCTCCAATAACATATCTGATTAGGTAGAAAGAGATTAAAATTATTGTCATTTAGCTGATTGATAAAAGCCTTAGGGTAATACTTTTCAAACTTTTTTTTTTTTAAGTGGTTGGATCTTTTCTTTAAGTGAAATTTTACTCAGAAGATTTATATACCAAATAGTTGAAATAATGGCTCTGTTCAGAGCATGGTGAGGATATTACTAGCAGCCTCCCTCGTTGGCTATATTGGAGACTTTATGTGGTCTTGGTTTGGAGTCGGGGGTCATTGAAGATGAAAGAAGCACACTTTAAAATGCCTTGTCCTAGGAAAACACTTTCTGACCTGTGCAGTTTGAATTGACATTTATATAATGCTTTATACTTTGCAAAGCACTTTTGCTTTGAAATCACTTTTAGTGTTGTTGATCACCAATGATTCATGTCAATTGTGACCTTACTAGGTCTACTTTTAGAAATCTAGATATCATAGATATTATTCCCGAGAACTTTCTGACTCTTCATGTCCAAATGGTAAAAATGTGTTGTTGTTGTTGTTTTTTTGCCTGGATTTTCCTATCCCCCAACAACTAATGGACAGGTGTTTTGCCTGGACATTTTGCTGCCTATTTAATTCCTTAGCAATTTTTTTTGTGTGTCAAATGAAATGCAAACGCTGACTTAGGTAAAGAGAGACTTTAGGGAGAGGAGGGCCATAACAAGAGGGAGAATCCTCAGACCAGGAGCTCTGCAAGCGTCCCAACGTTAAGCAGGAAAATGGTTTCCTTTTACAGGAAGGAGTGAACAAGTCTATAAAGAAGCAGGTGTGGGAAAAGGGATGAATGAGGTGAATGGTTGGAGGCAGCCTGATCAGACAGGGCATCAAGGGAATGTGCTATCCTGAAGTGGATATTCTTGGGAGTTGTTAAAGAAAGTTTGTGGGCTCGTTCAGCCTGAAGGTGGACCAATGTTTAGGGACCTCAGGGAAGGAGGGAATCTTAACCAAAGTTTGGTTAATAAACATTTTGTTTGATCAGTGTTGACCAAACAGTTCAGCTAATCATTTATGAGGAAAAAATAAATAAATAAATAAATAAATAAATAAATAAATTGGAGAGTCTGTGTCTGGCTTTGTCATAGGTAAACATGGGCATCCTTGGATCTTACCTAAGTCTTGTGGGGAAGGATGCTTCCATATGGTAAGATGTTTCCCAAAAACAAAAAGGGTAGAAGGTGAGATTTGTAAACCGTCACTGCTTTTCAGGATGCTAGGGCTTGAATAAAATTTAACATTGTTATCTGTTATGTGTCTTAATTACTCTTCATTAAGTGAAATAAGTTTGGTTTTTTTTGTTTTATGTTTTCTTGTTTTTTTTTGCTTTGTTTTGTTTTTTGTTTTTTGGTTTTTTTTTTTGCTGTTTTTGTAGATAAAGAAGCTTAAACACTGTGCTTGACATCACAATGCCAACTTCAGATCCAGAATCTCGATGTTCTCTCTGAAATTGGGGCTGCTTTCGCCCCAGTGTAATGTTATGGAAAACACTGAGATCAGGGGAGATGGCTAAGGGGTCATTGTATAAACTTGGGGCTTAGAACTGCATTAAGTCAGAAAGCACTTTTCTCTAATGAGGTCGTTGGAATTATGCTTTCCTCAGTCCCAATGTCCCAACCAACCCCGGCTTGCACGGGCTTCCATATAGCCAAAGGGGAGGCTGTTTGCCGTGACTTCACCCACTCTGGGCAAAGCTGCTTTGCGTTAACTGTCTGGCATATAGAGTTTCTAACTAAAACTTCATTTAAAGAAAGGGAGCCAACTGCTCAAAAACTTTTTGAGAAGTATTAACTAACCTAAGGCTTCACTCTGACCCAGAACATTTCCTGGATTAACTTGAGGATTCTGCTGGTGCAAGTCCTAGATTCTGGAAGTTTAGTGGACTTTTCAGTGCTTGGATAACCTACTGATCAAAGCTCCATTTTCTAGGTCTACTTTCATTTACTCCTAAACTTTTGCTTTCTTACTTGCCTATATTTCTCCAGTCTCCTCATTATCATCGCCATTTATGGATCTCCATCTTTCCATGCTGCTTAGGCCAATTATGCCATATACACATCTCCTACCTGGGTCAGAAGCTTCTAGAATATTATGTCCCAGAGAACAAATGTCACCTTGTGATTACATATACAAGCAAGTGTATTATGTAAAGAAAGACACAGCTTCATGAAAATTTCATGCAAATTTTACTTTGCACGATGGGGCACCTGGGTGGCTCAGTGGGTTAAAGCATCTGCCTTTGGCTCAGGTCATGATCCCAGGGTCCTGGGATCAAGCCCCGCATCCGGCTCTTTGCTCAGCAGGGAGCCTGCTTCCTCCTCTCTCTCTGTCTGCCTCTCTGCTTACTTGTGATCTCTGTCTGTCAGGTAAATAAATAAAAATCTTTAAAAAAAATTTACTTTGTATGAAAGTACCTTGCTATAAATTAGTTCTACCTTTGTAACCCTTGTTCTCTCTGGTTGTTATTCTTTTTTTTTTTAATTTAATTTAATTTTTTAATTTTTTTATTGACATATAATGTATTATTAGCCCCAGGCGTACAGGTCTGTGAATCTCCAGGTTTACACTTCACAGCACTCACCATAGCACATACCTTCCCCAGTGTCTCTGGTTGTTATTCTTAAAGATAGAGTTGATTCCAGCTATAAAATCTTGTTTATTTGTAATTACTTTCTGTTTATTTTTAGAAATAGGTTTTCAGTGCTCAACCAAAATAAGAAAGTAGCATATTGTATATGGCTTTTAACCATGTCTGCTTTTTCAGAAGATAAATGCAGCTGTTACATACTCCTTTCTTAAAACAAAATAAACAAACAAGTCCCAGATAGCTTCTGAACATAATCAGACATAGAAGGATCCCTTTACATCTAACATGGCTTTTAGAAGGAAGCATAGTGTTCTCAAGATTTAGAAGCTCTCTCTAAAAATGTTCTTTGTTTTGTTTTAAAAGGAAGTTTAATTACAAAGAAAAGCTCTAGTCCTCCCTTGGGGAATAGTATTTTTATAATGATAATAGTCTTTTCTCGTAGCAATTCTTTTATAGATAAAGAACGCTTGTATTTGAAGCCCATTGGAACTTATTGAAATGCATATGTCCCCAGTGGGTTTTCAGAATATCTATTTAGGGAGGAAGATTGATATAATCATGAACGCTGACATCTGGTACAATTGGGTATTTACAGTGTAGGCTCCACAGAGGTCTTTTTAAAATGACTTTTAGATATTGCCTTCTATATATTTTGTTTATAGGAATATCATGAATCTCAGATGTTATTTTCATGTCCTATTTAACCAAATCTCTTTTTCAATATTAAAATCAGATGATGCAGGTTTTCCCTTTCCTTTATAATGTAAGTCCATGCTATCAAAGTGTCCTTACCCAAGGAGTGTTAATGGGGTTACTGAATCTGCCCTCACCTGTCACCTGCCACCTGCTGACACCATAGGCAGGAGGCCAAGAGAATATACTGGTTCTCACCTCTAACGATGAAACTGCTGACCACTCAAAATGTTTCTCCCCATGGTGTCCCACCATCATCAGTGCCCGCACCAATTACAGTTCATGGATCCAACCCCCTCAAGACTTGGAAACTTACTTGACTAACTGAAGGCATACCTCTGTTCAAAATAACTATTGTGAAGGCCTGGAGAGGTCAGGGTAGGCTAGTGTTCAGCATATGGATCTGACTGTTCCAGCTCCAAACTTGTAGTCGTTCCCTTTGGTTCTTGGGACTTACACCATGTCCCTCTAACACTAGAAACCATTTATAGAGTTCAGCTCAGAAAACGTGAAACAAGTTAGGTATATGAATGAAGGAAGTAGGAGAAGCCCTTCCTAGAGCTCTAGTATAAGAGCTTTATTTAATTAAGAATTCCATTTCATACAACCATTTTCCAGGTGGTATGCCTAAGGCAATGGAGAGAAAAGGAGAACTGGTACCTGCACTAGCCTTTCTAGTTTCCATCTGGGTTCAAAAACCAAAGGCAGCTCCTTGCACTGCTAATAACAATTTTGCCATAATTTTGCTCCAGATTGATGGACAGACTGCTTTAGAGTAAAGTTCCTTCTTGAAACATTAAAAAAATTTTACCAAAATATATTTCACACTTTGAGAGAAATGTTTGAAGGCTGACAAAAATGACAAAAATCATTGGTAGATACCTTGTTTGTTTCATTTATCTTGTATCTTCCACATGTTTCCATGCGTCAACTTTCATCTGAACAGCTCTAATTATATATTTTGGTTGTAGTTAATTTAAATCTCAAAAGGCCCTCCCCTGGCACCTTCCCTTTCATGTTATTAACAATGGGGAATATACTCTTTTTAGCTATTCTAGGACTCAAGTAAAGTCATTGTCTCCTTAGGGTTTTTTTGTTTTTTGGTTTTTTTTAGATGAAAATGCTTTAAAGGCATATGAGTGATCAGGGAGAAGACAGTTTTTGTGTCATGGATGTTGTTAAAAATGATGGCCTTACAATATAAAATATGACCATTTCCCCAAAATGCATTGTATTATGTGTGATATTAGTCTTAAGTATGTGGTCATTCCCCTCATCCATCCTGGGTCTCTAAGTTTTTGGAAGAGGAATTCAATATGTGATGTCCCTTTAAAGAGCTCTTTAAGACTGTCTGTTATTCCCGTTTTGACACAAAATGAGTCTAGTGAATGGAATGCTCAAAGGTAGAGCATTGGCTTATGGCAGAGGGAGCTGGTGTTGTAGCACCAACAGTTCTTGGTAGGCATTGTGTAAATGCAAATCTTTAAATCAGGCAGGAACTAAGCTAAGACAATAGTTGGGTGTGGGGAAGAAGAAAATATGCAAAATCAGGAACCTGAAAGGCAACATGGGTCCAAAAAAGAAATGGGCTGATGTGGGAAGAATTCAATCCCAAACCAGAAGCCAGGATAGAAAAAGACTTCGAGTCTGAGTAATGTCAATAATATTTGTACCTTTTCATTTCAGACTTTAGATTTGAGTAACAGTTGTCAGAAAGACAACATTAAAACACAGGACTGAAAAAATACCCTACTTAATTTTTCAAATGTGCCTCCTTTCCTTAGGATATAGTCCAGATTCTTAACATACCACTTAACAACATACACTTTGGAAATTGCATATGCTCTACCCTTCTAAAACTGCATTTCTGACATTCCCATCCCTTTTACTTACCTGTATAATCTAGACTGAGTTGCTGTCCTGAAATGTAACATGAATTTTGCCGCTAGTCCTTGGCACATGTTGTTTGAGAGAGAGAGAGAGAGAGTCTTTTTTTTTAATCTTTTCCTTTTTATTTTATTTTATTTTATGTGGGTTTTTGTTTTGTTTTGTTTTGTTTGGTGCCTGGAGCACTCTAGAACACTTCTACACAGTCCTATAGCCCCCACCTAGAATTGCGTTTCTAGTGCTTGGTATAGAGGCAGTGAAATCACAAATTGTCTTATTTCTTTACCTGTGAACTGTAGTGGGTTTCAGTCATTAGAATGTAACTTGCTAAAAGCAGAGGAAGAGTCTGTGTTATTCTTCACTATGTACCTACTTCCTCAAGTCCTACTTGGTATGTAAGCAGGCCCTTCGTAAGTACTTGTTGAATAAGTGAATGAATGGGTGAATGGCTAGACTAATGGGTGGAAAATGGATGGGTGAATGAATGGATGGTGTGTCCAACGAATCCTTAGTTTTTAGATGTTAAATGAATGCTTAAAATTGCATCAGGTGCAAAGGGTGTGCACTCATGGAATCAGATCTATTGCTCCTGGTTATCTGGTTGATATTGTAGCCAGAATGTTTCTCGACTTTTTTATATAAAGATGATTTTATCTCTGGAGGTTGAAGAGGCACTAGATGTTTCTGAGTAATTAGAAGTCATTGCACAACAAGATAAACATTCAGAGAGTGGTAGAAGGAAGACATGCTGGTATTTTTATTGAGCATCTATTATGTGTCAGGCACTTCTTCCAGGGCTTAATAAATATTCTTATCTCCTTGTCATCACAAATCATATATTATTGGTAACATTATTTCAAATTTTATGTGTAACATTTATGTATGATCTATATGGGTCGGTAGCATAGTATCACTGGGATTGAAGTCATATCCCAGAAAGTCCAACTGATGTAAAAATATTTCAAGTCTTTGGGGTATCTGGATGGCTCAGTGGGTTAAAGCTTCTGCCTTCAGCTCAGGTCATGATCCCAGGGTCCTGGGATCGAGCCCCACATCGGGCTCTCTGCTCAGCAGGGAGACTGCTTCCTCCTCTCTCTCCCTGCCTGCCTCTCTGACTTCTTGTAATCTCTGTCTATCAAATAAATAAATAAAGTCTTAAAAAAAAGAAATTTCAAGTCTTCGACTTGTATACTTCAGACTCATTAAAGGAATAGTTAATTGACAACTATACTTGTGTTACTTCCTTTTTTTTTTTTTAAACCACATAACTTGGATACTCCCAAATGCCACACTCTTTCCCTTCTCTCTCATCTTGCTGCACATTTTCATTTTCTTTCTCTAGCACTTCTGTTTCTTACTGTTTTGCCCTTCATTCACTTTTTTTTTCAACCAAAAAGAACCCAAAAAACTGCCAGTCTAAGCAGAAAAGGGACATAGGCAAGAGTTTGCAAAATTAGTTTTTTAGCAGGTTGAAAGAAAAGAAAAGTTATTTTCTTTTCTGTCACACAGAGATAAAGCAGCTACAATTCTTATAGTCACTTGTCCATGTTAATGAGCCATGAAGTATCGTCAGAATCAGGAGTATGTCTGTGTGTGTGTGTGTGTGTGTGTGTGTGTGTGTGTGTGTGTGTGTACATGTGCATGTGAGATGGCAAACTGTTTTCCATATATCTCAGTGAGGCATTGATACATACTGATTTTCGTGGTGAGATAATTTTATCTCCGTGTCACTAGCTTTCAAATAATGAGACATGCATCACTGAAAGGAATGGATTTGGGTATTTGTGGCACTTTGTTGCTTTTGTTGTTATGGTTTGGATGGAGGATCTTTCTTTTTACCCAGCTGTTAGGGGTTGAATTTTAGTCTCCCAGAAAGAAAAGTTGAATTTCTAACCCCACTTCCTCAGAATGTGACCTTACTTTGGAACAGATTATTGCAGATGTACTTAGTTAAGGTGAATTCATACTGGAGTAGGATAGTGCCTAATCCAATGACTGGTGATCTTATAAGAGTTGGCATGGAAGCCTCCTTCCCTCAAGGCATCAGAGCGTAGTCCTTTTAACACCCTGATTTTGAACTTCTAGTCTCCAGAATTATGAGATAAAAGGTGTATATTGTTTTAAACCAATCAGTTGGTGGTACTTTATCACAGCAGCCGTAAAAAACCAGTATACCAGTTTTTAAGACATATCACTTTAGGACAATATTTGACAGTCCAAGGAGAAGATCTGAGGATGATCTCTAACCTGGAGACATTGAAGAGGACCCTTAAGTATTTCTCGAAAAAATCAAGGAAATTTTAGCTATGTTTAAGTTGGTCCTTCAACTGTGTCCTGTGTCCCTACATGTTCTCTAAGCTGTTGGGAAAGCACTGCTCCTGCAGTGGTTAGCGGTCAACCTTGGAAGGGTCTTGTTGCAATGAATGAGGGACCCCAGAGGGGAAGATACATTAGTCAAGGGTCATCAAGATGGCCTTTATCTCTTCACATTCTTTGTCCCAGGTCATATTTAAGAGATAAAAACCCATGGTCTTTTGCTCCTATGTGTGTTTAGTTTTCTTTCTTATCTCCCAGAGACTCTGTGAGATGAAATAGCAGATACGTAAAAAATTATTTTAGGGCCTCTCACCTACCTAAAGGGAAAAGATAGTATTGTTATCTTCTGAGGAGGTACATTAAAAATTGTGATCTTAATCGCATATGTAGCTTTTCTCTTGTTGATCTAATCTTTGGATTAGAAGTTGAAAGTCAGGCACCTTTTACTTTGAAAATAAGTCATTGGCGTTCTCATTTGTATTTCAGGAGCTAACAATAGTGCTGTGATTTGCACAGTGCTTCTACCCACACTCTTCTTTTTGTATTTGCTGATAGCTATTAATAGAATAATTGCTTAATAAAAGGGGATAAATTCAAGTTATGAAAATTGAGCAACTTTCTTTAAAAATATCAAGACACATGTGATCATAAAATTAAAACATACTCTTGGTATAAAATTTGAATAAAATAAACAATGAAAGAAACAAACCACCCACAGTTTCTCTACATGTTTGTCTTTTAATTTCCACTATTTTTCCACTGAAGTTTAATAGCTCTGCTTAACCTCTATTCTTAATTTTCTGTCTTGCTTTTTTTTACTTGTCATTACAATACATTTTTCCATTATCATACAAAATACTTCTTGCAAATAGCATTTTAAATGCTTGCAAAATATTCCTTCATTAGAATATATCAGTTTATGTAAATTTTCAACAAATTTCCTTTAATGAAAACTTAAAAATTAAAAAAAAAAAACTTAGAGATCACCCATTTCAAATATACTCAACTGCAAATTAAGATATCTGATGAATGAACACCTAAATTCAAATTATGTCTACTTGTTGGGTATATTTTCTATAAGCCCTTCCATTATCCCTTCTTTCTCTAAGCTCCAGAAGCCAGTGAGCTGGCCTGGAGATATGATGTCATACTCATTTTGCCTTCCTCATGACAAATTTTTTGGAGCATAGCACGGTAATTCAGTAACAACAATTGCGTTCCAAGCACTTAAATAATAACATAATGCAAGGCCATAACTATAATTCTAAGAAGAAAAGATTACTCTACAAAATTCGTGTAGACAAACATTACTGTAGTTTGAACAGGAGAAATATTTCAGGGAGGGGCATCCAGGAACCAAACATGAAGAAGGTAGAATTTGAGTTAGAACTTGAGATTAATATGCTTAAAATACTTGAAAAATTGAGTGGGCTGGGTGGGAGAGAGGACTGTGGAAAGCAAAGGTCAGGACTATTATTTTTATGGAGAACGGCAAGTACAGTGTATCTCCTTCAACCAGCTTCAAGTCGCTGAATTACCAATGTCTTCCCTCATTTCTGTAAGGTATTATTCTGATGCTCCTAGCATTTGGAACTCTCGGACTACTAAGCAAGCCTGCAACACATTTGTGCGCTTCTGCTTTTACAAATTGTGTTCTTAACAGGAGTCACTTGCTTTTGTTCCTAAAACTACTCCTGCCAATGGTTCTTGTTACTGTAAAATATAGTAATTTAAAAGTATGTCAGCCAAAGAAATAAAAGCACAAAAAAGAAAGGTGGTTATTTTTTCTGTGAATGCTAATAAGTCAATGCACCGAAAAGACACAACACAGAGGAATCACTTGAAAATGACAACAGAACTTGTGGTTGGAAAAGTCAAATATAAGAGTTTGGAGGAACATTTTAAAATGTGAAAGGATTGTGAATTCAGACTGCTTCATAGGTATCCCTAAGAACTTACTCCATTTTAAGGAAACTAAAACTGAAAAATGCATTTGATTTACGCAGTTGATGAATCCATACTAAATTGAGGTAGGACGGGGGAGGGGAGTGAGAGAGGAAGGAAGGAAGGGAGAATGAAAGAGAGAGAAAGAAAGAAAAAAGGCATAAAGAAAGAAGGAAAGAAAGAGGAAGGAAGGAGGAGGGGAAAGCCTAGGTTTTGCATGAAATGATTGACAAATGAAGGTATATTTAGGTATTTTTTTCTTGGATCAAAATGTTTAAAAATTGTGATTTTAATTAACCTACTTTTTAATTAATTGCCCAAAGACGAAAAGTAAATACATGCTGAGTAAAAGAAATGATTGAATCATGTAAAGATATGAATTCCAGACTAAGAAGTTTGAACTATATTTTGGGGATTTGGGGAAGATATTGACTGATTTGGGGCAAAATAGTGGCATCACAAAGGAGTGTCATCCTGCGTGAAGAACCATCGGGCCATCATGCTCTAGATGAATTTGAACTGTCAGACTAGAGGTGGGAAGTATAGTAAAGAGTTTGATAAAATTGGGCAAGTGAATCATAACTATAATCTGAATTACTGGAAGTGAGGATAAGGACAAGAATTGACAGTTTCAGGTCGAACATAGGACTTGGCAATTACTTAAATGTAGCATCAATGAGATGATCCCAAGATTTTAGGTAAACTGGATAGGTGAAAATGACACTAAAAACCATAGGAAACAAAGGAAGAAGGACTAGTATTGAGGCATTAAAAGCTGAGTTTCATTTAGCTCTATTAGTGGTGAACTTGAGTTACATGCCCATTCCCTCCCTCCAATCAAGGACATCTTATCTCCTATGGCTAGCAGACGAGTAGAGACAGAATCCAGAGCTTGGTACATGGGACTCATTGAAGCTATCAGATGAGGATACGGTCAGAAACCATTTGAGCCCAGTGATCCCATACTCACAGAAGTAAAAGCAGTTGAGAGGTTAAGTAGGAACAATTAGTTAAATATTATATAGAGCGGGAAAGATCTATGATCTAAGACAGCTAAGATAAGCTAAAGAATTGGTTTAGTATAATGGCAGGTCTTGAAGTAGCTAAGGAAAGCATCTGTGGGAGGGTTGTGAAATGGACTAATGAATGGGGTCTTAAGAAATTTGTCTTGAAAATCAAGAATAGGGACACCTGGATGGCTCAGTCGGTTAAACGGCTGCCTTCAGCCGGGTCATGAACCCAGGATCCTGGGATAGAGCCCCACATCAGGCTCCTTGCTCAGCAGAGAGCCTGTTTCTCCCCTGCTTACCATTACCCCTGCTTGTGCTTGCTCTCTGTCTCTCTCTCTCACTTATTCTGTCAAATAAATAAAATCCTTAAAAAAAAAAGAAAATTAAGAATAAAATTAGTAATTTGAAAAGGAGATTTTTTTTTTTTTTTAAAGAGGAGGAGAAGCCTTAGGGAAATAGCACAGTGAAGAAAATAAACCTGCAGCTGAAATTACCCACCAGAGTTTTGACTTGAGAAAAGTATTTCACTAGTCAGTTACACTAAAACACATTTATGCATGAACTCTGACACTGAGATAGATTTGTTTAATGTCATGGGAATAGAGATAGTCCATCGGAACAGCATCCTTGCCAAAATAAAATAGTTTGAGCGAGGCTTATCTATAAATACCCAAATATGAATATTTAGGACAAAATTACAATGTGAAAAGAAAAATAGGAGAAAGAACATGTACTTCACCAGATGTGGGGAAGCAATGAGTTAGAACAATGCTAATCTCTGTATCGTTTACAATCTTAGTTTATGTGCTGCCGAAGCAAACACTAGAGCAATGTTTTTCAAATTGCTGAATGTGCACTATATGGTTGGTACTCAGAGCAAATAAATTTAATTTAAATAATGCTTAAATAATAGTGGGGTACATAATTACAAAGAAATCCAATTTTCAGTTCTTCATCATTTCATCTAAATATATCAAGAACTTCCCAATTTGATGTTAATAGGTCTTCCACTTGCTAGTCTCTTATTATATTAAAAGAGCATGGGGCCACTATCTCAGAGCATTTGTGATGCAATGATATGTAGCAAAACATTGATAATTTGCTTTAATTAAATTAATTTCATAATTATCTTTTATGTATAGCAAATTCTATTAATTGCCCAATTATTATAAGATATAAAGTCTTACTTAAAATAAGCTTAAATAAAACAAGTGAGGTAATTAAATCTATACTCAGTAGATGAAGGTACACATGATGGGGTTATAGCCTCACAGTAGTGAAAATGCTACCAAAAGACAGGTGCCTGGGAAAAAGTTTTATTCTGGGAATTAGAAAACATTTGACCTGCCAATGGTTAATTTGTCAACTTTTGAGAAAGTTATAATCATTTGGAGCTTTAGAGTCTTTGGTAACTGGAAACCCTCATTAAGGATGTGAGGAGGTCACATGAGCCAATCCCTGCTAAACTAATTGCAGTATTCTCAGTATTAGATCTTTAAAATATATTAAATATTTGCTAGCATTCCCACTTGTCATGAAAGTTGTAAATGCATTTAGAGGAGAATCTCATTGACTGACTTAACTATTTAATGAGCTCTTACTATGTGACAGACACTGTCATATCTTTTGAGAAACACAGAGACCTGTTCTCAGATAGCTTACAATCTGGTATGAATAGAAACAAATAACCGGTTCTATTCAGGCATTAACATCTATAGTTGGAGGTTTTATGCAGACTCATCATATGACCAAGCTCAATTATTTCATTTTGGCTGCTAGACAAGTTTGGACTGCCAAATAGAAAGAGATTTTTCTACTGCATATATAACACACTTTTAAAGGTTCTCTACTTCCAAGACGATATAATTAGCTCATTTATGATAACAACATCTTGTCGTAAGGGAATTCAAATTTAAGACTAGAATGATAGCAGTAATAGTCTCCTAACTAATCATGATGGTCTCCTCAAAATTTAGAGAAAGCAAATATGTCTTTCCCTTTTAGCCATTGTAATGAGCAGTGCTATATATAATGCAATCTGCCAATTAGAGGACCCAACTAGAACATTTTCTTGGTGGGAGAATTGGGGGTAAGGGTAACAAATCTGGGGTAAGCCAACAGTGGAGTCTTGGCTTGCTAAGCAATGGTAGTACATATGAGACAGGATAGGTTAGGTAATACCATGGAACTAAATGACCTCAGATAATTTCACTCCTGTAATTGGTGCCTCAACTGGGATGCCTAGAATGGCTCTCTTTTTCCATGTGTTCTTTCATCTCAACTTCTTCAGCTGGTGGTAGAAACATTCCAAGATGGTGATCTCAGTATGCTGGCACTTATCAAACCTCTGCTTGTTTCATGTTTGGATGCCTCATGGACCAAAGTGAGTTACAAGCTTATGGCAAGAATCAGTGTGGGAAGGGATGAACAAAGCCTTAGATACCAGGAAGTATGATTTTTGGGGGACCATTTTACAACAGTCTCGTATAGACCACCTTCTGTCCACATTGATTTTTCTTTCCCCCAAATGGAAAATACATTGAACATCATTCAGACTTCCCAAGTCCCATCAATCATGGCATCAGGCTCGATGTCCACAATCTTATAATGTGCTTGAGGTTCAGATGTGGATAATGCTTCTCTGGTGCAACCCCTTTTGATCCAGAGACCTGTGAACAGAGTTTCCTAGGTACTACCTTAACCCTTACATAGTACCAAAAGTTTTACTGTCTCGTTCTTCAATTTATCCTGAAGCCATTTCTTAATTTGAGAGTCTTTTAAGGATGGTGGTAGAGAGACCTAAAAAAATATGAAACAGTGTTTTCTTTTTTTAATTACTAACCAAATTAGCCTTGGTTATTTCATATGTTCTCTACCTTCAGATTTTAAATGAAAGGATTTTCTGTTTAATGCACTTGTTGTTTCTCAACCTTCCCCTACATTGATCACAAAGGCAAATGGCATTTTCAATATTCTGCTTCAAAATTTCCTTAACCAAATATACAAATTCATTTGACATATTTTCCATTATTCGAGCTACTGCAAGTGACAGGTTCGTCAAGGGTTTTGTTATCACATTTTTTTCCCCAGTTTCCAATAGTAATATCCTTATTTCACTCACCATTTCAACTAGAGTCTCCATGCTGCCTGTAATGGGTTGAATTTTGCCCTGCTATATTCTATATTGGTTTGCTATATTCTGCAGGTCAAAGCAACTCATAAGGCCATGGCAGATTAAAGTTTAAATAAGCAGACTTCAGCTTGATGAGAGGAGTTACAAAATAGCATGCCTGAGCTTTTCAGTCTACCCCAATTTTATCATGTGGTTATTACAGTAATGCAATTAGTATGTTTGAAAAGCACTTGCTTGACATTGAAAAGCATAAAATTTTATTTTCTTTGCTCATTATATATCTCAATAATAATAGTTATAATAACACTTAGTGTTGTTTTAGATAAAAATCGTTATTGCCAGGAGCTAAACTTAGAAACTGTCATTACTGCTAAGTTTACTGATTATTTCTTGGTTTTAATAAATGAAGAGTATCTTTGGACAATAGGGATTTTTTGAGGTCTTCCTCATGTGGTTACATCTTAAATATTTTTATTCCATGATTAAGCATGGGCCTTTACCAATAATTTTATAGAGATTATCATCAAAAAATGATCTGGTTTCTTGGGTTGTCTCTCTAGATCCTAATAGGCTATGGTCTGGAGATAGATGGCTTCAGATATTCGCCCTCCCTCATGCATATCTTTGTTAGTTTCAATCACTCTGGAACAATTCTGGGCTATGATTGTATAGTAGTGGTCTATTTTCCCTATGTTTTTGAGACAGTGGAAAATTACCCTGACAGTCTCTATATTCTAGCTGGAAAATATACATATAATAACCTCTTAGACCTCAAGCTAATAATGCTGTCTTCTCACATGCTTTGAGTGAGTCAGCCTTCGATTGTGACCCCCAAGTTTCTGTGGTACTACTTTACTTATTATTTTAAGGACATCATGCATCTGTTTCCAGTTCTTCTTCACTAAACTTTAAGGAAAATGTCCACCCTGGCTCCTGAGGAATGGACTTGATACAAATATGTAGATATTTTCTAGCTTTCATTTTCCAAATTCTTCAAAACTGTCAGGCTGAGTGAAAGGGATAATGAGTGGAAGGAGCATTTTTTCCCTTGGATTTTTCACACAGAAATGATATTTTTATTCATAAATAATCACTGCTAAAATAGAGCAATTAGCGTTCTTGTTAATGACTAAATGTCTGTGTTCACAGATAGGAAATTAGATTTTTTAAGCATTTCCAAAGAAACAGTAGAATTTGAGAATAGAAGAGCTTGCTGTTTAGCAATCTCCCCTTCTGGGCATTTATGCCTACCTTTGGTTAAGTTCATGGTGAATTAGTAGATGCTGCAGAGTGGGGAAGAGAGTTCCCTGGCCCACTGGCACAGCTGAATGTAGCATGTTTAATAATATTGTTGGGTTTATAGGACTTGGCTTGTATTTTCTAATGAAAAGTATTTGGGATAGGAAGAAAGTTTGGATTAGGGGGTGAAGTGTTCTGGACCTGTGTTTTACTTACTAGACATGTAAGTATCATTCGACAGTATCTCTGATTCTTCAAGTGCTTCCTCTCCAACTTGATACTAGTATCTACCATCTCTATCTAGGTTATGGGGTTAAAGTGAAATCCCATATGTTAAAGCGCTCTTTAAATTCTAAGAGGCCATTCAATTGCGATCTACCATTTTTGATATTTGCTCATTGCCATTGTTATTATCTTAAACTCTTCTGAGGGTAAAATTATCTTAATCCTCCAAAGGAAGCCAGTAGGTTGTTCCTATACACAACTGTGCAGAACCCAGTGATGGGCATTTGGATTTCACAAGTCAATTGCATGAGTATAGGAGAGAGGGGACATGCTGTGGCAATCATTCACATAAAAACATTTGGGGCATTGAGCCGATCTCAAGCTTAATATGAATCCTCAGTGTGATATGATGGCAAATTTCTGGCCTTATCAGGAAGACGAGTTGGTATGACATGGGAAGTTGCACTCTCATACTCCTCTGCATTGGTCTAACTGCCGTCCCCCCACCCAGAATAGGGTGATTCTTAGCACAACATTTTAAAAGATTTGAGAGTGGTGTGATCCCAGGTTGATAGGTTTATGAAGAGGCCTAGAAAAGATATCACATAGGAAAAAATTAAGTGAACCCAGGGAAGCTGGGTTCTGCCTTCCACTGAAAACAAGGTTAGAATCAGTGGTAGAATTTATAAAGCACCAGCTAATATCTCAGGACAAGAAAGCGTTTGTAAAATCTAGAGTTGCTGGAGAGCGAGAAAAGATGCCTCATTGGGTAGAGAATTTACTATCCTTGGAAGCACTTCAAGAGAAGCTGTATGACCTTCACTAACACTTATATTGTGTGAGAATTTCCAATTGTTTTGGAGTTTGTTATTGGAGGACCTAGAGTTCTTCTGACAATTCAATACATGTATGTCTACTGTACTCGAGAACACTGTAAAAGATTAAGAATAGCCAAAGCATCATTTTCTGAAACTCATGGAATTCTGATTTCAAGAGATATCATTCTTGGGGCACCTGGGTGGCTCAGTTGTTAAGCGTCTGCCTTCAGTTCGGGTGATGATCCCAGCGTCCTGGGATAGGGCCCCATATCAAGTTCCCTGCTCAGCGGAAATCCTGCTTCTACCTCTCCCACTCCCTGTGCTTGTGTTCCCTCTCTTGCTGTGTCTCTCTCTGTCAAATAAGTAAATAAAATCTTAAAAAAAAAAAGGATGTCATTCCATTAAAAATATGGTCTACCTATAAAAATATGATTAGAGAGCTCCATATATTATAACTCAGCTTAGAGAATGTTAGTACGCATTGGCAGACTGAAAACTCTTCTAACAATAAAGGTATCTATTATATATATTAGGCCAAAGTTTTTCTTTATCTCTCTTTCTTTCTTTCTTTTTTTTGAGATTATTTGTTTATTTATTTGACAGAGAGAGAGAGAGAGGGAACATAAGCACATAAGCAGGGGGAGTAGGAGAGGGAGCAGGGAGCCCGGTGTGGGCCTCAATTCCAGGACCCTGGGATCATAACCTGAGCCAAAGGTAGATGCTTACTGACTGAGCCACCCAGGCACCTGAGCCAAAGTTTTTCTTAACTTACTTCACCATATAATTTCACATAGTCACTGTTTCTTTCTTTATTTGCTTATTATCTCTATTTCCAACTTGTAGAACTAATTATTAGGAAAAGAAACCATATGGATATATGAAAATTCCAATAATTTTCTAAAGAATGATCTAGATCCTTTCTTAAAAATAAATATTTTTTATATTGAGGTATAGATAACATACAACATTATATTAGTTTTAAGTATACAACATAGTAATTTGACAGTTCTGTACATTACTGAATGTTCACCATGATGAGTATAGTTACCATCTCTCAACATACAACATTATTATAATATTATTGACTATATTTGTATGCTCTAATTTTTATCTCTATGACTTATTTATTTTATAACTGGGAGTTCGTACTTGTTAATCTCCTTTGTCGGTTTTGCCTCTCTCCCAATCCTTCTTCTCCCTGGCAACCACCAGTTTATTTTCCATATTTATGAATCTATTTGTTTTTGGTTTTCTTATTTTTAGATTCCACATATAAATGAAGTCATATGGTATTTGTCTTTCTCTGAATGACTTATTTCACTTAGCATAATGCCCTCTAGGTCCAACTATGTTGCCACGAATGGCAAGATTTCATTCTTTTTAATGGCTGAGTAATATTCTATTATACATATACTATATATTATTATGATATTCCATTATATATATTACACTATATATATTCCCTTATATATATTACATGATATATTTAATATTCCGTAATATATATTATATATAAATGTATGTGTGTATATATATATATATATATATATATAATCTTCTCTATCCATTTATTTATTGATGGACACTTGGGTTGCTTCCATATCTTGGCTTATAAATAATACGGTAAACATAAAGCTGTATATATCTTTACAAATTAGTTTTTGTTTTCTTTGCAGATTCCTCTTTTTAAACTTATATATTAATTGAAATTCAGAGTTATTTTTTGTCCTCGAACAATAAAACGGGTTGCATTATTTAGCACAATTAATCTATCTTCTTGGGGTATGAGAAGAGATGAGATAAAACAAGATACTTAGAGTATCGACCCTTTCTGGCATCATTGTAGTTATTAGCAATGACTTCTAAGAAACTTGAGAGTGAACTTTTCAACAGAACCAATAGCATGTTGGTATTTTTCACCCTACTATATATTGAAGGGTTGAACTGTCAGCTGACTAAAAGCGAAAGTCCCCAGACATGTTCACCCGTGTTCTGATATTTTCCTGATAGTTCTCCTCACGATTTCACTTCAGCACACATCCCTCGGTTACCAGAGCTTTTGTTTTCTCATTCGTCCAGTTTCCTAGTGCACTGGTTCCTAGGAGGAAGAGGATTGCCACACTGTGCCTCACCTATCTGGCATTGTTCTCCCTTTCTTCCTCATTTAACCCAGCCTTGGATTGTGTTGTTCCCCTACATTTTGTAGGATTTTCTGGGTGAGACCATTTGCTACAGATGCTGACACCACTTATGCTATGTTTTCAGGTAGACTCTTGTTAAATTTTTGGCTGATTAGAACCAGAAATCACTGACTTACTTGTACTTGATCTCTGCCTCCCTTTTCTGAGTTGACAGGACTTGCTTTATGATTCTGCTAACATCTCCTTCCTCAATGTCTTCCTTTTTATTGTGCCCTCTAGTGTGTGGCTAACCCCCCAAGGCTGTGTGTTCTAACCCCATTCTGTGATCTCATTCTGACAGGGCCAGATAAAATGGTGAGGTTAATAAAAAGCCTCATTACCAACAGGAATCCACTTATTCCATTGTGTTGGCTTACATTCATTTCTCCATATGATTATATTCTGGGTTGAATTAGCTAACAGTTAGTGGTATAGCAAGTATTTAATTGTGTAGTATAGGCTACTGGGTAATGAGAAGGGGAAGATCCAAAGACAAATTTAAAAGAAGTATTTTAAGAAAAATGTACACACGTGTTTATTGGAAATTTGTCACAGTGCCTGAATACAGACATTGCCATTTTCAAATTTCGTAGTTGGAACATGGATGTAGAATAGGTACTACTTGTCAAGCCTGCTCGGATTCAATGTGAGAGAGTTTCACAGCACACAAAAGTCATAGTTCTGTGAAACTGTGAGTACAATAAGATTAAAGACTAAATTACTTCATGACCAATGTATCCTATAAAGTCATGATTCCTGCAACAAACAGATGGCACTCTAAAAAGGGGAATTACAGAAAGTTTTAAAAAGGGGATCTCTATGAAGACTCCTGGAGTAAGAGAAACCAACAGAAGATGGTAAACCACCTGTAGGCAAGGAACAGTAGGTGGCCCCTACTGTCCTTAGACCAAAAGGGCCAAGACAGTATGTGGTTATCACAATCCTGAAAGCTGTAGTTTTAGGTGACACCAGGTAGCCTGATAGGATCTACGGGCTTCATAAAGTAATACAGACATGCCCAACAATGGTATAGCAGGGAGGAGCATGAAGAGTAAATACTTGGCTCTCTTTCTTCCCAACTTTCAGTCTAGCCAAGGCCTCCACTATCTAACCTGAGCCTGAATCTAGGAGACAGTGGAGCCCAGATAAGGCCATAAATAACGATCTGCCATCTGAGGCACATAGTACAGTGAGAACAGTGGAGGGAAAGTCAAACAAAAAATAGCCAACCCAACTCCCAATAATTAATACCATGTCTGGAACTTAGTAGGTATTTGTTGAAGACATGACTGGCTGGCTTGGATGGCTGGAAGAATGGATTTCTGAGTGAATGAAAAGAAGAGAACTTATTTTTTTCATTTTTTACAAACATTTATCATTTTTTGGCAGTTAACCCTGGACCCACTTGTATGAGGAATTTATGATTGTATGAGTTTTAGTATGTGGCTGGGCTCTTCCTTCCATTATGGAATCTTAAATGGCCAGACCTTTGCTACATATTGTATATTATTAGGCAGCCCAGGCCAGCAGATGCTCTGGACTGAGACTTTAAATCAGGAAGAGAAATTTTAGCATTGAGTCTAGCATTGGCAGTAGCATCCAAAGTGGATGTCATGGTAGCTACACCAGCACCAGCTCTCAGTGTCCAAAGGCAGCACTAGCCATCTGTTGTTCCAGACACTAATCTTCCCTTGGTTTCTGCTAATTTTAGGACTTTCTTTCAGTCTCCTCTTGATTCTGTCTGTTCCTTCACCTCCTTCTAATAAATGTTTTTCCTGTGTAAGTTCACTGGAGTTTGATTCCATTGTTTGCATGGAAAAATAAAAAGAAGATCTTTTATATTTGTCCAGGTCCCAAAGATACCAGAGCAAAATTTACCTTTCTCCTTTAAAACTCTGTAAAAGGATCCTGCTACTATCTTTTTGAAGGTAAAAGTTTCTACATCTCCCTATGCTAGTTGATCTTTCACAGGTAACATGGAAAATTCAGCATTGCAAAAGGAAACTAATATCCCCAGCCCACTTACACAGAAGTTGTTTATTTCAATAGTTGGGACCTGTTAAGCATAATTGTATTTAATCTGAGTGACCACCGTGAAAGTCCTCACAAGAAACATAGGGTTCAGGATCCTAAAAGTCATGGAGACTGCCCTGTAGAACCTATTTCTCTAACTGGCATATTCAAAAAGCCTAAATTATGTACATTCTAGATTCTGACCTAATGTCTTGAGATTTTAGGGGCCATAAAGTGGCTCGAAATTTGGGAAATCCTCCAACAGTTCTTCAAACAGAACAGCAAAATTGTTCAGTCACTTAAGCACAATTTACTTACCTAAAGTAAGTAAAAAATGGGATTACCTTCATTTTTACAGAAATCATCCCCGTATCTTGCTCAAGTGTGGCAGACTCTCTTTGGTGACTTCTTCCAGAAAATAATTTAACTTCGAATAACTCCTCCACTCCCTGGCTGTGTGACTTTAGGGTAGTTACTCAATCTTGTTGCATCTCACTTTTTTTCTATCTGAAAAATTGGGATAATTATAGTACCTCTCTCATTTATTGGAAAGGAGGATTGAAATGACTTAATTCATGCAATATACTTAAAACACTGCCAGACATAATGAGTGCTTCATAAATGTTAGCTAAATGATACATGGGTATGATCAGCAAGGAACAACAAAAAATACAGTGAAACAGCACAGAAGAACAAGAATGGAGGCGAAGAAGAACCGTGGATGATAATACACTGTTTAGAGTATGATAAACTTGAGATTCCTTGAATTAACCACGTATCATATTGTTCACACTGTTCACAGTGTCCCTTATAAATAATTAGTAAGAAAAAAGAAAGAAACATGGAACGAAGACTTAGGAAAAGTACAGCTATTCTTTGTATAAAGACGAGACAAGGATTTCTTTCAGAAGTCTTCATAAATAGGACACTGTATGATGCAATGAACGATGTCCTTGGCAATGCTCTTACAATGAGTGATGAGTTCCACAGGGCTGTTTATTTTTTATCAACCCTCAAACTAGGTCAGTGTCATTACAGGAAAGTTGGTTTTACTAAATAAGACAGATCCTGCTGCTCCCCACGTGGAAGAGGTTCTGGATGTGGAAGAGAGAAGTGGATTTTGTCCTCCCTGAGGAGGGAGAAGCTACTGAATGGCTGATGGATGGGTGTGAAGACTGGGAAAGGTGAAGCTGAGTTTATCCATTGGGATGTGAATGAACTGGCCATCATAACACAAAATGCAAGGACTATAGGGACACATAAGTGGCTGATAGAGAAAGGAATGGACACAGACCAAAATCTAAATAAAAGAACAGAGTCAGTGCTGAGCTCCTGGCTTCTGTCAGAAAGGAGCAAGCCACACATTCTGCCTTGCTTTCTTTGATTTTGGTTCCCACCTCCCTGCTTTCAACTTCAGACTATAGGGCTTTTGAATGCTTAAAGTTCATTCTGCAGCATGTTGGATGTCTGACAACTTTTTGGGGGCTGAGGAAGCTGTCAAAATAAATTGCCATCATAATGCAAGAAGGAAGCCAAGCTCCGCATCCCTCTTGATGCTGCAAATATGCACACTCAGCTAGAAAAACATCATTGTGCTTCAGTAGCCCACTGGATTAAGGAGATATATTGGTCAAGGGTGAATTTCCAAGGACATGCCTTTGGAATTTCTGTGCAGTCCTTTGGTTTTTGCGTATAAGCCAGCTTCATTTTCTTGGGGCAATGCTTTTATGATGTGCACATCTACATTTAGTAAAGGAATGAGCCATTCTAGTAGGAGTAATTTTTAGAATTATTGCTGAAATTGTTTCTTCCTTATCTTAGGTCAGTCACCTTTAACATTTAAATGCCAACTTTTAGCATATGAGAGTTTAGCTGTTATCAATATCTTTCACTATTAAAATGGGTTTTATGATCCATTGAGTATTTAAATCCCCATTTTTATTTTAAATTCTACCAGTCTGATAATGAAAGTAAAATTAGCTAATGTGAATTTTCCTTAATTCCTAACTAATAAAGAGACTTCCTTCCACTTTTGAAATATTTCTATTGGTCCATTTTGTTCATTTTTTTTTTTTCAATAATAATGATCATTGGGGAAGGGAGGCAAAAGTCTTGGCTTGTACTTTTCACTGATTTAATAATGTCACAGTAAGATATCCTACAACTTGAGAATGTCTTTGACTTTATGTCCTACAAATATTTTCATTAGAAAATACAATATAATTATGCTAAAGGACACAAAAATAATGACAGCATGATGCTTAATCCTACCAATGTTATAAAGCAATGTCTTTTTTACATTTTTTACATGCCACTTTTTATTTCCATGCATAAATTTGCATAATTCCAATCACAGTATACAGACTAATATTTACATTCTGCTATTTTCACTCAATATTCTATCATAAAATATTCATGATTTTACTGAGATATCATCATTGCCACATTAAACTTGCCTACTGTTTTGTTGTGTGATGCCTAATATTTTGTTGTATTGCTAAACATTTGTATCAGGAAACCATTCCAAAACTAAGTGCCTTAAAATAAAACCTTTTTTTTTTTTTTTTTTTTTTAAGTTCTCCATATTGTGGGTCTGCAATTTGAGCTGAGCTTAGCTGGATAGTTCTTCTGGTCTCAGTTGGGCTCTCTCATGTGTCCGGAGTCAACAAAAGATCAGCTAGATGACTTTGCTTTGGGGGAGTTGGCTTGTTTTCAGCTAGAGCAGTGAGGATGACTGTGCTATGAGTTTCATCCTCCAGCAGGCTACCCATGGGCTTGTTCGCATGGTGGCTGTCAGGGTTCCAAAAGGGAAAAGGAACAACTTGAGTTGGAACTGGACAAACTCATTTTTATGGTTTTCTCTTGGCCAAAGCAAAGCCTGAAGCCAACTCAGCTTCCAGTAGTGAGAGAGTAAGTATTTCAGTTTCTTTCTTTTTTTTCCTTTTAAGTTTTAAATTCGAATTCCAGTATACTTAGCACACACTGTTATAATAGTTTCAGTACAATTCAGTTTCTTGATGCTGGAGTTGCAAAGTCACATTGCAAAGGTCCTGACTACACATAGGGACACTCGGGTGTCAATAACAATGGTAAAAAGTTTAAGGTAAATTCCTGAGAGGTAAGAATATCATTATGGTGCATTCAAATTAATAGAGGGGTTTGAGTCATTTTCCTCCGTTTCAACAGCTGTTGATGTTCTCACTTTTTGCAGTGTCTCAGCCCCTTTACCCACTGACCATTCTGCATTTTCTCCAAAAGCATAGTGTATATACCTATTGATATCCATTTACTGTGTATTACTGTGTGACTGGACTTTGTTAAACTCTATATGTATTAACTTAATTCTTCTGGGACCTGGTGATGGAGGTATTTTATTATCCCAATTTTATAGCTGAAAAACCTGAATCTTAAGGAGGCTAAGTAGCTTGTCCAGAGTCACACAAGATACCGATGGTGGAACTGGGACTTGAATCATTTCTTTCTTTTCTTTTTTTTTTTCTAAATAATTTTTATTTGAATCCAAAGCCTACAGTATTAAATACTATGTGTTTATCTTTCCTCTTAATGATATGCATTCATATACATATTCCTTTAAATCTAATATGACTGAGCACATATTAAGAGCTAAATAAATAGGAACAGGACCATCCTAAAGCTCTCGGCTCAGAAACGAAAATCTCGCCTAGGATGTAGACAAACTGCATCAGTAACATGTTTGTAAAAAGGAGGCAAGGCTCTAGTTAAAAATTATGTTTCAGGAACACAATTCACATCAACAAGAAGGAAACTAACAAGGACAAGGGTAGGCCATGGGCTAGAAAGCCTTGGTTATCAGGCAGATAATTCAGACAAGAACTTAGAAATGGGAGCCAAGTTGAGTATTGGCTATTGGGTCTAGGACAAATGTTGTCTCAGTCATGAGACAAGGGTCAGAAGCCAAATAGGATGGATTGTTAAAGGGGGACTAGTTTCAGTAAACCTTGGTGCTGATATCAGTGGGCCACAGTGCCTAGGGAGAGGTTCAGGCTGCTTGGTAGAAAGAAAGTTTACAGTTGAGGCATCCGAACAGTCACCTGGTATACAGGATACCATATATATGTGTACATATACACATATATGTATGCATATGCAGTGTATATGTATATATCTGTGTCTATATTTCCCCTCTTCCTCAGCCTCTAGTGACTAATTATTTTATGCTGAAACCTCCAGCAAATTTTAAACGATGCAGAAAATCTTCTCCTTTGTGAATTGCTGAGTGGCTTTCAGAAATGGTCTCTGCCTATGGCATGGTTAAGACAAAACCGTTATCCCTCCAAACCGTGCAGTAACGATGGAACACATGCCGCTTAATGTAAACTCATAGCCCAGCGCTGGGCAGACACAATTAGGCTGTCATCTTCCCCATCAGCAACAGCAGGAGAAAAATAAAGAAGTCAAATCATCTTATTCATATTTATTAGGAGGCTTTGCAATGAACCTGATGCCCTGATGCCATTGACATTTTTCTTGTGTTCTTGGCTCATGAGCTGACGACCAATTTAAATTAATCCATTCATAACCTACAAGAAACGCTGACTTTTTTAAGCTGATAACACCCTAGTATCCCCTTCCTTGCTATGCTTCTACCAAATACACATATTCATTAATTCTAAAATTGGTATCATGAGTAGATACCATGTGTAAAATTTAAAAATATAATAATATGACTGAACCTATGGGCAAATAAAATCTTCAGAAAATTCACTTGTCTGTCTTTTGATTCTGTGTCTGTGTATTATAACCCCACATATGCTAATTCCTACAACCATAGTAAGAGCACATAGTAAAAACATGCACATGTGACCATGCATGTTTGTGTGCGCGCGCACACACACACACACACACACACACACACTCACATCTGTGTCTTTCTGGCCACTCCAATGAGAACTCATCACAACCTCAAGTAAATGGAATGTGCTCTGTCTCCCTTTTAATTTGCATTTTACAAAAATCTTTATCTATACATTAATTCTCTTGCATGACCATTGAAGAAAAAGATGGTCAGTTCCCTATATATGAAGTGATAATATGCAAAAGTCAGGAAGGAGAGAGAACAGGAGTAAAACTGTAAAATGACAGTAGTTTCCCTGTCATTGCGGAGAGAAACAGACAGATTTGTTTACAAAATTTTATAGACACAAGGAGAAGGCTTGCTCAATGCCCATCGCTTGATTCAAAGCCCATTACTCTGACTCACCTTATTTAATTTGGAGTACAGCCCCAGACTGACCAGGGAGAGATTAAAGATTTGTCACCTCCTGCAAACAAACCCCAGGCTGCCCCGCCCACATGAGAGACAGCACCTAAGACAAGGGAAAAACACATTCTCCTTGTTCATCCAGATCTCAGCCATCCTGGCTGGAGCTGTCACAGAGCTGCTGATTTCTGCCAGAGTGCCTGCTCTCCAGGAGATGCTGAGATTAGAAATGGTCCAGAAAGGCTCAACTTGTGTCCCTCATGGAGCTATCAGTCAGGAGGTTGCGAACTTACCTCATCCAACGCAGAGGTGACATCCTGAAACATTGGCTTGCCAAAGAGTCGGCAGGACCATGACAGCTCCTGGCTCTTGCCCTCCTGGATTCATTTACTTCCCAGATAGTTAATGCAGCACATTAACCTTGTATGATGAACTTCTGCTTATGTTTGTTTCTCATTGGGCGTTTCTCTCTGAAAGAGATGATAAGCCAAGTGTTTCCGGTACTTTCATCATCCCCCTCTCAACTTGGTCGTTACCAGATCTCCTCTCCTAGAGAAATCTTGTGTTTGATGTTTGACAGGATAGCACTGAATTTGAGTAGATTTCAAGGATCTGTAAGGGACAGAGCATTTTTTTTTCCTGTAAAGTTGATCATGACAGATAGCCTGCACCAAGCGTATGGACCAGCTTTACACTTTATCAGCATCAGGTATGGAGAATACAGACAAGGAGAGGCTGCTTTTCCTTGTGCTTCTTAAATTAGGGTTACGTGTTTGGCATGGCAGAGCTGCTCCCCTGCTACAATGAGTGTGCTCATTCCAAGCATAATGGCACTTTAATGTTTCAGAATTTTAAGGAGAAGAAGAGGGGAGCCCCAGCTCTCATCGCTCTGCATGTGTTTGTATTACCTTCTTTTTTCTTTTCTTTTGCTTTGTCAAAAATGGAGAAACTCTTCAGATTTTGATAGGATAAAATAAAACCTTGAGGAAATTTTAACAATTGGTCTCTTATCTGAAGTCCTTGGAAGTGCCCAGAGACTGGTGGTTGTGAATTCCAATCCCGATGTGTTGACAGAAAGCAGCTTTCATGAACCCCTCCCTGGGCCAGGCTCATGCTGCGGGCGTCCACCTTTTACATTCCACTCTGGGCTCTCACCATGGCCCTGTGAGTCAGTTAATGATGAATTTCATTACTTACAGCTGCAAGGACGCAGAATGGAGGAATTATCCAGCATATGTAAGGGCTTTGGAAACAGCTTGACTGCTCAGATCATGATGCGGCCTCTTAATAGCTTTGTGACTTTGGACAGGTCACTTAAATTCTCAATCCCACATTTTCTTCATTTATAAAATATGGGTAAGAATAACACCTTACTCCTATATTGGTGATGAGGATTTGAGTTAAAACATAGATCTAGGTAGGGGTGCCTGGGTGGCTCCGCCAGTTAAGCAGCAGACTCTTAGTTTCAGCTCAGGTCACCATCTCAGTGTCCTGAGATCGAGCCCCATGCTAGTGCTAGGATAGAGTCTGCTTGAGATTCTTTCCCTTGCCCTCTACTCCTCTCCCCACTTGCTTTCTCTCTCTCCCTCTCTTTCTCTAAAATAAATAAAATCTTAAAAAGTCAACAACATTATAGATCTATTAATGTAAGGTCTAGCTCAGTGGTTCTCAAAGCAGTCGCCTGACCATCACCATCTGCAGCTCTGAGAATTTTTTTAGAAAGGCACGTTCTTGGGTCTCAACACAGACCGACTGAATCAGAAACCTTGGGTGTGGATCTCATTAATATGTGTTTTAATAAGTTCCCCGGGTTATATCTGATGCTTGCTAACATTTAAAAACCACTGGAACAGAACAAAGCAAGTACTTAAAAGATACTAAGGAAAAAAATGCCCCCTTTTAAAAAAAGAAATCGGTTCTGACCTGGTATAGGTAGTGAACATTTCCCAACGTTTTGATTAATAGAAAATGACTGAAGAGTCAAGAGGAGATGAAATATTGACATTCAGTACTATGGAAAGATATTTTAAATAATGGATTGATGAAACTTGTGAAAAAGTAATCATAAAACGTTTTGAGCATAGCATTATATGCATAGAAGGCTGTAGACACTTCCCACATGTGGACTAATTTGATGCCCTCAAGTATATCAGAGATGGAAAAAAAAAAAAAAGCAAGCTACAGTTTAGCTTGACTCTTAAGAGTGCAGTTTAGGAGTCAAATCTCAGCTCTGCTATTTATTACCTCACCCAAATTGGACAAATTATTTGCCTTCTCTTTGTCTTAGTTTACCCATTTGCAAGATAGGAACAAAAAGTCATATGTAAGTTTGTTGTGAGAATTAAATGCAATGTATAAAAAAAAAGGATAATAGCTCTCAACAAATTTGTTCTAAAAAAATTAGCTGTTAATTGTAAGCATGTCTTTTGTGCTTTATATTAAATTGTTTAATCCTCCCAATAATCACACATAGCACCATGTGTATGGCTGGTAGGGAATCTGGGGATCAGGGAGGTTGAAACAAAAGCCATACCTAACTCAGCTGTTACGTGCGGGACTGAGAATTCAAACTGGAGAGTCCCATTCCAGAGCTAAACGAATATGGGCAGATAGTTATTGATACTTCTGTCCCATTCCAGAGCTAAACGAAGATGGGCAGATAGTTATTGATACTTCTGACTTCCCGGGAGCAGTACAGACAATTAAGTGGGTTGCAAAGACCTCTCAGAGAAGTTCACTATGAGGCATTGCACTAGGTTTTCCCCAAGGAGAAGATGGCATTATCTTTTATCTTTGGTCTATCCTGTTGTGGTAGAGGAAGGCTTAGAGACCACATCTCAAGAGCTGATCTTGAGGAAATAAGCAGTGTTAGAAGAGAGAAGAAAGAACACCCCAAAGGTGGGGCAAGTACTCATTCTTGAGCTCATTCTTGAAGAGATGAACGAAGGGGGTTCCTTTGGATTGGGCTTGAGAGAAGAGCTTCAGTGAGGACAGATGGTGTTGTGGGAGGGATCTGACAAGCTGTTTGACTCCTCCTGCAAATCTCCTTCTGTGGACTCAGTTTTCTTATCTATGAGATGTGATGGTTGAACTAAATGAATAATAAGGTCTTCTGTAGTTGTTGTATAAAATACTCTAAAATATTTTTTTCTAGGTTTCAGGATAAAGGGGCAGTATAAAAGAGGGGATATTCTGAGAAAGCAGGGGAAGAGACTTGTCAATATTTGGGGTTTGCCACTTGATCAAATCATAGCTCAATGCCCTTGACCCCTCAATATTGTGACCCTGGGACCAAAGCAATGTTGATTTGCTTCTAGCTTCAGTTGTAGCTTTGTTTCTCTTTCTGAATAAAGCTTCTGTTATTTTCTGCAGCTATCTCTAGCATGACAGTTTTCCCACTTCAAAATTATATAGATTACTTGATTTGGAATTATATGGACTTGCTTTAAAAAGAGCACAATGAGTGCATAAAGCTATTTTTTTTAATCAGTTGAAATCTATCAGTAAACATTATTTTACTCTGAATCCCACCAATCTCACTATTTTCTTTTTCTTTTCTTCCCCCCCCCCTTTTTTTTTAAGATTCACTTATTTATTTTAGAGAGAGAGATGGGGGAGGGGCAGAGGGAGAGAGAGAATCCTCAAGCAGACTCCCTGCCAAACATAGAGCCTGACACAGGGCTTGATCCCAGAACCCTGAGATCATGACCCAAGCTAAAACCAAAAGTCAAACACTCAACCAACTCTGCCACCCAGGCACACTCCAATCTCACCATTTCCTAACACAAGTTTCTCCAATCATGTAGTAGAAAAGTACAAGGTAACTACATGACTCAAACAGTATCCTATGATGAGTGGGGAGGGAATGAAGGAGGTGGGAGAAGGCATAAGAAAGATCCCACTTAGATAAATTGAGATGAAAAAAAAAATCTTACTTCTAAAAAGTACTACCTTATCCAAATAAAAGGAAGAACTTCATGCCAAAAAATTAGTGTTGCCAACGAAGGGCTTTGAGGCTCAATTCTTATATGTAATGGTCACCTGAATTTGAGTTTTCGGAGTTTGAGTTTGGCAGTGAATGTGGATATGCTAATTTTTCCTAGCAACTCCTCAGGCATTAAGTGTACCAGATATCCAGTAAATATATTTTCTATTATTCTTGATAGGTTGTTAATTTTTATGGAAGTCTGTCATGATAATGATCTGGGTCATTGTAGAATACAAGGAAGGTTTACTTCATATTTAAAATGTATGTCTCCAGTGGAAATAATCAGAACCTTTTAAAACAAGGACATATTCTGCCAAGAATCAATAGTTCAGACAAAAGGTAAAGCTTTCTGAATTAGCAAGATATTAATGATTTTATGAAAATGTCATTTTATACCTTCAACTGCGCATAGCCAAATTAATGGACGATAATAACTTTGACAAGTAGATAATCTAATGGGCCTATCTGAATAGGCCTTCTTGGAGCCTAAGTATAAATCTGACTGAAGTGTCATCAAAATCTAGACTCTTTAGAGAAAAAAATGAACAAAGATACTTCTTGGCCTTCATATGAGATTATAACACCACAGACAGAATTCTGATCATAATCAACTAGAGAAGCCTAATTTTTAGATTAAAAATTAGTGCCTGGGGCTCCTGGGTGGCTCAGTCAATTGAACGCCAGACTCTTGATTTTGGCTCAAGTCATGACCCCAGGCTCCAGAGATTGAGCCCCCTGTGGTGCTCTGCGCTCAGCAGGGGGGTCTGCTTAAGATTCTCTTCTTCCCTTTCTCCCTCTGCCCCTCCCCCTGCTCACACGCTTTCTCTCTCTCTCAAATAAATAAATCTTAAAAAACAAACAAACAAACAAACAAAAAAGTGCCTATTCCCAGCACCAAATTTTGGTAAGGCTGTAAATGGGAGGATGGGTAAGTAAGTTAGAGCCGGGTTAGGCTATGTCAAGAAGAGATCAGACCAGGACTCCAAATGCTGCAAGACTAAGGGGAAAATGAGGGTGTAGGCATCTGTGTGTATATTCTAATGGCTACATGGCTTACAGGCTGAAAGTAGGGGTTGGGGACAAAGGCTTAAGGAATCATATAGTGACCCAATATATGTTTTACTTGATAAGAATCATTTGTAACCAGCACATTAGAGTTTATCAGGAACATTTTATTCTCAAGTGTTACGTTGGACATTTGCTCTGAAATTATGTTTGTGTGTTTAATTATCTGAGAGGACACTTTTTTGCTTTTTAGCTCATCCTGTAAAGATAAACTTAGGTTTCTGGTAACAGAAGCCAACCTTCTCATACAGGTGACCTTCAAATGATTGAGTTTAACATGTTTTTTTTTTTCCCCTATCTGTTTTGGAAGTACAACATAAATACTTCTTAAAAAGCCACAAATGACATATATTTTCCTTAGTGTAAAAATTTATATTTTAAAATACATTGTTACAGCTAAATATTTTATCCACTTCTATATCTGAAACACTATTCTCAGTTTTATAATAAAAATTCTATCATAAGATGTTCAAGAATTTGTATCAAATGCTACCAATGAAGTAACTGCATTAGAGGGTATTTATTAATATTCTTCGATGTATCCGTGACTTTCACTATAGAAATGTAAGAATCAAAACCAAATGATGACAGGAAACATAAGCAGGAGAACCTGAATTGTAGATGGAGATGGTTTATAACATGGCATATAACAGTATAGGCTTCTGATCATGAAGTTCTAGACACTCTTTCTTGCTAGCTAGATGATATTCAACAATTTCCTTTACTCACAGGAAGCTCAGTTTTTTTCATAGATAAATTTTTAGGAGGCTGTGATGAAAAAATGAAATAATGTATATAAAATATTTAACACAGTGCCTTGTGTCAAATAAACATTCAATAATACACTTTAGCCATTAGCATTATTAAACATCACAACTGTACTTGGCAAGTTGCTGCCACTTCTTTCCCCTACCCCTCACCTCCACTTTTCTACAACACACACAGATACTTACACTACCAAGAATGGAAAGAATATAAGTAAGAGAATAATAAAAGTAGGCAGACCAAGTCCTGGACCAGGACCCAGGGATCAAGGTTGACTCTTCAGTTCTGTAACTGACTTGTTGATTCAGATTGGGTCAGAAATTTTCTCTCTCTAGTTCTTCCCTTGCAGGTAAGATGAAATTTGACAGCTAGATGTATTTCTTGATTAAACACATCATAAAAAGTTAAAATGGCACTAGCTACTTCCAAATAAGCATGAGAAAGGACAAGAAACCCTGTAATCATTCTTTTATTTGGTGCTTTATGAAAGGAAATACAAACATTTTTTCTGTGTACTATTATTTTGTGTTTTAAAACTCCTTTTTTTCTTAGTAGGTTTACTGTGAACAGTGTCTAATATTCTTATTCCTCTTCCTTGGAAGAGTACTCTGCATTATTTTTTAATGTGGAACAAACCATTTCCTCAAAAGTTTCTTTGCAGGGGCGCCTGGGTGGCTCAGTGGGTTAAAGCCTCTGCCTTCGGCTCAGGTTATGGTCCCAGGGTCCTATGATCAAGCCCCGCATTGGGCTCTCAGCTCGGCAGGGAGCCTGCTTTCTCCCTCTCTCTCTGCCTGCCTCTCAGCCTACTTGAGATCTCTCTCTGTCAAATAAATAAATAAAATCTTTAAAAAAAAAAAAAGTTTCTTTGAAACAAGAAACTGCTTCTCTGTAAATTTCCAACACCATCCCTCCAATGGAGAGAAGCTAGAGTTGCTTCTCAGGATTGCTTCTTTAATTACCTGGATAACTCTTGTTTACTCATCCTTATTTAGTTATCCTAAACAAAGCTGTTGAGTCTCTGTGCCTTCACTCTATCTAGTTCTTACTACTTTCTTTGGATTTTTCCCACCTTACCACGTAAATTTTAATTCAACAAATATTTATTGAAAAGCTAACATATGTGCTGAGCACTGGGGACAGGAAAAATGTTCCTTTTGCCTAGGGAGCTTATAGTCTGATAAGAAGACAGAAAGATAAACATCAATTAGCACAGTAAGTTGAGTATGTGGATAGTGATATTTATAAGATATCATGGAAGCTTCTAGGAGGGGCATGACTTTAGAGTGGAATAAAATTTTTCTGAACGATATGATGCTCGAACTGAGTTTAGAAATGTGAACAGAAGCTATTCAGGGGAAGACTTATTGAAAGTATTTTCTGATCAAAAACGAAGTTGCCAAGGACCATACTGTGTGTAGAGCTACAAGCAATATATGGGGAAAAGAAGTTGGGAAATATGTTGGAAAAATGAGGATGGGATAATGGAGAGTTTTTAAATTCTATTTAATAGCTTCATGGAAATACAGTTTACATATTGTAGAGTTCACTTATTTTAAAGGTATGGTTCAATGGTTCTCAGTAAATGTACATAGTTAAGTAATCATTGCCACAATTTAATTTTTGTTAACATTTCCATCACAAGAATAACAACCAAAAAATCCTGGTATCCATTTGTAGACACTATCCATTTCCACCTCCAACCCTAGGCAACCACTAGTCTGTTTTCTTCCTTTACAGATTTGTCTTTTCTGAATATTTCATATACATGAAATATGTGATCTTTGTTTCTAGTTTCTTTCACTCAACATAATGTTTTTGAGTTCCATTCTTATTATAGTATGAGTCAGTACTTTGTTCTTACCAAATAGTATTCCATTGTATGGATATATTACGTTTTGTTTATACATTCATTACTTGATAGATATTTTGAATTGTTTCTACCTTTTGGCTGTTGTGAATACTGCTGCTATGAACAACTACGTATAATTCTTTCTGTAAGCATGTTTCACTTCTCGAGTAAATACTTAGGAGCAGAAATACTGGGTCGTAAGGTAACTCTACATTTAACCGTTTAAGAAACTGACCAACTCTTTTCCAAGGTGTCTATACCATTTTATATTCTCACTTGCAGTATATGAGGATTTCAGTTTCTCTACAACTTTGACAACATCGTTTATGTCTTTATGATTATAACCATCTTAGGGGGCATGAAGTTGTATCTCACTATAGTTTTAATTTATATTTTCTAATAATCTAACAATGTTAAGACTATTTTCATGTGCTTACTGGTCATTTGTATATCTTCTTTGGTGGAATATTTATTGAAATCTGCTATTCCTTTTTTAATTGGGTCATTTGACCTCTAGTTTTCAGATTTCTTTACATATTCTGGATACCAGTCTCTTATTGGATATTTGATCTGCCTACATTTTCTCCCAGCAATGCCTGTCTTTTCACTGTCATTTTGGTAATTTTTTAAGTACAAAGGTTACTAATTTTGATGATGTTTGACTTACCAAATTTTTCTAATTTTTTTTTGGTTCCTGATGTCAGATTTAAGAAATCTTTGCCTAACCCAAAGACACAGAGATTCACTCCTATTTTCTTCAAAGAGTCTTAGGGTTTTAGGACTTATATTTAGCTCTAGGATCCATTTTTACCTAATGTTTTTATGTAGTTTGAATAAGGGTCTAAATTCATCTTTTGAATGTGGATATCTAATTTGTACCAGTATCATTTGTGGTAAAAACTATTATTCCTCTATTAAATTGCCTTAGCACCTTTTTCAAAAACCAGTTGGCCATAATGTAAGAGTTTATTTCAGAACACTTAATTCTTTGCCATTGATTTATGTCTGTCCTTATGCAAGTACTACACTGTCTTGATGACCATAGCTTTGTAGTAAGTTTTAAAACCAGAAAATGTTAAGTCCTCCAACTATGTTCTTTTTAAAGATTGTTTTGGCTAATTTTTTTTTATGCTGTTTTAAGAAACATTGGTTTATCCCTTAGGCAATGCTTATCACCTCTACCAGACTGTAAGCTTTTTTAGAGAGGGAAGTTTCTCTTACTCATTTCTGTATCCATAGCAGCTGGCACCTTGTACAGATTCAAAATATGTTTGTTGAAGCTGTAATATTCACATTATGCAAGATGGCATTATGACTATCCAATGCAATTCTTTCTTTTTTTTTTTTAAGATTTTATTAATTTATCCAACAGACAGAACAGACAGAGATCACAAGTAGGCAGAGAGGCAGGCAGAGAGAGAGAGAGAGAAGCAGGCTCCCCACTGAGCAGAGAGCCTGATGCGGGGCTCCATCCCAGGACCCTGAGATCATGACCTGAGCCGAAGCAGAGGCTTAACCCACTGAGCTACCCAGGCACCCCTACCCAATGCAATTATTTAATAGATGCTGCTGAGATTCGATACGCTACATTAGAAAGAGGACTGGATTGAGAGATGGACAACTCTGACTCTAGTCCCTGATTTATAATAGAATAGTATTTGACCTTGACAAAGTGAAGAGCTACTCATAGTTTCTGCACCTGTAGAGGTGAAATTAGTGCTAATTGTTTTCTAGGATATCTTCTTATGCTAAGGTTCATTGTTGGTATAGTATGTCTTTACCAGTATAGTAGTCTTGCCCTTAGCTGAGCTTTTGCTTTCCACAGTTTCAGTTACCAGCAGTCAACCGTGGTCTGGAAGCAAATGATACTCATTCTGACATATCGTCAGAGAGCCAGTAGTAGCCTAAGGCTATGTTACAATGCTTACGTCATTCACGTTACTTTATCTTAAGATGTAGCCATTTTATCTCCTCACATCATCACAAGAAGTATGAGCACAATACAGTAAGATATTTTGAGAGAGAGAGAGACCACTTTCATATAACTTATTACAATATATTATAATTGTGCTATTTTTGTTATGAGTTGTTGTTAGTCGTTCACTGTACCTAATTTAAGTTAAACCTTATCATAGGTATGTATGTGTGTATCAGACCATCAAAACAACATATATATATATATATATACATATATACATATATATATATATATATGGCTTTGGTGGCATCTACAGTTTCAAGCATTCAACTGGGGGGTCTTGGAGCATATCCCCAGGATAAATGGAGACTATTGTAGTAGGAAAAATAATATTTTTTCTAATTAATTGCTATGTGACAAGTAGTGTAATAAAAGAACAAAACAAATGTAAAGGATGGGCATGTTCTTAAGGAATTTGTAATCCAGACAAGGTGGTGGGTGGTACATATTTAAAATGATGCTTTATCTTTGACTTTCATAAACATCATTGTTATAAAGTATTATATGTTTCTTAATGCCTTACCTTTGATATGGATGGCTTGCTTTTACATTAGCATTCAGGTACTGAATAGAATTCTGAAGAATTCTGGTTATATTTGGCAAGTTATCAGTATCTTTGTTTTAACACACTTTGAATTTTCTTATTACTCAAGCTTCATGCATCAAGCAGTGGGGTTTAGATACATTAGCATTCTTTTTTCCTAGGCCTTAACTTATGTGGCAGAACAATTATCTCACCTTTGTATTAGAGACTTTGGAAATGAGCATGGAGTTGTTTAAATCCAGTGCATTTCCTCTGCCCTTTGGTCAGAGTGTTGCATGCAATCTAAAATTGTGAGAGGAAGAGAGAAATGAGATGAATAATCCAAATATAGTAGCTTATTTCAGAGATCATTTACTATTACAGCAACCAAAGCAACCATTTCTCAAAAATGGCAAGTAGGCAGCTCTACTTTCATGCTCTGCATTATGATTTTTTCAATGACTACAAAAGCAGTATTTCAGCCCAAAGTCCTGTGGTTTGTTAGGGTGTATTTCTATAAGAGTTTGTGCCTGCCGTCAGAAATTAGTTATTTTTTAATTAAATAAAAAACAAACAAACTAAAAAAAAACCTCTATGTGAGCTAGTTCATTTCTCTTCTTTTAAAAAAGTTACCCTTCTGCAGACATCCAGCCACGAGACAAGAACACTTGGAATGGATTGGAAAAACACAGGTTCTAGGGATGAATTAATTTATGTATTACCCGCAAAGGATACAGTGCAATAAATAGAATAAACACTTGATATTCCTAGTGATTTGGATTCAACCTTAATGATAGTAATGAATATTTCTTCTGTCCATAAGGGAGAAACTTTAGAGTAATACCCAAATTATCTGTTCAATGAAGAGGAATTTGGTCTGTATAATTAATTTATAGGTATTGCCGTAAGGGCTTTACAACAATACCAGTTCTTTTATTAAATTTACTTTTTAGGTCACTAGGGGACAAAAATTCAGAGTGTTTTGATAATTTGTGAGTGTTATGGGGAAGGGGAGGCGGACTGGGGGAAGAGCATAGGAGTCTGCAGCTTGGTAGGCCAAAGCAAGGGGTTTGACTCTATCCAAAGAACAAAGGGAAGCCATTGAAAAAGTTTATGCGGAAGAATGATGTGCTCCAGGTGAAAATCACCTGGGAAACAGCAAGAGCAGTGTATTTGATGGAGCATGACACAATTTCCAGGGTAGTCTTATTCTAACTCCCCATGTAATCTTCAAAGTATGAAAATGGGATGGATATGATAGAGTTAAGTGGCTTAGAACAAAGGCAAGTCCTAAATTCCCACCCATCAAGGCATATTGCTTTTTCCCTAATGGACAGAGCAGGTTTTCAAGTGGCCAAGCCAGGGGCAGAACTTCTCACAGAACTGCAGAAGGCACAGAAAGCATAGAAGGGTCCAGACGCTCATGCATGTGTTCCCCGAGTAGGATTGTGGCTGCTTTCCCCCTTCCTAGATGTGATGAAGCAAGAAAATTCTAAAAAACCCCAAAATCATTGAGAAAAGAATAATATGGTATGCTTGAAGGAAAACGTCATTAGAGAATTTTTGGAGAGCGTTGAGTCCTGATAGATGATTCCTCCTATGGAGCCTGTGGTTTGGATGTCTGGTGTTATCAGCCTGATGGGCTTAGTACTCAAATTAGGAAATCATGGGAATTAATGCCCGGGATCACATGCCCATCCCTGCACATTGAAGACTTGGAATTGGAAGGAAGGGAAGGAAACAGAGAAGCAGCCCTATGTGGGTTTGCTTGTGCACCCTGAAGCAAGGCTCACCCTATTTTTGGCCTCCTCACTTCTAGAGCCTTCTTTGCTTTCAGAAGTGTTGAGAAAACCAAGATCATTCTGGTAGTTCATCACAGGGAGGGATGTTTGAAGAAGTGGACGATGCATTGTCAAGGATACAAGGAAGCAATGAGGGAGTGGGCTAGGTCAGAGATGCACAAAGCACTTTTAAGGATATAAAATTAGAAGGGGGGGCACCTGGGTGGCTCAGTGGGCTAATCCTCTGCCTTCGGCTCAGGTCATGATCCTGGGGTCCTGGGATCGAGCCCCACATCGGGCTTCCTGCTCAGCAGGGAACCTGCTTCCCCCTCTCTCTCTGCCTGCCTCTCTATCTGCTTGTAACCTCTCTCTCTCTGTGTCAAATAAATTAAAAAAAAAAAAAAAAGGACTGGACAGGTAATAAGGACTCTCTTATTTCCCTTCCTCAGTCTTTTTTTTTTCCCCTTCTGTCTTCCTTTCCTTCCTCCCTGTCTTCTTTTTTTGTTTCTCTTAAAAAGTATTCATTATAAATGCAATAGAATACTGACTCAATTGCTGCTGATGACACAAATGATCTTGGGGAAAAGAAGCATATAGTCTTGAAGATTAGCCCCGGAATGATCCTTGTTTTTCATCCCATCCATTGATGCTGATTAAAGTCTGACTGATGACTCGTCTCCTGGCTTCTCTGATGGGATTGATGGCTCTGAAGTGATCTTTGTATCTGCTTCTGGATTACTTCATGCTTATTTGTTACATGAGTACTTCTTTTTTTCCTTTGAAAGGAAAGGATAATATCAAGATTTAATGGTGTTGAATCACATTATCATCTTTGACTTAAGAGGCCTGGGGTAATAAGGTGAAGGACCACAAGATGGGAAAGAATATAAATCATCTAATTTTTGAAAAAAAAATTCTATGCTTTGCATATTTATTTAAAAGCATGCCCCTAGATGTATCATATGATCATTTTGAATTAGAGCTGATTTTAGGGACCAATAGAATTATTAATTCCTTGAGGTCAATACTGTATCTTTTTGTCCCAAATATTTCATGGAGGGTGCTATACTTAGTAGGCTTTCATTAAAAAGTGAGTGAGTGATTGACTGTCTTCAGAGCGAGAAACAATTTAGCACAGAGGGAGTTAAGATCAGTGTGTTGGAGTTTTAGGAGTAAAAATTAATCATTGCCCTCTCCTTATTCTGAGGTCTGAAACAGCCGAGAATTCAAACACAGGAATCAGATAGGTAGAAATTTAAATATCAGCTTCCTCACTAATATAACTTATTATTTGGAGACTCTGTCTTGACCTGCCACCAAAATCTGATTTCCTGATGCAAACCCCCATACCCTTGAATTAAAAAGACATCATTAGTCTGTCAGAGATGGATCATGTTTTTCTCTTGAACCTTCTAACCCAACTCCTGCTTTTACTCCAGACCTGGATATAGACTCTACTTCTGTAGGAGAGAAAATCTCAGATGAACTTTTGAAGAAAAGCGGGGGGGGGGCGGGGGGCATGTAAGTGAAACCTGAGTTGACTGGGCTCTAGGGGCCATGTTCCTTTTCCCAGTCTCTTCATTTCTGCTTCCAGAGAGAAGAGTTTTGGTGAAGAAGACCTGTGATTTGTTCCTTCCCACTTATAAAATACTTTCTTCTTTATGCAAACATAGGAAATAGGAATTAAGTAACCCCCATTTTTCTGCTCAAAAATGTGATGAAAAGGAAATATGAATTTTTTTTTTTTAAATATTTTATTTATTTGACAGAGAGAGATCACAAGTAGGCAGAGAGGCAGGCAGAGAGAGAGGAGGAAGCAGGCTCCCTGCAGAGCAGAGAGCCCGATGTGGGGCTCGATCCCAGGACCCTGAGACCATGACCTGAGCCGAAGGCAGAGGCTTTAACCCACTGAGCCACCCAGGCGCCCCGGAAATATGAAATTTCTTAATGGACTTGGAAGATACCAGAGAAAGGTCAAAGTTGTATTTTAAGGCTATGAAATGTAACCTTTAGGCTCTGAATTAGAAGTGGGAGCCACTTCTAACAAGCTTTGATTGTTTCTGACCTATTTTAAGATAGTTATTTATTCAATACCTAAAAATCTACTGAATGTATGTACTTATTTCCATTCTATGTCAGAGGGATGGACCTTTGAACAGAGGGATAACTACTTTGATCTCTTATAGACTATATTTTAATGTAAAAGACAGAAAATAAAGAGAGAAAAGTACATAGTAAAGTAGTGATTAGTACAGCAAGTACTATGAAGAACTAGCTGCGAAGGTGATATTTGAGCAGGAAACAGAATGAAATGAGGGAGTCAATAAGGCAAAGTTCTAGGACAGCTATTCCAGCTAGGGCTAACAGAAAGTACAAAATAACTTGTGATGGGAAACTGGTTTATATGGAATGAACGAGAATAGATAATTATTATTATTATTATTATGTTTCATATGTTAGTCACCATACAGTACACCCTTAGTTTTTGATGTAGTGTTCCATGATTCATTGTATAAAATAGAAGGAAGAGAGAATAAGGTCTGGTATGCTGGCTTTTCAAATAAAACAAAAAAATTCTTTTCATTTAGAAAATCACTAAATGGTTGGAACATAAGAGGAACACGATCGAATGGAGTTTTAAAAATATCTCACCGGATGCTTGCAGTAAAATTGCCATAATGGTGTCAGAATGGAAGCAGCAAGATGCCCTCCAGAGAATGCTCTAGGGGAAAATGTGGTGTATGCAATTGAGAAGCATTTGTGGACAATGTGGTCCTGGGATGTGCCATTCAAAGGACTTGGTGTTTTCAGGAGACGAAATCGATGAAACAGAGAAATAGCCTAAAAGCAGCAATAAAAAGCAAGTAGTACACACATTCTGTAGAGAAGAGAGAAAAAAAAAAAAAGAAAAGAAAAACAGCTTCAAAGATAATAAGTATTTAAGGCAATTAATCATCGAATAGTTGCTGTGCTCCTACCATACATGGGATGGCATTGTGTTCCGCTCACAAGTTACTGCTGTAAGTTGGACTCATTTTCCAAATATAGTCGTCAACTATTGGCTCTCAGAGTGACAATCAGGCATGTTGCTGGCGAGGAAAAATTAGTGCAGGTATTAGATCTACCCCTGGCTACCTATATGAATTTTGGACAAATTTCTTAATTATCTTTTCCTTCCTGTGAAAGATGAATGGGCAAATGATTGAAGCACAGAGATTTTCAGAGTTTGATTGAGATGAAGTAGTTTTGCGGAACTGGTATTACACACTCCAGAGGCGCTTGCATGAATAAATGATAATCACTGTTATCAAAAAATTACCCCTATGGTTGTGTATATATTTCACAGAAGCATAATATCACTACTAATAACTGTTTATTCAGGCACATAGCAGATTCTAGAAAGTGATGAAATACTTTCTATACATTAGTAACTGGTATGTGTATCAAAATTCCACGAAGAACTCCAGGCACGCTGCTACTTATCCTTCTCTATTCTAGAATTAAGAGAACATCTTTGAAGTTATTTTCATGTTAATAAAAAATGCATTTCATCATTACAAGCACATGCCATGAGGCATCTCAATAAGCATCATTCTGATCTGCTCTGATCCACTGCTGTCCTAATTAGAGGTCTGGCTGTCAGCATGTTCAATAATTTTATAGTTAGACTAAACAGCAGGATATTATACGGTCTGAGCTATGCATAAAAACCCCGGACAGTGCTCTTGACTACACTTGGGGAGTAATTCAGCATTGTCAAAATGAATGGATTACAGGCAACTGCATTGTTCTCTTTTGTCTTTCAGCCGTTAGCCCCCATGAATCCCAGAGCTCATTGGCTCAAGAGAATGGCCAAGATTATGCTCTCTGGATTCAAAGAGGCCACACTATCAATTAGCCCAGATGAGATGCAGATCATTCACTCTATACGCATTTGTTGAGTGTTGACTACAATGAGTAGTGCCATTTTCAGCCCTTTCAATGTGTGGCAGTGATTGAGTATCCCTGGCACAAAGCACTGACCAGGCATTGTGGGGAATTAATAGAGAATAAATAATAGTAACTGGGGATGGAAGGCTGACTCTCTTATGGGCTGCTTTATTCTTGAATAGCTCATGCCACTAGAAAACAGAACAGCCTTTGAGCGAGCTCTGAAATATACGTATAATATATATAATTTATTGTGCACAAACGATAAATGTGTCCATAAATAGACTTATGTGTGTATCTGCGTTAAATGTGTGTGAGAATATATATTCACCACATATATGTGTATATACAACTATACATATCATATAAATATGTGCTTGTAAAAAAAGATCTTCATCAAAATTGGGTTAAACCATACAAAAATGGCAATATCCACACATTCTGATACTGCAAATATTTATAAGATTTAACCGAACAGTAAGTACGTTTTCTTTGTAGAAAAAGAGAAAATAATTGAAAGAATTGAACATGGAGATAATATTTAAAATCCCACCATACAGAGGCTTTTATTATAATTATACTTGCGTAATTTATCCTAGTCTTCATTCTATGCATTTAATGAAGTTGTGATAATACTTTATAGGCAACATTGGGATCCCACTCATTTATTACTTCTTGGTTTAAACTCTGGCTCTTTCAACTCTGAGAACTTGTGTGCATTACTAAATCCATCTGTAGAATAAGGCTCATGAATGAATGAATCTAACTTACAGGACATCTATGAAATTTGAAAGAGATAATACATGGAAAGTGCTTAGGACATGTCTGGAACCAGGTTCGTGTTCAAAAAGAGAGTTAACTGCTAGTAATAAAAACTAGCCATTTTAATGGCTACATGAGCTCTCATTCTATGAATGGTTCTGTTAATTACATTCTTATTGTAGGGCATTTAGACTTTTCCCCAAGTTTTCCTTAAAGAGTAGCCAAAGAGTGTTGTCATTGATTGGGGATGGTGTAAGACCTGTTCTGTTTTGTCTGTAAAGGAGGTGTAGCTTATAGGGATGTCTCTAAGGCATTTCACTTTTCATTCGAAAAGAACATGAAGAATAAGAATTTTAGTATTAGAAATTCTTGGATTTCAATTCTATCTGCCCTTCCCTTGCTAGGTGTCATGTGGAAAATCGTTTAATCCTGGCTTGGTTTGTTATTGGTAGTTAACCCATGACATGAGTGATTCTCCTTACTAATGCCAGAGGGGCATTCTTAGGCAGCCCTGACTTCCACTTAGGGGTAATGGAACATCCATAGGACTAACCTCCACCTACTGCCCATATACTAATACTAGTGGTTCTCCTGATCTGGAAGACTGACCAGTGTGTCATCTCAGTTTTCACCATCACTAAAGGATCCTCACTGACAGCTGGCCACCCATGGTTTATTCTTTCTTGTGCCACAGTGTTAGTGATTAACATGTTTACTACTAAATGGTGGGTATCCAGGGCAGAATGAATGCCATGGTCAGTGGTAGAGACGTTTACTTTGTTAAGCTTGTCTGGAGCTGTCAGAGATGTGATATTCCTCATTTATGGTTTGACAAGTGCCAAGGATGTAGAATTTTTGAGGCTAAAAATATGTTTGTGTGCTATCTAATTTAAGAGGGCAGGACATGCTCATTATAAAAAAAAAAATAGAAAGAGGTAAGCAATACAATAGAACACATAATTCCCTCCCCCAGACATGAACACTGAGAGATGTATACACCTTGGTGTATAATTCCTCCAGATGCGATCCCTCTCTCCCTCCCTCTTTCTCCCCTCCCCTTTCATCACTCTTCCCTATCTTCCCCTCATTCCTTCTCTCCCTCTTTCATATCATGTATACTCTTTGTATTTATAGGTCTCCCTATACAACTCATATTATGCATGTTCTTCTTACACTGGATTCTGCCTTAACAATAAATTACAGATTTCTTTCCAAACCAGATAGCCTACATTTGCAATATCATTTTTTAAAAAGATTTTATTTATTTATTTGACAGAGAGCACAAGTAGGCAGAGTGGTAGAAAGAGGAAGAAACAGGCTTCCTGCTGAGCAGAGAGCCTGATGCTGGACTTGATCCTAGGAGCCTGGGATCATGACCTGAGCCAAAGGCAGACACTGAACTGACTGAGCCACCCAGGTGCCCCACAGTATCATTCTTTAATAGCTAAATACGATTCCCTTAAATAAAGGTAGCAGAAAATCTCCTATTGTCAGACATTTAGCCTGTCCGTGAAAACTTTTTTTTGGCGGGAATAGAATAATCCATTCTTATTATTAAATTTTGTGTCCAAATGTCATATTAGTTACAAATATTTGTATCTACTAGCATAATATTTGTATTTCTAGGGATCACTTACAAATGCATAGTTTATTGCATAATTCATATTTCTAAAAATTAGACATACATAATTTCTTTCAATATCCTCAGTGACTTTGACAGAACATCTATTGTTTTAACATAATTTACAGTCAATTCAGATGGTGGATGGATAAAGCATTGTAGTTTACAAGAAATAGCTAAAAATCTATGACTTAATCTTTGTAAGTTATATGTCAGGTGTACACTTAGGGATATTAGATGCTATATTACAAAAAGGAACATTGAATCTACTGACTCCAAAACAAGCTTCTTTGTAAAAATGCACCGATATTTTTAAAACATTATAGATTTCACAATCTGAACTGCGCTGATCTTTGAATAGAAGATTGCTTGAGCAATGATCCTCTGAAAACTGGCCTTTGCATTACCTGGCATTAATGGTCAGTTCCTCAGTTAATGTCCTGAGTTTTCTGGACCAAGGCAAATGTCATCTGTACTCCTACTCACCAGTCATTAACTGGAGTAATGATGGATTTTGTGAAAGCATCATTGCTGCCATGACAATAATTGGCACTTTGAACAGCTATCTTCTTGCTTTATTTTTCTTGATTGTTTACTTTTGGCTACTGACCAAGTGGCCATTTGGAGGAATTACTTGTTTTTAGCTCCATAATTACCAAATGCCATTTATTACAATATAAACCTACAAACCCATATATTTAAATTCTTATGTATAGCAAGTGAACAAGAAACCGTGTAACATATAGACTGACTTGGTCTAGGCTATAGTTTTATTCCTTATCTCTGTGGATTCCAAGGCTATTTTTTTGTAGTTAATAAGCATTTATTTAACTAATATATTTTCATACATTTGTTAGAAATTTATGGGTTGAATTTATAAATTGTCTTCTATAGTCTTTGCCCATTTCTCTTTGGGATAAATCTTAAAGATTTGGAAAATCATATTTCTATAGTAAAGATACAGTGCTTTGTCATATTTTTTCAGGTGTATACTTTTTTAATTTTCATTATGGTATTTTTTAAATTATGTTCAGTTAGCCCCTGTATAGTACATCATTTGTTTTTCATGTAGTGTTCAATGATTTATTAGTTGCATATACCACCCAGTGCACATCACAACACGTGCCTTGCTTAACATGCATCGCCTTGTTACCCCCTTCTCCCACCCCTCCCTTCTGAGATCCTCCTTCATTTCCTGGGGTACCAAGGCCATTTTCTGAGATGGTATTAAATCCTCACAGAAATGTGAGATTTCACGTTCAGCATATGGATTCTTTTTTTTTTTTTAAGAAGATTTTATTTATTTAGAAGAGAGAATGTGTGTGAGAGAGAGAAGCAGACTCCCTGCTGAGCAGAGAGCCCGATGTGGGGCTCGATCCCAGGACCCTGAGATCATGACCTGAGCTGTAAGCAGACGCTTAACTGACTGAGCCACCCAGGTGTCTCCAGCATATGGAGTCTTGTACAAGAGGGGGTTGTAGAACCACTTTCAAAGATGTATGTGTGTGTGTGAGATTGTTTTTGGTAGGTAGCCAGATTGTAACAATTAGCTTGGGAATAGCATGAATCTTTAAAAGAGTTTTCTATATTTTCATTCTTTAAAAAACCAAAAGAGATAAAAAGAAGTTGGTTTATTACCTGGAAATGTAATGTGCTAACGAAACCCTCAAACAAATGCTCAGTAGTGTTGAGATGGTCTCCATTTGGCAGACTGTCTCTTTCAGGACTGAGCAGTAGTTACACTTGTTTTTCTTCTTTCTCATTTTCCTTTGACCTATTTAAATTATTAATTTTTTTAGACTTTGGGGAAAATGAGGAATAAATTACCAGTGCCCTCTTCAAAGTTACTATTTAATTTTTTTTTCTTTTCCTCCTCAAATTATCGACTTGGGGGCATGGTTCTTGAGCCAAATTTCCTTTTTTCTCTTTCTTCCTTCCTCCCTCCTTTTCTTTCTTCTTTTTCTCTTTCTTTCTTTCTTTCAGTATAGTTAACACACAGTGTTATATTCCTTTCAGGTGTACAATATAGTGATTTAACAATTCCATACATTACTCATTTGAACCAAATTTTAAATGTGAAGATAATCTTAATGCCTCAACCCCCTGTAAACTCTTCACCCTCCTGAAGAGGTCACCTGGTGGTTATTTATGAGGAAATTGGTTTTAGTAATAGGTGTTTTCAGTGACTATGGAGCAGACCAGTGATAATTACCATTGTTTACTGATGGCATAATATATGTCAGAGCATCACATTCAGCACTTTACACATGCTCTCCTTTAATTTTTACCAAAAACCCCACAAGAAATAGGCATCATTGCTCTGCTTTTAAATGATGAAAAATCAGAATTATTTAACAATTTGCTTTAGACTCAGACCTGAGTCAACTCATTGCTTTGATATTTACTTGCTGGGTGAGCTTGGCCAAATTACTTCTCTGGTCCTCTATTTTATTTATTTTTATTGACAGAAAAATAGACTATATATCACATAGGGGTTTCTCTAGAAATGAAAATAAATAATATTTCTAAGGCACACACAATAATGAATAAGTAGTTGTTATTCTTATCCTGGATCATGCAACTAGTTAGCTTATGGGAATGGATTGCAAATGAAAACTCATTTTTTTTTTTTTAAGAGAATGCATTACTTCCTCATGGAAGCTATATAAAGGAAAAAATTAAAGATAGTATCCTATGAGTTTCCAGGAACATAATAAGATGCATAAAGGCATAGCAATTTAAATTCATGGAGATTTTCAATAATTGATGAAGTAAATGTAATTATAATCAGATTATGGGGGTAATGAAGGTAAATTCAGTATATAAATAATTGTTTCTTTCTATGGTCTTCTGCTTCTTATGTGATCAACTTTTTCCTTTCAGATAATGAAATGATGTCTCTCAATTTCTTCGTTTTGCTAGGCATGCCTAACACAGTCCTAAGGCCATTAAATGGTCATTAAATAATTATGATCAAGGACTTTTAAAGGTATCTCTCTAAAAAAAATAAAATAAAAGTGTCTCTCTAGACTACTGAACTTCTGTGTGCAAAGAAGAGTTAACAGAATTGAGAATTATCTTCAGAAAGTCTTACTTGTGAAGTTAACCCTTCCCTATCACCTAAACTTAGATTTCAGGAGAATTTCCACCATTCTCAGAATGGTGAAGAGTGTGTCACTGTGCTAAAACTGTTTGTACAAATAATGTGGATTATGCTGAACACCTGCTTTCTTAGAGTCTGGAATTTTAGTAGAAGGTGCCTAAGTGATCAGCCCCCAATAAAAACCCTGAACCCTGAGGCTGTAATGAGCTTCCCTGGTGGATGGCAATTCACAAGCATTGTCAGAATTTATTGCTAGAGGATTGAAGCACATATACTGTGTGAGTCCCCTAGAAGAGGACACTGGGAAATTGTCCCCCATTCCCCTTGGACTTGGTCCTATGCATCTTTCCCCTTTGCTGATTTTGCTCTGTACCCTTTCCCTGTAATAAATTACAGCCGTGAGTATGACTATACGCTGAGTCCCATAAGTCCTCGTAGCAAATCATCAGAACTAGGGATGGTCTTGGGGATCCCCACACACCTTGGTTCAGGGATCACCACACTTTCCAAGCATGCCATCCCCACCCTGCCAATCCCCTGCCAGACCCAGAAGCTCTAGGCAATGCATTTGGCATGTAATGGCAAACCTCCAGGGCATTAAAAAGGAGGATAGGTGTAGAGGTGGGTGGCCTGAAGTGGAGTGGGTGTGAGATAGAAAAGCAAGGTAGGATAGAGATACAAGAGAGGAGAAGGTTATTAGCGCCTTTGAATGATTAAATAATTCTCTTTTCTCCCTCTAACCTGTATCAGAGTCAGTTGAGAAATAAGGCAAAGGCAGAATGTAGAAGCCAGATTACTATCTTTCTTACTTACAGTCTGTGTTATACGTTATAAAGGCATAATTATTGAAGTCCCAATGAGTTTGCTATTAGAATTAGACAAATTTACCTATCGCATAAGATTACTTATGGCTTGTTCTGTCTTCTCCTTCAGTTATTCCTGTAGAGCTCCTTCCTAACACAAGGGAACACCGGTAATAGGTGGAGACGATGGCACATGGAAGGACCAATAATGACTTCAAACGCTATCCAGTTACTAAGCAAGATAAAAGAGGGGTGGAGTTCAATAGTGTGGAAAGTCAATGCTAGGAATTCACAACTGGTATGTGAGGGAACAGACATAGCTTCAAAAGAAGTTGTTTCACAAGCTCCCAGACACTTCCAATCAGAAGTCGGAAATGTAGTCAGTTTAGAGACAAATCTGTTAGCAAACCAGAATGTTAAAGAAAGAGGCAAAGATTTTGGTATAGGTGAACCATATGGATGTCTGAAATATCCTGAGTCTTTTGAAGTACTTCTACTATAGCGCTACAGGTATACCGTCAACCTTATTAGGGAGGGTAAATGTTGAGCTGTTGCACTACAAATTCCAAATAACAGTAACTTAATAGAAGTCTTTGTTTGATCTCATGTAGTGGTTTAGCCAGGCAGGCTAGAGTTAGTGATGTTAGAGACCCAGGTTCTGCCTATTTTGTTCCATCTTTTCCTAGAATGCTGCCATCCACACATGGTTGGAGATGGCTTATTACTTCACACACATTCTTGCCAGCAGGAAAGGAGTATAAATCCCTTCAGTTTAAGAATATTGCCTAAAAGCTGCACATTCATTTTTCTTATATTATACTCTGATCTTAGATTCATGATCACATGCATCACATTGGATCGTAGCTAAAAAGACAGGGTGAGGTGGTTTTTGTTTGTTTGTTTTTGTTTTTGTTTTCTTCCAGAAAGCCATGTATCCCACTTAAAAAAAAAAATGAAGGTTTCATTACTATAGAAAGAAAGAATTATTATTGGAGACCACGCAGCATTTAGCTACATGCCCAGGCCTTTGACTTCTATATGGATTCACCAATGGATCCCTTTACCACTCAAATGCACTTACTCACTTCTCTAATAAAAAAATCCCCAGTTCTCCTTTGGGATATCTGATTTTATACCATTCTCTTTATATTCCTGGATGTGATTTAGATTTTTTTAAAATATTTTATTTATTTGGCAGAGAGAAATCACAACTAGGCAGAGAGGCAGGCAGAGAGAGAGGAGGAAGCAGGCTCCCCACGGATCAGAGAGCCCAATGTGGGGCTCAATTCCAGGACCCTGGGATCATGACCTGAGCCGAAGGCAGAGGCTTTAAGCCACTGAGCCACCCAGGTGCCCCTGTGATTTAGATTTTAGCTGTGAGGTTTGTAAGGCAAGAGGGAGACCTCGGTCCCGTCGTTGGATCAGTGGCTCGGTAGGCATAGAGGGTTCAGGTCGTGGATGTGGGCTGAAATGGGTCCACATTAGCAGCTGCACTTTGCTGAATTTTGGCAGCTTCTCTGGCTGTGGCTGTTGGAGGATTGCGGGATCCTCTCAACATCAGCGGCATGCAATGATGGCAGTGATGGTGTGGTTTGGGAGTGAGCAGCTGTCCTAGGAACTTCCTAATTTCACAAGCAGCATCTTGATGATTAGGGATTCAGAAACTTCCTTAGAGTCTAGATGCTGTGTTCTAGCTTTAGGAATAATTCCTTAAAGCATGAGCGTGTCTCTCTCTCTCTTCTTTTTTTTTTAAGATTTTATTTATTTATTTGACAGAAGGAGAGAAATCACAAATAGGCAGAGCAGCAGGTAGAGAGAGAGGGGGAAGCAGGCTCCCCACTGAGCAGAGAGCTTGATGCGGGGCTTGATCCCAGGACCCTGAGATCATGACCTGAGCCAAAGGCAGAGGCTTAACCCACTGAGCCACCCAGGTGCCCCGAGCCTGTCTCTGTTTTGTACCTTTCCAATGATCCCATAAGCCTTTTATCACCCTGTAATAACTTACTTCTGCTTAAACTGGCTAGCATGAATTCTATTCTTGGCAACTGAACCCTTCTGACAACTGAATAGAGCTATCTATAAATAAGTCATTTCACTGACCTGTTCATTGATGCGAGCAGAAAATCAAATGTGCCTACACAACTTATATCCTCATATTAGATAGCTAATATTTATTAACAATTTTCCATGTATCAGGCACTAAGAATTTTTCCAAATCTATGATATTTAATTTCAGTAATCACTTATGTATTAGGACTTACTCTCCTTGTTCTGTAATGAGAAAACTGAGTTTTACAGGAGTTAAACAAATCCTTGGATTAAAAAAAAAACAACAACAAACACTTGCATACAGTTCAGACAGCCTTTGAAATCAGATGATCTGGTGTAACAGTTAAAGCACTAAGAAGGCATTTATTAAAACGATCATGTGCATGTACTAAATTAACTGACATTCTGATAAAGATTAAGTAGATGCACAAGGTATTAGGATCAGGTAGAAACATTGAGCAGGTTGATGGGCACCATTGAACATTCTAGGCTTGGGGGAGAGGGGCAGTAGCTAAACCACATTTGCATTTTTAAAAAAAGTCATTCTGACTGCTGAGTAGAAAATGGTTTGAAGCATGAGCCTGTCTAGATGTTCAGAGACCACTTAGGTCGCTATACATAAACGGAATGGCCATAGCATCAGCTATGGCAGAGGTGGTAGGAATGGAAAGAAATGCAAAAACGGGACTGACACTTGAAAGGAAGATTCAAGAAAGAGTGATGATTAATTTATTTTTTTTTTTTTTTTTTTTTTTTTTCTAATAATTTAATTCATTTATTTGACAGAGAGAGATCACAAGAAGGCAGAGAGAGAGGGCAAAGCAGGCTCCCCGCTAAGAGAGCCTGATGTGGGGCTTGATCCCAGGACCCCGAGATCATGACCTGAGCCGAAGGCAGTGGCCTAACCCACTGAGCCACCCAGGCGCCCCTGATGATTAATTTAATATCGGAAGTGAGAGGAGAGAACTAGTGGAGAGTAATGTCCAGTTTTCTGATGGAGAAGGTAGTTTGATATTGATGCCGCTTATGCCCTATTCATGGACTACAGTTCTGAGACTTATCCTCTGGATCCAGAAATGACTCCTTGATAATGGAGGAGAGTTGTACTAAAAAATTTGTTACCGAGATCCCTGCCTTAAAAACTAAATGCTGCTTTTTTTTTTCCTCCTGGTCGAACAATGTTGGTAAGTTCCAGAATATTAATCAAAAAAGACTGATCTGTGTTTCCCTGGAGACTCACTAATCTTGCTTGGCCTTTTCCATACCTCACCGGTGATGAGCATTTAGGAATGACCCCCTCCCCCCCTTTTTTAAAAAACTTTTAATAACACCGTGTGAAGTAACTCTTTTCCATGGAGGGAATGGAATTTGCAATAGTAGTTTTGAGCTGCATTCTTTTTGTTTTAACAATAGATTCTGAACCACAGATAAAGTCAACAGACTATTAAGAAAGCACAAAGGAAAAAAAAATTAAACTCTTTTCAGATATGTAACTATTCTTATCATTAGTTAAGCTAAATATTTTAGACCACTTAATAAGCCAATTAAAATAAAGCTGATTTTTTAATAATTTAAGTTGAGGTAGTGTACTGTATGAAATATGGCCTGAAATTTTAAAAATTAATGTTCTGAAAACTCATATAGCAATGCTTAACCATATTTTCTCTCTAATAAGCCCCATGACTTCCAAGTGTTTGTTTTTTAGAATAACTGCTTCTATTAGGTAGAAACAGCTTAATTTTACTGTTCTTTTATCAAATAACACATTAGTGTCCAACAGATTGTTAACGAACATAATGACATTTTATTAGCATAGTAGTAATATAATTTCAGCCAAATGAAATAACTTTGATATTTTACTTAAAGAATGCAGACTTATTTTATTATGGATCTGTTGTTCTTTAAAATACTGTGAACAGGGATACTTAGATGGCTCAGTTGGTTAAGTGTCTGGCTCTTCATGATCTCAGCTCGAGTCTTGATCTTATGGTCCTGAGTTCAAGGACCCAGGGTGTGGAGCCTACTTAAAAAAAAGAAAAAAAAAAGTGCACTGAAAATTAGGTATAAGGCCTTCGTGTGTATGTATGGTTCATTTTACGTATTGAACAGTAAATTTGGAATACTCTTTTACTCCTTTAATGTTGGAGTAAATTCCTTTAATAATGGAATTTAGGATTTGATATACAAAGATTCAGAAACTGTAGATTTGGAGGAGAATGGGTCTTTTAGTTTAAAAAGCAGAGAAAGTTTTTAAGTTTAGAAAGTAGAGGGGAAAAAATGAGTGGTGTGTTTACGTTTTGTCCTGTTTGTCTTAAAATCTCTCTTCTGAAGGAAAGGATCTCCATCCGCTGAGGTTAGTTGACGATAATGAAACAGGAACTCAGCTGTGTACTGAGATTGCCGTTTGTCTAAATATTCTTCCCCAAAGGCTTGTCTTCACACCTCCATGTCTGTTACCAGTATGGTACAAAGGTCAAGGGGTAGGGCCTAGAATTACCATCAGTTAAGCCTAAGTTTTGCTAATCATCATTGAGTTCCATAGGGAGGTGATCCTTGCTGTCCTGGAAATATTTCTGTACATTTAGAGCCTCAGGAAACTCCAGTTCCTGAAGCATTACAGGAATGGCAGTGAGTAATAATGGCTCCTTTATGTTAGGTATACTGGTGAGCACATTCTCCTAACAACACTGTGAGCAAGTGATGTTACCCACATTTCGTAGATAGCTTAGAGAGGTTAAGTAACTTTCCCAAAAACATGCAACTAGTAGAGGATAGAGCCAGATTTTGGATCTAAGGCTCTTAAATACTAAGCAACAACGGTTTTGCTTTATAGCTTCCTTTTTCGTAACTGGAATAGTGGCACCTCTGCTAATTGACAGCTACTACTCACATTTACGAGTTTTTTAACAGCAACTTGAATTTGATATTTTAGGATCTTGAAATTTCACTTGGGTCTCCTCCAAAAAAACTATAAATATATATGTATATGTATTTATATTTATATTTATTTATATGTATATTTCAGGTCCCCTGGCTTCTCTGAACTTCAGAGTTGTTACTAGTGTGTGTGTGTGTTTGTGTGTATGTGTGTGTGTGTGTGTTTAAGATTTGGACTTTGAGATGGTTTGCTCTTGAATTAAAAATAAAGTGTGTATGTGTTTCTCTCTGTCCGTATATATAAATATGTGTTTATCACCCTCCAGTTCTTAGTGGTTCTATAAAGGAATTATTCCATTCAAAAGTCATTGAGAAAATGGTGATTTAGTGTTGCTCCTTAACTAGTTTCTATAAAACACATCCCCAAAGCTGAGTTTCCTTCAGCTAATTCATTCACAATGGCTATTAGAAAATACAAATTATTTACAAGTTTGCATTCATTTATACTTAAGAGGATTATGACAAATTTGTTTCCAATTCTGTATTTAAATACATATTTTAGAAAGACAAAATAAACTTTGCAATACCTTTTCTGTATTCAGGTACCAATATTTTTAGTGGTCTTATTAATGTATTGAAAGTTTTTTTGTTGGTGGTTCTTTTTGTTTGTTTTAACATGAAGTCACTCAGGACATATTCTCTTTAATAATTTAGGTGAAGACAATACTGGCTGTGATGACTGTTGGGTGTTCTGGAAGGTGATTTCACCTCTCGTCATCCTTAGGCTCATAAATTCTACTTCAAGCAAATTTTAAGAAGAAAAGGACATGAAATCATAGATTTAAGAAATGACATTTAAATGTTCCCCAAACAAACACAAAGATGGGAGTGACTGTTTCAGGGCAACAGTACTTACTATTGGCCACCATGGGCATAGAATCCTATTCCTTAAAGTCTGGTGAAATAACTACTAAATAAATGGTTCTCAGTATTTTGTGAACTCTGGGTGCTCAGAGTTATGGTGAAACTTTTTGGACTCGTACACCACCAAATCCTATGTGTGGACAGACTAAATAACACCCTGCACAGAAATACTTTGCTGCTTCTTAAATGTTTGTAGAACATGTTATTGATTTGAAATTTCAGAATGTTACTCAGTTAATACTATATTTTAAATAAAGTAAGACACCATCATTTTAAGATGCACTGCTACTTTTGTTACCTCCGGGAAAAGAAAATGCCAATTATAATTTTATGATACCATTGATGGGAATATGCTTACTAATTTTAGAGATGTGTGAAAAATAACATCCATCTTAAAAAAAAAAGATTAACAGGATTGTTTTGTCTATGAATACAATACATGTTAGAATGTCCCATAGTTTATCTTCTACACCAAAGATTTGGAGCTACTGGGTCACTTCCTACTGTATTGATTGGCAAGACTTACCTTTCTGGTTGTGATAAGCTGACCTCATACACTGTGGTGAAGATGATCTGCGCAAGTGCATATAAAGCTTTTAGAAGAATGCATGGCATGCAGAAAGCACGTAATGTTGAAACCACCAAGTTAGTTCTTACTGTTGAAACCACCGTCGCCATTACTATTTCTCCTACTACTCCTTCAGGGGTGATACACTTGTATAACAAAAGGCAGTCTAGTTATGGAATCTATATTTTTTTCAAAAGTCCCAAGGTGATTGGCTTGAGCAGCCAAGTATTGAGAGCCCAGGATGAAGATGATGTGACATTTACTTTTTTCCTGGTCCAAATATTTATCAATGCTCAAGAGGAGTTGAAAATTAAGAATGTATTTGTCGTTCTCATTCTTGAGCGTTGAATAGATACCTTGATTTACCTTTGTGCATACGGAAATACCCAAATCTTGAGCTTCACTAGCTTGAAAATTAAAAGAAAAGGGTCACTACTAGACCTGCAAGCTAAAGTCTGGGTGTTATACATGCAAATAAAATGCCTGAGTTGATCTTTGCTAGTATCAGGACTTTGTCTTCTAACTACTGTTCACAGTATGCTAAGCATTTTGATGTGGGATTCTAAATCACCTTTCTGAAAATTAGGTTTCAATTACTTAAATGAAGATGAAAAGAGAGGATAAGTTTGTTTTGATTTTAAAGCTAGAAGTAAATTAGAAAATGACTTGACTTTCGATTGTGTAACATTTAGGTAGAAGGAGGCTGGAAGTATCAACAGCAGAAATAAAACAGTGATATTAAGCATGTATATTTGCCAGGCAAGATATTTAACACTAATGTAATAGAGGATTCTTAATCCTCCCAACAACTTTAAGAGGCAAGAACTATTTGTGTCTTTAAGATACAGCCAAGGGCACAAGCTCAGAGAGATGAAGAAATTTGCCTGAGATCACAAAGCTAGTAATAAGAAGAGCCTGTGTTTGAAACCGGAAGTTTGACTCGGAAGTTCTTTTTTCTTAATCACTATACCGGATGGTATATTTTTAGTTCACGTTTAGAAGGGGTTAATTCTCTCTTTACTGTTACTTGTTCCACTGCTTCTTTTTTTGATAAGATCCCTTGGTAATGTTCTTTCCTTGGCAGCCCACAGAGTCCCTACAGGCATGGGCTCACATCAAGCCGTGTGTTTTCCTTTGGAAAATGTTATTCAACACATATCAGTTAATATATGAGTTATTGCATTGCATACTTGAAAGGTTTGCACAAAGAAAACATGGGCACTTAATTCAGGAGTTCATGATTTTGCAAACCTCAAAAGCACATGAGAAAATGGAGTCTTGCCAATTTAGATATTCTCTACAGATTGACTGAATGAAAGTACATATTTTATTCTCTAACATTTTTTTCCCCTGGCATACATCATACTGTTCCAAAGTTGGATCTTCTATAATCTCTCTTGCCATCTTGTCACAATAGGCAAATATGGTTATTATCTCTGCTTTAATATGCCTGTCAAAATTCTGGTACCCTTGGGGTCTCTCCAATGTCCATATTGTCCATTGGTTTGGAGCCTGACAGTGTAATCATTCATTGTTAAGAAGTTATATATTGACTAACACCCCCACCCCAGATAAAAGTCCCATTTTGCCAACAGGGTGGTCCTGGAATAAATTAGAAATATGATAAAGGGTGCTGCTTCTTTCACAGCTGCATCAGCTCTGACCCTGAGGATGCAGCAGAATTATCTGGATGTGTGTGAAGGCAAAGCATAGCTCTGGGCAGGCTGAGCGATGTGCGTAAGTTAAGAAAGTCAGTACAAGGTTTGTGATCTGTGCTACATTCTTTTTTTTTTTTTTTTTTTAAGATTTTATTTATTTATTTGACAGAGATCGCAAGTAGGCAGAGAAGCAGGCACAGAGAGAGGAGAAGCAGGCTCCCTGCTGACCAGAGAGCCTGATGCAGGACTCGATTCCAGGACCCTGAAATCATGACTTGAGCCGAAGGCAGAGGCTTTAACCCACTTGAGCCACCCAGACGCCCCCTGTGCTACATTTTTAATCTCCCTTCATCTATAAGCTTAGTTTTGTTTTTTGTGTGTTTGTTTTTTTTTATAAGAAAGGTGCCAATCATAATTCCCTTGATAAGTAATTTCCCACTTACTTGCTTCTGGATGTGTAAGTTGCATTTGACAGCTTTCTATAAAATATTTCTCTTCCTAATCTGCTTGCACTTATAGGCTGAACAATAAAGTGACTAATACAATCAGGTCAATAGCACTTTGTAGGTCACATCTTTAAGATTTTCTTCATGGACTGCTAAATAGTTATTGCATTTCAAATTTTCTTAGGGATATCTTTCTTTATATCTTGCACAACTGGTGAAAAAAAGTGCCCCAACATCAGCAGTGACTTTTCTCTCATGCCTTGTTTGATTCTGATGCTCTGAGACACGAGGTGTGAGCATTTTGTATTCGAAAGGGAAAACATGTAATTTAGCAGCCAAACCACTCATTGGTGAAAAGGGATTTTATCTTTTGTTCCAACATATTATCACTATAATAAGCACCTAACCTAGCTATTTTTTGAGACCTCTGGTTCAAGGAGAATATTTAATGGAAGAAGTGGGTGGAGAAAATCAGCAATAGGTCAAAGGGAAAGGGGAAAAAATGACAAGAAACCATATCAGAATATGAAAACCAAAGAAGAAAGAACAAAACAGTAACCCAAAGGATAAGCAGGGAAGGGATATATAACGCAGCAGGTAAGAGCACAAACTTTGGGGCAGACTCACCTGCATTCATTTGCTTCCTGTGCCAATAGCTAGTTACATGACCTTGGACAAATTATTTCATTTTATTTTCCTCATTGCAACAATGCTGGTGATAATCCCTATTTGTTTTTTCATATCATGGTGAGAATTCAGTGGTGTTTCATATAAAACACAGCTCACTGCTTGGCCCCAAATCGCTACTCAATCAATAGTAACTTTCTGTAAGATGCAACTCTCACTAGAAAACGAAGGGCCTGGGAGTTACAGCCATATTGGGAGCAGTAGATGGACAGGCATTGCTGTCTCTCATATCATTCAGGGTCAGCCATACCAAGTGCTGCTAACTCCTGAGCCAGTCCCTAACTTTGTGATAACGTTCCAACTGCATATTTAGAAACCAGCTGCGAGGATGGTCTGACCCACTGGTCAACATCCATGTGTACCGGGCCTCTGAGATGAGTCTCCACCAGAGCTGATTTCACTGTGTGTATTTATTGGAGCTCATGCAGCTTTGTGGCATTTCATTCTTCATGGACTTCCTGGGAGCTGATTTAAGGTGCACACATCAATCAGAGCCTAATCAAGCTCAAAGCCAGCAGCTTCTCAGGGGACGAGACAAGCGACCATTGAGACCTGTTCAATCAAGGTGGCCCTTGGGTTTGGAGGCCCCCACCTGAAATAAATCTGGAGAGTGCCTTTTAAATTCAATGAACACTGATGAAACAGCTGCCCATGGGGAGACCCTGACTGTACAGAATAAATACATCTATCCCAGAGCAGCCATAAATAATACCCTTTGGTTTTTATGCATAATTACCACTGAGTAGTAGCTAGTAGCTTGGCTGAATTATAATGACATGTTCTACAGTTACTTTTGTGTGCCTCAGCTTTAGAATAAATAGTGTAAAATTATGAACACACACGCTATGGTGTGTGTGTGCGTGCTTGTGTGTGTGAAAACACACTTTGTCTATTGCTTTTTTTTTTGTTCTTCATAGGCCTATTAAGTGCAACTTTATTTCTGGGAAAAACATTGAGAATCACAATGGTTTAAAACCCTTTGGCAATTATTATTTTAGGCCGTTCTCCCTACAATAGTTAGATAATAAGATGAGTTGAAACCAAGATCACTCTTCTTATCCCGTGGGATGTGCTGAAGAGAGGTCCAGAAGCTCAGTGGGCAGAAAGGGCTCCTCAAATACACACGCCTTTCGAAGCCAGCAAATAATCTTCATGCTCAGATGTGGTGGGGTGAGGCGAAGAGGGCTGGGTGAGGAGGCTCTGCTGCATTCTTGAGGGACCTGTTCAGTCCGCGCCTTCTTGTCTGTGTAGAATAAAAACAATTATCTTTTATATTTCCATAGCGAGGTCCATTGACTCCATTAAAATAATGCAGTTTTAAGTGCATCCGTTTCATATGGGATTCCTCACATGCATTCTGGTTCAGAGGTCACTTTCTTGCTTTCTTGTGACACATTTGAATTAATGATGCTCTTTATGGCTAATTGCACCTTCCCACTTAAAAAACCTGATTGATGGCTACAGTCATTCAGAGGTAATCATGTATCTTTTCTTATGACTCTCCAAATAAGCACAGGGTCTGATGATTTGACCTCTAGTTTCATTTTTGGAGATGATTACTATGTTCAGGAATCCTCAGAAAAGGCAACGGTGTCCAAGGCATGCAGAACAGTATCCATTTGTGGCTGCCTCATAGACATTGTAACTAATGTGCTATTCAGACGAGACAATGCAGAACTTCAGAAGTCATCACATTTTTGCCTAGGAAGGCAACTAAAAATATAATTTTAGAAGCATTTGGTCCTGAAAAGGGGGGTAGGGAATGAGCAAGAATGCCTATCAGAAGTGTACCTCTAAATGCAAAGACATTTGTCCAATCCAAAGCTCAAATAAGAATAGAGAATCAAGCAGTTCCTGTTTTAGCCTTAACTGGTGATGATACTCATTTCCTAGAAATTTTGAGGTCAAGGTATTGTTGATAGAACAATGATGTTTGGGTTGACATCCCAGGCCTGCAGTCCAGTGGCCTTGGACTAATCACTTACTCTCCCCTTCTCCCTGATTTCTCTGCTTAGAAAAAAGGAGTAGAGATAGCTGTAATATGTTTCTTAGAAAATGCTATTTATAAATGCTTCAGAGTAGCACTTACAGACATAAACTCACTTTTTTGTTTTTATATATTTATGATTTTAAATCATATCACAGCTTAAAATCTTAGAGTCATTTGACAGGGAAATGCTTGAAAGTGAAAAAAATAAATTTTTACATGAAGGTAAGATAATCACTTATAATGGAATCACCAGCCATCAAACTTTTTTTGCTAACATTTAGCATCACTGTGTTGTCTTTATCATAAACTCACTTTAAACTTCTAGAATCTTTTGGATGTAGTATTAACAAAACAGAAAACTACAGTTACAAACTCTGGACACCAGAAGTCACCATGACTTCCATTATGAGTACCATTATGTGACCGTGCTAATGATGATGGTAATGATACTAGGTCAATAACTTGAAGAGAAATGGATACAAAGCCAATCTCATTTGTGGATAGTGGGAACTGAGTGACCTTCCCAATATCTCTGGAGTACTGGGGGAGAGGTGGAAATTGCATTTTTCTAATTACTTAGGTCTGAGCTCTCTGCTTTGTTTGTTCGCTGATAGAGAATAGCTCACTGGTGGAGACACAGCATGTCTTTTCTGAACTTAACCCAGATACTGCGGCATATATTTTCCCTCTTGCATTCCTTATAAACCACCCATATATAGGCATTTTGTTTTATATGCTAAATATTTGTGAAGATTTTTAAAATCTATACCCAGATAGTTGAGTGATACAATTTAAAATTAAGTATTAAACATATCCATTCCTCCACATACTTATACCTTCTATCTTCCTAAACTCTGAACTTTTGTGTTCATGACTAGCCACTTTCACCTTTGTGTCTCTGGGAGATATTGCTTCTTCTGTTTCTTAGGAAATATACAATGGAGTCTCCTTGCAACTCCAAAACAACTTCTCCAACTGTATTAGACAAAGCAATCTGACCCTCTCTAGAAGCTGTGCTCAGTTTCAGTTAGAGGACTCTGTCTACGTAACCCAAATATGGTAGGAGGAAATGAATTGCAGGCAATGTGTTATGGCATGGACCTTGTAGACCATGTAAAGATGTTGGGTGTTATTTCTAGCAAGTTGAGGAGCTGGTAGTCGGTTTTGAATAGGGAGAAAGAAATGATCACTAGCATGTATTTTAGAAGTATCACCTAGGATGACAAGTGGAGAATTAACGGAATGGGAGAAAAAATAGTGGGGGCAATGAAGCCAAGTAAGAGGTGACTGTATTCACGCAGATAAGATACAATGGTGGTTTGTATGCATGTGTCTATTAAAAATAGAGGTGGTGAGGGGCACCTGGGTGGCTCAGTGGGTTAAGCCGCTGCCTTCGGCTCAGGTCATGATCTCAAGGTCCTGGGATCGAGCCCCGCATGGGGCTCTCTGCTCAGCAGGAAGCCAGCTTCCTCCTCTCTCTCTCTGCCTGCCTCTCTGCCTACTTGTGATCTCTCTCTGTGTGCCAAATAAATAAATAAAATCTTAAAAAAAAAAAAACAAACAATAGAGGTGGTGAGAAATGGTCAGATTTTGGAGACAGCGCATGGTTGTAGGATAAAGCCAGTAATATTGCTTATAGACTGTGGGTAGTATGTGAAAGGAACAAAAAAAGATTTTTTCCAATTTTTGTTTTGTTTTGTTTTGTTTTTGCTTCATCTGCTGTAAGGATAGCATTACCAATACCTCAAATGGGTGATGTTGTAGAAAGGCAAGTTGGGACAGTGGTGTGTTGGATATTGCAGTAGACACATTGAATAAGAATTGAAAGATCGGAATTGGAAACTTAGGCATTAGACTCAGACTGAAGAGTGAATGTGGCAGTCATAATAATATAGGTGCCATTTCCAGCCACACGTTTGGAAAAAGGGGAGGAGATCCTCAAAACTAAGCCCTGCAGCACTTTAATGTTGAGAGAGAAGGACAAGAGGGTAGGAGGCTGGGAGCAACAAGTGGGCCAGGGAACCAGGAGAGACTGGTGTTCCCAAACCCAAGTCAGGAAAGTGATTCTAGAAGATAAGAACTATTTACTGATTCAGAAGTTGCTAAAAGGATTTGGTAAGATGACAACCAAGATTTAACCATCGAGTTGGTAAGCTAGTAGGCTTAACAAGAGTAAATTAGTAGAGTTGTAAGCTGAAAACCTGATCAAAACCATGCAAGAGAGAATGTAAGGGAACCAAAGGCAGATGATGCATAGATACAACTCTTTGGAGTATTTTATTATATAGAGGGGGAAAAAAGAATAGATGGTAACAGGAATGGAATGTGAAATTGTGAGAGATTTGAGATTTTTGACAATTTGGGGGGTTATTGATATGTTTGATGGATAGTTTGGACACCATTGGTTGTTTGATAGGAAATTATAAAAATATTTAAAGATTTTATTTATTTATTTAAAGAGCACATGAGTGGGGTGGGTGCACAGACAGAGAAGGAGATGGAGAATCTCAAAAAGACTTGATGCTGAGCATGGAGCCCATCATGAGGCTCAATCTCAGAACCCTGAGATCATGACCTGAGCCAAAATCCAGAATTAGATGCTCAACTAACTGAGCCTTCCGGGCACCCCTGGAACATATCAAATATTGATGATGGTTCGGGAGAGACTAAAGTTTTGATTTTGTAACTAAAAGGGACAGTTGCAGGAAAGGAGCCCTTGGGTGAGTAGCTAGCGGTAATACTTACTTCGCAATAGTGTTGTTTGTGTTACATGTAGGCAACGTCAAAAAGAATAAAAGGGAGTGCGAGAATGATTGGCCCATTGTAGAGGTTTAATAAGGCCTAGCTGTTACCATTATCATTTGAAAAGTTGCACATATTTTTTATTCAGATTCTAGTAAATTTATTACAATAGGATTTTCTTATTGGAAATTGAAGTTGAAAATACGTTGAAAAAATTTCTGAGAGCCTTTGGCCATTGGTCACTCTCACCTTCACTGCTGGTGTCGATTCTCTTAAGGAGGAAATGAAAAGAACAGCCTGCAGCAAAGTGACTCTTGAGCCTGAACACCTGCTGCAAACTGGCTTCCCCATGGCTTTATTGAGAATTGATGGAGGTGGGAGACAGATCTGGAACACTCGGCACCATGCTCTTCTCCAAGGCCGGACTTGGATTTCTATGTCTATTGAAGCCCATTTTGGGAATTGGCTTTCATTATGTCTTCTGTTTGTTGGTCTAATTTGTAGACAACCATGCCTGAAATAAGCTTAACCTGCAAGGTAGCAAGCTTGAAATCATGCTACTCCATAATGAAGGTCATTGCTGATGGACAAGCAGAGTGTTGGTTGTTAAATTGCAGAGTTTTCAAGGACTTTCTATGAACTCCAGCTGCAATTCCAGACTGGTATTTCAGTAAGTCAGAAAGGATTTAAAATGGCCTATTTCCCCTGTTCTTTTTGGCAATTTGCTCTAAGCACTGATTATTTTGTCAAGCCTTTTGAGCTCAACGCTCTGCCTATAATATCTGCATCCTCTGATGGACTATGGTTAGGGCAGTAAGTGTTGGAAATAAAATGTCTTGTTTATTTAAGAAAAGAGTTGAGAGTGAAACAGGGTTTTCTCTGCTTTGGGGAAGACTGAGTAAATGCTAAGGAGAAGTAATTGGGAGTCTTTATTTTAATATGAACAATCAAGTACAGATAATCCCTACATGCCCAGAATTGCAAGGCAAATGATTTCATTATAGAATGAGGAGTTCCCTTAAAATGAATCAATCTCTGTTTATATTTTATTCAGGAGTTTTAAGAAGAGTCACATATTAAGTATAAACCTATCATCTTCATGCCTCTGTGGTTAGGATATGTATTGACTCTTACGGAAGAGAAGTTTTACTTATTAGCAGTCTATAGTATTCTTGATCTTGTGAAATTTCTTTTTAAAATCTAAAATGATACATTTTTAAGACATTGGACTGAGGTCAAAGAGAATACTGACAATTTGTAATTAATGATAGCTGATCTGAAATACTCTAGTAATATTTTAAACATTAATTTATTTCACAGTTATGTCTGAAGTACTTTTTTTGGTGGTGGTGGTGATTGTTGTTGTTGTTTTTAATTGGAGCCCACAGGGCTTAAACTCAGAACGCTGAGATCAGGAGTCAGGCGCTTAACAGACAGAGCCACCCAGCCACCCCAGTATTTTCTTAATATTAGTAATATCAAATCCCAGAGGAGAAAGTATATCACCTATCCTGCAAAACTTTAATCACCAAAACAAAGCAAGATTCCAAGGGTATCATTTATTATGAGTATATATTTTGGATGCAGGACTATTTAATCCCATTTAATAAATATTCTTACTTATTTTTATTCTTATTGTATGCTCAGTACTATACTAGGTTGACACTGAAGGAATGAAATGGTGAGAATTACAAAATAAATATGATACAATCCATTTTTTACTTAGAGATCTAGAAGCTCACCATCTATTTTTGGGTAGCTAACACATATTCACCGTAGAACTAAAGGCCAATATTTCTATAATCAAAGCACTTAATAAAAATAGTAACAGTCTTAATAAAATTACTGAAACAGTTACCACATGTTTGATTTCTAATCGATAAATGGGACAGGAAATCTAGGACTTTATTCTTGATGTCGATCATGCAGGAAGGTTGAGAGTTTGAGGGGTTTTTTGACAGAATAGGATGGAAGGAAAAGCAAGCCTGTGCAGTTATGGAGACTAAGGAAAAATGAATAAAGACCAGGGAGGTTTACATGGTAAGCACTTCCAAGCCAGAACATGTGGTCAACTAAGCCAAGAGGAAGCAGGAGAAATAAACAGACATTTTAGCACTACTATATTCCTCCATGGCTACATTCAGCTACACCAGTATACTCTGCCAAATATGAGCATGCCGGAAAGAATCATGTATGGACCAATATTACTTTTCCTTATATTGTTACCATTTCCCATTTATAAAACACAAACAGCTACTTTACATTTCAAAGACACATTGAACCAAAACAGATGGAAGATAGGAATTTAGTGAAGGCTTAATAGAGAACAGGGATTTTTGTCCTAAGCCTAAAGAATCTAGTGTGAATAAATAGACTATCCCCATGTATCAAGAACTAATGATATTGTTCTAAACCACAGCATTGTCAGCATGCATAATGAATGTTACGTTACAGCATGTTGGGTGCTTCTCTGGGTGAATTAGTAAAGAAACAGAACAGTTTTAGGTGGTTCAAGCAACTGAGAATTATGAAACAATTTCCCCCCCAGAGCTTTCCTTAGGCATGGAGGGAAAGCATAACATTTAAAAATTATAACCAGCTGGGTACACATCAGATTTTTCTCTTTAACTGGATAGTGTAGAGCTGCCAGTCCCACCTGCAACATCCTTCCCCCACCCCCCGCACCAATGTTCATGTCACGACTCTAACCCAAGGCAGCAACCGCTCTCCTCCATCACATGGTTGATCTTTCCTAGATCATTCTCAACATGGCAGCCAGAGCAATCTTTTGAAATGCAATTCTGATCATGTCATTCTCCTGCACATGGTCATTAATAGCATTTAAAAAAACAAACAAACAAAACAAAAAAAACCAATCTCCTTATCTTGGCTTCCAAGGCTGTTTCCTGACTAATTCTCTCACTTCATTGAGAGCTCCTCTCTTTTCATTGACTCCACTGGGCCACCCCTGCCATCTTTCTGGTTCTAAAATGTACCAAGATTATCCTCTCTTCTGGGCCTTGCCTCTCCCTTTCTTGTCTAATTGGAGCATTCCTCTGGAGCTCTTCAAAATGACAGCTCCTCTCAAGCTTTAAGGGACTTATTTCGAGGGGCCATTCTTGGCCATTCTGTCTGTGGTGCCTGCTTTCTCAGCTATAGTATGCTCTCCATTCCACCATACTGCAGCCATTGATTTGTCCCTTAGCACTTATCACTAAAAGAAAGAATCTTTGCTGTTTACTTGATGATTACGTGTCTCTTGCAGCCTCAACTAGATCCTTAGCTCAATTAAGGCGAGGACCGTATTTATTTTCTTTAACCTATGTCCCCATCCCTGAGAACAATGCCTGGCAGTATTCTTTGCTCAGTAAATAATAAAGGTATACTATCTCTCATGCAACATTGAGAAATGTTTACTTCTCAGGCTTGTGGGAATTTTGTGCCTGGCATATTCCTTGCCACAGCACAATTGCTGCTCATCAAGGATTAATTCCCTTTTTCTGACCTCTTATGTATGGAAATAGATTCTGCTTTGAACTATTGCTGTGGGTTGTCTATTAGTTTTCTTGGGGCATCATAACAAATGATCACAAACTCAGATGGCTTAAAATAACAGATTTATTACTTCATACTTCGAGAGGCTTGAAGTCTAAAGCCAGGTGCCAGCAGGTCTTTGATTCCTCTCTGAAGACTCTGGGGGAGGATCCTTTCTTACCTTTTCCCAACTTCTGGTGGTTGCCAACAATCCTTGGGGTTCTTGGGTTATAGCAATAACATTCTAATCTCTGTCTCTGTATTCACATTTCCACCTGCTCTGTCTGTGTGTATACCTCTGTTTTCTCTTATAAGAGCACTGGCCATTGGATTATGACCCATCCAAAGCTGGCATGACTTTATCTTAATTAGTGACATGTGCAAAGACTGTCACATTCGAACCAAGTCACATTCTGAGATTCTGGTCACATATGATTTTTTAAGGAAGTTGTTCAACACAATACTGGGTTTTGCCCATAATATTATAAATTCCTTGAGGGAAGGGACCCTGGATTTCTTATACTTCTTATACTTCTCATCCTTATACTGCCACGGTAACTAGCAGAGTGATTTCCTGGATTTAATGCAATAAATTTTTATTTATTCTTTTGGGAAAAGCTTTGGTGGTCAAGCAGTAATTAGAAAGAATGCATTTGCACAGAAATATGTAACAAACTTTCATCATATGAAAAAAATACAATAAACCAATCAGAACAACTAGTCACATGACAGATTAGTTTCTCCCCATAGAAAACTATAATTCAAGACTTAATTTTTGTGTAATACTTTCAAAACAGCAAAGGAATGTATTAACAAGAAGGTATCCTGAATCGAATCTGGGGTATTTGCAATCACTTTGGAAAACTGAAGCATGTTTCTCCTTCCGAATTGTTACCTATGATTTATCTACCTTATTATCAATGTTGCTTTTATTTTTATGGAATTATAGAATCTTTAGGTTTGAGGGGAACTTTATAACACCTAACAAAACTTTTTCACTTACCTAATGCTTGAATCTCCCTATGTCATCCCAGGTCTTTATCCAGCCTAAAAGTAGCAATGGTTTCTTCTTAGAATATAAATATCTTCATAACAGGGATTATATCTCTCTTTTCATGCATTTTATCCCCAGCACATAGCATAGTAAGAGGCATAGGAGAGGTATGCACAAATTATCTGTTTAATGAATAAATGTATATCAAGTGCTAGATTTTTTGGAGAGTGGTTGGGAGTGGTTGGATGCCAGATCAGATAATATACAACGGAGATTGGCTCCAGGATTTACTCTTATTACCATCACTTTTGCACTGTATTGGTCACATACACACAAATGTAATGCAGAATTGCAAGTTGCAGCGGTCCCTGAACTTGACCCCAATTTTAAAACACCCATCCAAGTAGGCAAGACTAAACTTTTATCCATGCTTTGTATTTGCAGTTTTCCTATCTACAGTAGCTCCTCACTCAGGTGAGGACCATTTAAATGGCCCCGTGCCTACAAGCACTGGCTGGGGTGGAGAGTGACAACAGTTAAGGAGGGGTAAAAGACCAGTTTGATTCCCCAAAAAAGGCCTGAACTGAAACACTATATTCTCTCTTTGCTGATGGCATATGGGAAGTCTAGTGGTAAACACCGGAAGCCTTCTCTTTGGGATGGTACCTACCTTGACAGCATTTTTAGTAAATGAACAAAATTCACAATTCCGACATGGGGTTTCCCTCACATGTGAAAGCATGTGACATGTCCTTCCAACATGCTCCCATATCTTGTGCTTCTCTCTTTAGAACACTTCACACTTGTGATTATTTTAATATCTGCCTTCCTTCTGAAGAGTACACTCCACAGGACAAGAATCCTGCATGTCTGTCCACGGCCACATCCCTAGTGTTCACCGTAGGGCCCAGCATGTAAAAGATAACCATATGTTTTGTGGAGTTAAATTTAACTTAGTCACATTGTTGATCCCAAAAGGCAGGCTTCCCTCCCAGATGAATCAATCAATCCAAAAGACAAGTCGCTTTCCAAATCACAGTAGAAAAACAGCAACTCCACATTCCCTTAAAGTAGTTCTTTAATTGGGCTTCTCTGCAGCTTTTCAGTCTTCTGCAAAGTATGTTTTATGTTGCTATTCTTTATGTATCTAGACAGATAAAGAAAGTCACCTCAAATCATGTATCTTCTGAGAAGCAGTTTAGTTTGGCTCGTTGATTTATGGATTAGAAAGTAGCCTCGATTGAAACAATAAATAGTAAACAGAAACAAAACAATAGACACTCAAATTATCCATTTGATGGAAGATGATTGCTTATAAGTTAAAACCACAAGTTATTTAAGGGCTTTGGACTGAAAATAGAACATGTCTTCGTGACATATTTTAATCAGCAACTTTGGCCTGGTAGGCTAGTGTGGAGATGTGAGAAATAGTTACATTTAAGTATCTTCCAACACCATCACTGGATATTTAACATTTACAAAGGCTTTGACTTATTTGTTAAGGAGCCAGGGGAAAAAAAAATCACATTCCTTGAAAACTCCCTTCTCTGAATGTCTTCCTTTGGTTACGGAGCCAGTTTTATACTCTCTGTTCAGTTATACTCTCTGTTCAGTGTTCTACCTTCCCTGACATGTTCTTATAAGTTGCCTGGTAAATGTTTATCAAATTGAATTGAATCTATTTCTCTGCAGAGAATTGTAATACTATTCATCTCAAAAATGTAAGAAATAATAGCTTTCCTTTCTATTCCAGTCGAAAGTCAATACAAGGGAATGGGTAACTGGGGTGAATAATCAGTCATGTTCATAGGGGTTCCAAAACAAATAAGGATCAGAAAAATGCATAGGAAGCGGTTTGATTCAGACCCGTGATTCAAAACTGGATTAGCAACTCACATTTGTGATCACGCATTTTTGTCTGATGACTATTCTGATCTTAACTAATGAGTAGTTCCAGTCACACTAATATATGACTCAGTGAACAGTGAAAATGACTTAATTTGACAGTTAAGTTTCCTCAACTCCCTAACGCTGGGGTTGCTGAAGTATTTCCCACAACACAGAAGACAAGTCAAAATTATTGTGCTTAAAATTGTTTCAGTTAAAATTCACTAAATATTCTTTTGAGTTAAGAATCATTATGACTGGGGCGCTTGGGTGGCTTAGTGGGTTAACCCTCTGCTTTCGGCTCAGGTCATGATCTCAAGGATCATGCCCCTGAGATTGATGCCCCTATTGGGCTCTCTGCTCATCAGGGAGCCTGCTTCCCCCTCTCCCTCTGCCTGCCTCTTTGCCTACTTGTGATCTCTCTCTCTCTCTCTCTCTGTGTCAAATAAAAAAATAAAATCTTAAAAAAAAAAAGAATCATTATGACTGACTGTGAAGACTTAAACATTTTAAATAGGAAAAAGAGGAAAAGAAACATATTAACTCCTTTAAAATCACCTCAACACAGACTTTTATTGAGTTGAGTAACCCAGTACTTTCCAGTCTAGAACTTTCTCAGAGCTCTCCAAATCAGTGTAGTTCATTCACTTTCTAGTTGTATTAGTTATCTCTTCCTGTATGACAAGATTGCCACACACTGAATGGTTTAGAAAACATGTATTTATTATGTCACCATTTTTCTGGATCAGGACTCCAGGCTTGGTTTAGCTGTATCTTCTGCTTCAGAGTTTCACAAAGTTACAAGAAAGGCATCAGCTAGGTCTGGAGTTTCACACGGCTTTGACCCAGGAAGGATCCTCCTCAAAGCTCACACCATTATTGGCAGAATTCAGTTTTTTACATCTTCTAGTGCTGAGTGTCTCAGTTTTGTTATATTGGCCAGAGGCTTCCTTCAGTTTCTTCCTTGCCATGTAGACCTATTTCTACCTCACAGTCAGCAAGGGAGAGTGTCCTAACAAGAGGAGCATTTAATTCTGTATAATGAAATCAGGGGAGTAACGTTCTTTCCCTTTTGCCATATTATATTGATTAGGAGCAGACTTTTAGTTCTGCCCACACTCGGGGAGGGGGTGACACAGGGGTCTGTGTACCTGGAGGCAGGGGCAACTGGGGGTCATCCTACAGTCTTCTGCCACACGTGTCCATGAAGTGACAGTCTGTGGCTCTTGCTTGGTTTGTGGCTCTGAGCCAATAGAGTCAAGAAACCTGTTGCTTGATTTTCAGAGGAGCAAATTTTCAATCTAAAGTGTGTGTTTCTAGTGGTGCCTAGAATTAGGCTTCATGGATTTGAAAAATTTAGTTGAGAAGAGAGAGAGGGGAAAAAAAAAAGAAAGGAAAAATGAGGAAATGATATAGGATTGCCAACTTTTATTTCACTAAAAATATATATAGGTTAAAAAAAAAGCTAATACAATTCTTTAAACAGAATGATCAAATACCAACTCAAGAGTATAGACAAAATCTCAGAATAACAAATATCCCTTTTTAACAAATATACTTCTTTTTAACAATTACAGATTTTTGTTTTCCTCTTTTCACTACAGAGCAGTGAAAAGTTCATCTCTGCTCTTCACCATTTTTCAGATGGGCATTTGAGTACTATTTTAGTGTAGAAATGAGATTTTTTTCTTTAATAATTTAAGACGTTTAACATGCTTAAGTCCTAAAGAAATTAACTAGATTTATAACTTAAATATGGAGCAAAATGAAACTTTTAGATATGAAAGAACAGAGACCATTAAAGGAAGCAGATGGAATAGACGATAGCAGATGCCAAAAAGAAATGAGCAGAAAGTAGGGCACTGAATTTGGCTCTAAGGTCTTTGGCCATCAAGTTTCCTTATGTAGATGACAAGTTTGGATAAGAGAATGTGTGACTCTAACTGAGAAGAGATTTTTTTTTTCCACTTGAACTCGATCAGAATTTAGCCCCTAAGTTTTTCTGTGAAGGAATCGTCTTCCTTGTACTTTTACAGAATTTTAAGCAATGCCTTTTAAACAGAGGAAGTAATATTTCTTCAGACTTCTCCCTTTTACCCTTTTAATTATCGTCTTAGTCACAGTAGGTGGAGTTCGTACACGAGAAAAGAGCTGAGTAGGGGCTCAGAGACAATGTCTTGTCCAGGTATGCCTGGTTTCTGATGATCCTCCCCAATATAAAGCAGAATCTAAAGGATTTAAATAAAGATGTAGGGAATAGAAAGTGGCTTAATTGATTATGATTTCTTCTGTCTCTATGAAATGTGATAATTCAGAAAAACCTTACTGAGGTACAATTAATGTATGATAATCTTTTAAAGGCTAATTTACCTTCCTTTGCCTTTAATGTATTTTATTGGATAGGAGAGCACGTTATAGTATTGGCCTAAGGCAAAGAAAGAGGAGAAAGATTCAGTGATGAAGAGGCCAGTGGTTTAGAGTGAATGAGAAAGACAAGGGGAAAATGAACAAAGAGGTCCCGGCAGGCAAGAGAAATATAGCCAGAAAAACTCTCCTGGCAGAAAAGAAGAGGGAGAATCATAGAATCAAAGCATCTAAAAGCCAGTCATCATAAAAGAAAGAACAGAAGAGTGGAATTCAGACAATCTTTGAAGAGCATGGTTCAGGAAGGTGTTATAAGGGTCAGTTAAAAATTTTGTTTAAAAAACAAAACAGGTTATTAGACTCTAATTGATTTTTTTTTTCCCTTGGCCCTGAGACTTTTGGAGGGGCTGACTTCCAGATGTACTCTTTGATAAGTTGAACTCTTTGTGATAGAAATAGTTGGGTGAATCATGTGATTGCTATACCAACTTAGAAGTTAGAGTAAAGACAGAATTGACTTTGTTCCGTTTCTGTGTGAGTGGGAATTGGATTTGGTAAGGCTAATAATAATGTATAAAAGACTTGCCGTTTTATTCATTGTTCACTTCTTTGCAATCCAAACATGGAAGGAAGTACAACTAGTGGAAGATGATCTCTATCAGTAAAATTACCAACATTTACATGTTAACTGTTTCAAGAGATCTTTATGAGGTAGAACAGTAGACGACTTTTGGAACTGAGGACTTAGATTTTTAAAGTTTTTTTTTTTTTTTAAGATTTTATTTATTTGAGAGAGAGAATATGAGAAGGGGGAAGGTCAGAGGGAGAAGCAGACTTCCCACGGAGCTGGGAGCCCGATGCAGGACTCAATCCTGGGACTCCAAGGATCATGACCTGAGCCAAAGGCAGTTGCTTAACCAACTGAGTCATCCAGGCACCCGAGGACTTAGATTTTTTATCAAGACCTTGAAACCAAAGCCTCAAGCTTCAGGATGCATAGCACTTTGTGGGAGGTTGGAACACTTTTTGATGTAAAGAAGAATCTCAGTGATTCCAACTCACTTGGCTGGGAGAAGCTCTAGAATGTAAAACTGTTACAGACTCTCAGGGTGAGTCTAATGAGTTGTAGTCAAAGGCTTACACTCTGAGAGACATTTTCTTAGAGGAAATATCACCTTAAATTAGTCTGGAGGTAAATCTTTGGTTGCCAATTTCTAGGTAGGCAAGCACTCTAGAACTCCTTTTAAGAATCATCATTTATTGAATGTAACTCTACTTGGTATTTTTCATCTATTTATGTGCAATTGGATCTCACTATATATGTTCAAGGACTGTCATAGTACATTAAATTTTCAGATGGATATACAAGCTGAAAGAGGTTTTGTAAATTTTTTGTGGCCACAGAGATATTAAGTGATGAAATTATTATTCAAAATTATTTCTGATTCTAAACGTTCTAACCTCCCCTGTACTATCATGCCTCCCAGAATGCCTCCCGGCTACTAGCTGCTAATATAAGTGCATTTGGAGTTATCAGAGAATATGGTAGAAATAAACCTGTAAATTACTGCATACTCCCAGATAAGAGTATAACACCTGATGAGTTAATCCCAGATCCCATCTGATGAGTTGATCGTGCTGTTATGAGTCCTTGGTAGATTCTGTTTAATTTATTAAAGGCTTATTGAGTGTCAACTGTATACTAAACATTGTTGTGGATACTGGACAATCCAGCAAGACAAAGTCCATGCCTTCTGGAATCTTCCACAATGCATATACAGCTTTCTGTCGTTAAAAGCCACCATCCAGATCTCTGGATTCCCAGTTTTAATGTCTGCAACACTATTTGGAGCCACAGTAACATTGTGTTAATGACCAGCAAAGAGCATTTTTCCATCTTTGTAATTGACACAGAAATTCTCTTACTTCTAAATAAAAAATTCAGCTTGTATCTGTACACTTCTATACTTCCACTTGGTCCAAGACGTCATTCTCTCTCACTTGAATTAATACAATACCATCCTACCAACCATTCTGATTCCACTTTTGCTTCTATCCAGAGCATTTCCTCCATAGCAGCATACTGAGTTAATGGAATTAACTTTCCAAAGGCTAAATTGACTCTGTGTATTGCCACTACTTCAATCCCGTCAATGCCCGTTGCTCTTAGCATAGAACTTACACTTCCTACAAAGGCCTGCCAAACCATGTATAATCCAGCACCCAACTCTTCGGACTCATTACAAAATGTCTCCCTAAACTTGAAATTCTTCAGTCATTCTAGCCTCTTTATTTCTGACCCAGCAAGCCAAGCACTTTTCTGCTTTTATGGATTCAGACTTACTTTCTCTGCCTGGGGTAGTCTTCCTCCAGCAGGATCCATATGCCCCATGCAGAGTTCACTGTAATGCCCATGACACCCCAGACAATGTCTAAAACATAGAAGGGACTTGATAATTTAATTGTCATATGGGGAATGCTAGAAACTTTCAAAAAGAACTATTTCAAGGTGAAAAAAATAAATAAATGAATAAATGAAAGAGAAATTAAAGCTAAATGGAAAGTCTTAGGCAGAACATTTCTCTTTTCCCCATTCCCAGCACACTTCGTGAGCTCATTCAAATCATGATTTATTCAGCAGCTCACTCACTTACCTTTTCATGAGTACATTTGTTTTTAGTATCTACATAAAAAGAGAGAGAGAGAGACACTTAAGAAAAGTATTTATTTTGCTTTGCTGCCGAGGATTTTTTTTTTCTTCTTTCAATGATTTTAGCCTGAAGAAGAAAAGTTATGGCAGGGACAAAAACAAGTCTTCTGCCCAAAGTAGAGAGGTGAATGTACCATGAGAAAGATCTATTGATAAAATGCTTTGGGATATCAGAGAGGGGAGAAGAACCCTACAGAGGAGATAGGGTTAATTTTATAATTTGACCTCAAAAGACAAAGGACTCAAAGAGCAAAGGTAGATGCATCCTAAGTAGAGGGACACACAAAAAATGTAAACAAGAAAGGAAGTCTGGGCAAGTTTGGTTTTTCTGCAATATAAGAAGTCAAGAGGAGTAGTGTAAAATAAAAACAGATAAGAATTAAGTTTGATTATATACCATCCTGACAAAAATTGTGGGGAACTGAATTTGAATTCTGTGATTAATAAGCATTATTTTGAGCAAGGAGTGGAATTACCAATGCTCTGCTTGCAGGAGATAAACCTGGGTGATCTGTCTTAATTAAAAAATATTTTATTTTTCATGGATATATAATTCACAAAATATGGAATTCATTATTTTAATATATATAGTTTTATATATTTATATATTTTAATATATATGTATATATATATATAGTTTGGTGGCTTTTAATATATTTACAACCATTGCCATATCTAATTTGAGAACATTTTTATCACCCCCCAAAAAACCCTAAACCCATGAAGCAGCCATTCCTTATTACTCCCATCTTCCCAGCTCCAGACAAACACTAATCTACTTTCTCTCTCTATGGAGTTGCCTATTCTCGACATTTCATATAAATGGAACTATATAACATATGACCTGAACTGGTTTCTATGGCCTGGTTTCTTCTACACGGCATAATATTTTAAAGTTTATTCATGACAAGTTGTGTACCAGAACTTCATTCCTTTTTATGTTTAATTATCCATTGTATGAATTTTAATTTTGTATTCTTCATTTTAATTTTATATTCTTCAGTTTATGGACTTTTTTAAACTTTTTGGCCATTATGAGTAATACGCTGTGAATATTCATGTTCAAGTTTTGTATGAACATGTGCTTTCAATTCTTTGGGCATATACTAGGAGTATGCTATGGTCAACATGTAGAAATGGGATGGACACCACCCACCAAAAATTTGGTTTGCATATCAAGACTGATGATAACGCAACACACATACTGAGAAGGTATAAGAATTTTCATTATAATGGGGCTTTCCAGAAAGAGTAGGGCAGATCTCTCAAGCTGGTCCAAGTATTGCTTAAGGAAAGAAAAGGCTTAGGGGTTGGATTGTGCTTAGGAGGTGGAGCCAAATTGATGGTTTCCACAGAAGGGAAGAAGGATGAGTAGTCTGAACGTCCCAGCAGTGCCAAAAGAGAGAATAGTCATGCCTTCTTATCCATTTACCCAGATGTGGGTACAGGTGGAAGAGGAAGGGGTTAAGACTTAAAAACTGTCTGTTAACATCAAATAAATGGAGTCAGACTCTATTACAGAGTAGAATTGCTTAGTTAATATGAAATTTTTTATTCAGCTTTTTAGGGAATTGTCAAACTGTTCTCTATAGTGGCTGCACCATTTCCATTAGCACTAGTAGTGTAGGACAGTTAGTTTCCCCACAGCCTTGACAACAGTCATTACTGTCATTGTTATTATCATCATTGTCGTCGTCGTCTTTGTCATCCTAGTGGTATTAAGTTGTATCTCGTGATTTTGATTTGAATTTTTTATTGACCTTTTGCCTATCTTCTTTGGAGAAATGTGCATTCAAAGCCTTTAACAATTTTTAAATGGGGTTATATGTCTTTCTGTTGTTGTGTGGTAAGTGTTTTTTGTATATTATGGATAGAAGACCTGTATCACATCTATGATTCACAAATATTTTCTCCTATTCTGTGAGTTGTCTTTTCACTTTCTTTGCAATTCCCCTTAATGCAAAAAAAGTTTCAAATTTTGCTCAAGTTCAATTTATTTATTTATTTTTTCCTGTCATTCCTTTTGTGATCATATCCCAAGTCATTGCCTAATCTAACATCACCAAGATTTATACCTATGTTTTATTTTAACATCTTTATTTATAACATTCACTCTTACATTATAATATACATTCTTACATGGTCTTTTATCCATTTGAATTACGTTTTGTATACGGTTTTAGTTAGGGGGTCCAATTTCATTATTTTGCATGTAGATATCCAACACCTATGTAATCTCGATATTCATGAGGGTTATATCATCAGTTTGCAAACATCATTATTTCTGCGCTAGTCCCTGTAACTCATCCCTTAAGATCTGCCAAATGGAAGTCAGTTACAGAGAGTTTTGTTTTGTTTGCTTTCATGGCCAGGAACTGTCACATTCTTAGGCTACTTCATTTTCTCTGTAGTACAGGAATGAGGATGGGTAAGTGGCTTTGTTTTCTAAGCTGCTTTTCTTTCTTTCTTTTTTTTTTTTTTTAAAAGATTTTATTTATTTATTTGTCAGAGAGAGAGAGAGCGAGAGTGAGCACAGGCAGACAGAGTGGCAGGCAGAGACAGAGAGAGAAGCAGGCTCCCCGCCAAGCACGGAGCCCAATGCGGGACTCGATCCCAGGACGCTGGGATCATGACCTGAGCCGAAGGCAGCTGCTTAACCAACCGAGCCACCCAGGCATCCCTCTAAGCTGCTTTTCAACAGGAAACTAAGTTTATCATTTCATGAGAGTTACTGATCACAGCAGTGAGTAGCGGAGAATGACAAACTATTCTAGTGCGTCACTAGTCTCTTTCCCAGCTAACTGGGTCATTGATGCACAGTGGTCAGCCTCAAAACGTGTGCGATTTAAATTCTTGTTGAAGTAAAATTAGAAATAACCATAAGCCAGGAATCTACAGAGTTGCTTTGGAATACTCTAAACCATGACTCTTCTATCCCCATTTGCCATCACATTTTAACAAGTGATTTACTTTAATCTCCTCTCTTCTCTGACCTGGAGTCAGACACTGTTTGATATCAGTAGAGCTGGTCACATAACATATACATAGCCTCTAAGCAGTGTCCTGTTTTCATCCTCCCTCTGGGGCCTAAGAATTGGAGTCAGAAAGGCATAATAAATGGTCCTTCCACGTATTAGTTGTGTGATCTAGGTTACTTAGTCTCACTAAGTCTGTGTCCTTATCTGTTTAAAAAAAAAAAAAAAAAAGGCAATGGTACTTTCCTTACCTGGTGGTTATGAAGAGGAAAAGAGATGAGTTATGGTATAAAGCGCCTAACTCAAAATCTAACCACTAAAAACACATTGGTTAGTGTTAAATTCATGTTGCTGTAAGGATGAAACATAATTTTTTATTTTATTAGCATTTCTAAGAGCAAATTAACCATTAAGGCTTTTTGAAATGAAGATGTTAACCATGAAGATAACCAATTCAAGTATTAACTAATAAAGCGGAACTAGTTCTCTGCTCTTTTTCTTTCTACTCATCGCTTGATGGTCTCTAGATTTTAGGAACCAGGATAAAAAAATAAAAGGTATATGTAGTTCTTTAAATTTAAATTTTCTGTTTATTACTTCCTTCTACTAAAAGCAATGGCCATAAATTGAGAAGAGTATTGTGAATTCTGTATGTACTTAAAATTTGCCATCTGGAAGATAACATTATTCCCTTAAGTGGAAAATACCCACAGGGTGCTCTTTGACTCACCTCATCAAAGGTTCACATCTCACTGAGCTAGGAAAATACTTTCCGGATGGAAGTCAGCACCGTATAACAGCTGTGCCTTCCCTGCATTACATAGAGATTGCTAATCCAGTCTGGACAGGAAATCCTTGCGCCCTCACATCACAGGAAATATTTGTTTTTTTCCCACCAAAGCTTTCTGAACTCATCGTTTGCTTTCTCTAATCCATTCAACACTGAGGAAACATATATCTTTACTTGAAGTTAGCAAGGACTTTCAGAAAAAAAGGGACATTTGGATTTGGCAGATTAAAGACACCAGCATCCAGCCTATCTTTCTCTCTCCACGGTCTGGATTTCTCTGTCCATTCAAGAGCGAATGTTGAGTAGTAATTTGCTTTTGGCTGACTTGCTTTCAAATGTCTAGAGAATGTGCCTATTCCCATGGGAGTGCAACAATGTGGAGAAGTATAAACGGGATGTAAAGAGTGGGTCTCGTCTGATATCAGCCATTAACGATACTCCGTGGGCTTGCCAGTTAACCAACCAAGCTGCCTCAGTTTCCTCACCAACAAAATGAAGGAAGTCAGGTAGAAAACTTGTAAGATTTCTTCCAACTCTAAATTCTGTATATGAGTAATTAAGATGAAATAGCCTTTGTCTTAGCATAAAACTTATGAGATTAAATGACATCAGTATACAGTCTTGGTCAATACATAGCAACCAAAGTGGGGGAAAAAAATCAGTGATGAGTAATGATTTTCAAGAAACATTTGTTGAAATGGATGACAGGAAGCATCTAGCTAAAGCTCAAGAAAAATGAATGTTAATTCATTTTTCTTGAGCTTTAGCTAGATGCTTCCTATAAAGAAAGCTCAGTGCTAAATATTCAGGAGAGAAGAACAATGGGCTTTGGGTGCTCTTTCTTATCTCATATGCTGAAATGCCCCTGTAGCTTTTCTGGAACAGTCAAGATATTCCAGAAGAGACTTAGCTTAATACAAGTATACTGAGCCACAAAGTAACATGAAATTCATAGTCAATTTAAATGTCTTTTAGCTGGTGGATATGTTAATTTCAATGGAGGCATCTTGAAGACAGTTATTCTGTACCAATGTGTCATATAATTGCATTCCAAGTAATTTTTTATGAATTGGGTAAGTATTTACTCTGTTCTGAACTTTGGGCATCTACCTAACACTGTTATAGCTGAGCATGGTTTTATATGCATGTATTGTCACCATTGACATTTGTAAGTTCCCTGATGTGCCTTAACAAATTTGATTCTACTGTTACTCCCACTGAGAACTAGCTCCAGTCTCGTCAAAGAGATATCACTCCAAGAACTCTAACTGATTTTCTCTCATTAGTTTGGAGTCAAGAAACTAGTCAAGTTAAACAATGAACATTTGGGGAAAGACTACTCCAATTATGCTGATTTGCTGAATTCTTCTTCAATGCTAAATCATTGTCCAGATGATTTTGATGAATTCTTTGTCAAAAACATTATTGTACACTTACACCAAAGATTCCCATTGTTTTTTTTTATTTCCACCACTATGGCATGGTGCAGAGATATTCTTCAGTTCTTCTTTTTGTGAGTAAAATGTATATACTTCCTCTTGCACTTCTGCAGTGGCCTGCCAGTAACATCATTCATCATCCTGTCTAGTTCAAATTTTCTTGAGGACATGTGCTACCTATAAATTAACTTATAAGGTATCACCCACAGGAAGTGACAGTTCACAAATTGTCAAAATGGGGGACTCTTTCTTCTACTGCACTGTATTATGTTTGCATGATGATGGGTTGGGGTGTTCGTATATGTTGTGATTTTGTAAGGTCTTTTGACCCATCATTTCAAGATTCTCATCCATCAAATGGGGATGATGAAAATTTAGCGTTCTTGGTAGTTGTGAGGTTCGGGTGAGAAATACGCTAAAAAGCCATGGAAACTATATAACTCTGAACAGTGCCCACTAGTGATTTAGGCTCTTGTTATACACAATAATTTTGTATCTATATGATTTTGCCTCTTTTATATCATGATGGTTAAAAAAAAAAAAAGATGTGATAGTTTAGTATTAGCTGTGGGTACAATGGCTCATTGTATCACTATTTGACCTTGGGTAATTTGCCCTGTTTCTCTAACCTCAGCTTTCCCATCTGTAAAATGGACATAAGAATGACTAAACATTCTGGAGGTATAACTGGGATAATGCATATAAGTCACTCACCCTGACACAGAGTTGGGACTGAAATACTAGATATAGATTATCTATGTAATAGATGTATTTAGAGATAAAGATATCAGTAATAGACTTGGAAAGTAAGTGGGGAGAATAAGCCTTGATACAAATTTCCTTATACAGAAGAATATGACTGACATTTAATGTTTTCAATTAATAAAATGCTTTACTCACATCCAGCATTTTGATGGGACAGGAAGAATGCTTATAATTCAATAACATGCTTTCTAGGCACGTTGATGATTTGGTCTAAGGCCATAAAGTGCAAGAGCCGGGAGGGTTTGAGGGTCTCTTCCTAGAACTTGCCTATTCGGGAATACAAGTCAATCTCAGAGAATCATGTCCTCCCATGTCCATTCTAGGCACTGCTGAAACATGAGAAGGGACAGGTCAACCCTATCCAGTCAAACACTCCAGATGAAATCCCTTCTCTCATATCCCTTGGTATCATGCCAAAAGGTTCCATTCTGTGTCATCCTTTTGGGTTTCTCTGAGGCTGGAATAAAACAAAGAAACAAAAAAACAGGTGGCAATAGTTCATTGGAATGCAAAGGTACAGACCGGGGTATCCTTTTATCTAGTAGTTTTTTCATGGCTCACAATTACTATCCATGCCGATTAGAGCAAGATAAATGTCTTTCCATGTGGTAAGAACAGAGAGACAGCTGCTCCTTTACTACTAGTCGTTTGTGTCCGTGATTTGTCTGAGGTTTTTCATCTATTATTTCACCCAGGATAGAAACATTTAACAGAAAAAGAAGGTATCTCTGTGACTGACACAAATTAACACGTGAAATATGGGTCAGCATACAACTCCGACTATTATTCTATTGCCCATTAGCAAACTGGAGATTTCATTACCCGGTACAGCTCCCTGAAGATCTAAGAGAAAAATGATGTGGGTGAACCACAGAGAAATATTAGAGAGAAGATGATGAAGAAGGGAGCTTCAGGGAGGTGGAGAGAGCAGAGTTGCAGCAAGGAAATGTGCATTAGACAGTGAATTATGCTTCAATTTTAATCTTTCCACCTACACTCCATATGGTCTCTCCATGTGGCTCATTTTTGCTCTGACTTTTTTTAAAGTAACTTAAAATTATAAATTGGAGAGTTTTGCTTTCTGAACGGACATAAAGTTAGATGCCTATGAAGGGACCGAGGGGGTCAGATTTGGGTGATTGTTCATTGAATCAGATGATGGACAGACTTTTAAACAAATCCTTGTTCTCCAGGGTGCCACACCCGCACACTCCTCCCATTGAAGGTCTTTGCCTCTGTTTATGAGCATTTTAACTGCAACTCAGGACCCAGGTGTATCAGAAGCCCAACAGATACCCTATCCTTTGACAAAGACTTATCACCATGGAGCAAGGAGCCCACCCTTTATCAAAGAAGAGACATTCAAGACACAGAAAAGTTAAAAAATAAACTCTCAGAATTACAAATCTTTTAGTTGGAAATGGATTGCAGCTCTTTCCTCCCTCTTCTTTAATTGAGGGATTTATGCTGGAGCATATAGGTGGGTAAATTCTTTTCAGCCTGTTTTGGTTTGGGAAATGAATCTTCACACAGTTGTAGAAAGTCAAGTACTTTGAGTAATGAGACCCCTACAAATTTCACAAGGTACACATGTGTGAGTTTATTGCATGGGTGAGATTTGTGAATCTAATACCTGTGTATAATTGTGAGCATGTGTGAATGTTGAGTGTAAACGTGTGTCTAAATGGTGTGCATTGACACGTTTCAGTGTGTGTGAGTTGTGCAGGTTTATGTGTGGGTATATGAGTGTGCGTGTGTATCTCATCCTGGATTATAATTCAGTCACTGACTGAGACTTCTCTTAGCTCGTAATGATCAGGTAGCAGGCAGAATTTATATGATAATGTTTTGTGAGATCTACAATGCTGTACCTTTCATTATGATAGAAACCTGCTTAAAACCACAATTTTAAAGTTTTAAGAATGGGACAGCACAAGTTTATCTCCCTACCATCTGAATGTCTATATGTGGTTAAGTCCCATCTAGAACATTTGCATATGCATTCCTATGAAATGAAACTTTTATGTACTCTCTGTCCTTCCTAGCTCATGAGCTTTGCTTTCTCAAATAATTTGAAGAGGCTTCTTTAGTAACATTAACAATGAACTCCTTTGCCCATTTATCCCCCACCCCCAACTTGGCATCAATAACTGTAGCCATTCTTGCTAAGATTTCCCCATTAATATTTTTCAGTTTTGGAAGAAGATTCCTTTCTGTGCAGAAAACTGGATATATGAAGGTGTTTCAAATAAGATGGTTCTCATTTCTCAAAACATATTTGCTATAATATTCCAGGAAAGCACATCTTCTTGTTGGTGACCTCTTAAATTCTCTTAAAAGATAAAACTGAGCTCTATTAAAAATTTTAAGGGTTTTTAAGCAAAAATCAATTTGAATGGTGTAGCATTCAATCTAGCAGACAGGAAGGAGCTCTGAGGAGCTGTGGAAAGTGAAAGACTTTTTATAGGCAGAAAGGAGCAGGAACAAGGAAGTTATACTGTCAAAAAAAATTGGGTTGGCTATTGCAAAGTTACTTTCCTACAGGGGATGGCAAATGTTTGTCAGGCAGATTACCTAACTAGTACTGATCAGGCTACTCCTGATGGACTGGTTTAAGATTCCACTTCTGGGAGAACAAGAAGCATAACTGGTGACATGTGGCTAAACATAGGTGACTCCATTTGGGCCTGTTGTCTTGTTTTAACAATTCTAAAATTTACTTCAATAGCAATCCTTTTAGTTGGATAAAAATTTCTGCTAGTTTTAACAGATTTTTTTTTTTTTTTTAAGATTTTATTATTGGTCAGAAAGAGAGTGCAAGCAGGGGGAGTGGTGGGTGAAGGGAGAAGCAAGCTCCCCGCTGAGCAAGGAGACTGATACAGGACTCGATCCCAGGACCCTTGGATCATGACCTGAGCCCAAGGCAGACACTTAACTAATTAAGCCATTCGGGTGTCCCATTAACAGATTTTTTTTTTTTAATCCAAGTGGTGTGAATATATCTGCATAGAACATAGATAGAGCTTGTTGGGAGTATATGCAGCTTTCTCTAAAATATCAAAATGAACAAACAAAGAAAAAGTTTTTAAACAAAGGAGAGGCTTCAGTTTCTTAGGAAATTTCTTAGAAAATTTCATCTGGCTTCAAGGGTCATTAAATACCAAAGAAAGTTCTTGTATATTTAATCAGAAGGAATACTTTGAATTGAGTTGAGTCAATATTAAACCCTTTGATTTTCTCAAATGTCACACTTTGTATAAATTGGAGGTGTTTAGAAAAAGGATGGCAAGCAGTGTTTGGAATTTTAGTTTTAGGTTGGGAAGTTTTTCATCACAAGACTGAAGGCTTTTTCTCCCCTCCCCCCTCTTTTTTAAAAAAAAATTAACATATAATGTATTATTTGCCTCAGGGGTGCAGGTCTGTGAATCATCAATCTTACACAATTCACAGCAGTCACCATAGCACATACCCTCCCCAATGTTCACCACTCAACCACCCTATCCCTACCCATCCACCCCATACCTCCCACACCCCCCAGCTACCCTCAATTTGTTTCCTGAGATTAAGAGTCTCTTATAGTTTGTCTCCCTCCCCGGTCCCTTCTTGTTTCATTATTTCCCTCCCTGCCCCCCAAGAACTTCCCTTTACTTGGATTCCTTTTTCTTGGCTGATGTATGGAGGCTAAGAGTCTATCAGAGACCAAGAAAATTGCTACAGTGAAATGCGTGTTTCAGTTGAGAATTGATATTGAGAGAACCCTGTAGTTTTAAGCGCAATGGTGAATTAAGTCAGGGTGCCTTTGAACCCTTGATTAAGCATTTGGTATGTGTTAAGCATATGGTATGTGCAGACTTCGTTAAAGTCAGTGTGTGCACACCTGTGTGCACGTGTATATACACCTATATACATAATTTAAGAAACTTAGGTTTTGAAGGACCTGGGAAATCATAGGAATCTGTATAGAGTGGATGTTCCCTGCATTCTTGCTTATTGAGTGTCTGACTGGTCCCATGGTTCTTGATTTTTTTTTTTTTTTGAGATATGCATTCCTCAAAAAATGTAATAAAACTATTCCTGAGAAAAAGCCATGTATAAACTCATACAAAATTTTATAGAAAATGGCCAGGGAATTACGGATCCACTAAAACCTCTCTGTGATACACCATGCATGCTCTCCCACACTGATTCCTTTTTTCACAGAAGCAGAAACTGGGACCTAGAGATCAAATGAGTAAAGAAGACCTGGGGTAAATAATAGGGAATAGGGAGGCCTGTGCCAAATGGAAGAGCACATAACCATCCTAAAGGGAGTGTTTGCTCCAGCCCATTGCTGGCAGGTGGGAAAGCTGACCCAGTGCCATCTGATTTCCTGATAAGTCAAGAGAGTTCTATTAGAAACATTTGCTTGAATGTAACATTTCTTAATTTTAAATAGCAACAACTAATTCCAGTTATTAAAAAAAAATATATTGAACTAGCCAAATGAACAAATGAAAACTAAAACTATCCTAACGTTCTGTTTCTAGATATAGACCAATAATTCTTTATCTCTCTTTCAAGTACTATACTTCATATATGTTCAGACTGTCCCATTCATATTAAAAATAGTCATTAAACTTTATTATATTCAAAAACCCTGGACCAAGCTCTGTAAAAAGAATAAAGACGAATACAAGAATATTTGCTGTCCCTGGAGTTAATGCAGGAATCTTAATACATAATAGACAAAAAAGGTCGTGCAGATGTTTATGTGGAGAAAACATTTAGTAATGCATAAAAAAACAAACACCTACAATGCACTGGGTCTTCTGATGGTTTGCTGAATTTCTATCACGTTAACCCACTTGACCTAGCATGAAGCAGGGTTATATGTCCTGGAAAGTCCACAGTTATTCTCTGTTTGTCTATTCTGAAGCCTACTTTAGACCGTTTTTGATTTGATGGTGGAAATGGGGAGGGTTACATGCTCCTGTGGATACAGGAAGCTCTATGGAAAGAGAGCTGACCAAAAAAAAGAAAAAGGAAATAATCTTCATCCTCATTTTTGTTTCTTTTACCTTCCCCATAGTGTGATGGTCTCACAGCAGTTGCAAATGGAGAGATTCCCCTCCAGCCAGAATCTTCAGAACAAGAGTAGTGCATGCATGGATCATTCTGGAAATGAAATATCCAATTCATTAATATTTTAAAACTGACAGAATTTGTTTAAATTCAACTCTGTAATGCCTGCCCTACAAATTATTAAGACAAGTATCTGTGGGTAGACTTTCTTTATGTGGACTGAATGTATGTGTGTGTGTGTGGGGGGGTGGATACGTTTCTTTCATGTTTCCAGTTTAGAGGGGTGAATACATAATTTCTTTTCTTGTTTTCTTGAGTTTATAAACTTGAAATTACATAAGGCCCTGCAAGACCATCACCAAATGTCCATGTGGCCAAAAGTTGACTTAGGTCCTCTCTATCACCTCTTCTTTTTGATTCCCTGTCATTAGAGGAAACCACCTCTCACCTTGTAGAGTACATGGTAGTACCAGATTTAGGAGTAGGCAGCAGTAGAAATTCTAGCTGAAATTAGAAGGCTTGGGGGAGGCGAATACGAGAGAAGAAGACTAAGGAAATATCTCATCCAGGGATTTTAGAACCTGGTGGGAAATTAACATTGGAGATGTAAATGAGGTTAGGGAAATTAAGAGGATTAACTAGCTTACAGGGATTTATATAAAAATAAAGAGAAGATCACTGAAAACCTTTGGGATCTGTCCCCCCTCAACAGAATTAAAGCTGGTTTTGTACTAGGCAGGGATGTGTGTGTGTGTGTGTGTATGTGTGTTTTCCTCTTGTTTTGCCATGACTCCTGATTGGAAAGCCTTGGACCAGTAATGACAAATTGTTCTCAGAGCCTGTATTGGTTCTTTCTTCCTCACTGTGCACCTATGGCCAGAGGCTGACACCCAGGGAAGCCTGTCTGCCTCCTCGCTGTGTCATGACTCATATTGTTCTTAATGGTCACTGGATGGATTCTAAGGAAAAGAGGTATTTATAGCCTCCCCACTCTTTTTTTTTTTTTTTTTTTTTTTTTAAGATTTTCTAAAAATCTAAGATCCAGACACTGCATTAGAAAGAATCATTTTTGTGTACATTTCATCTGTGGTGGCCAGACAGGTCTGGCAGAGTTTGCTCTTCTTTATAGTCATGGACCAAGGGTAAAGTTGAAGCATCAATTGAGCTTTGGATTATATTGTCTAAGAAATTTTAAACTCTCAAAAAAGTAGCAACACTCCTGTGAGTGACAACGTACACAACCCTTAACATTTTCAGGGCTGAAATGTTCACTCATCAGGTGAACCGGGATGAGATGGTGGGTCACTCTTTGGTTGAGCCCTGAGAATGTCATGGGGTGGACAGTTGAGTTCTATCCCAGCTCAGTCCTCTCTGTTAGCCTGCCGTAACGTGGTGACTGTCTGCTCTCACACCTGCTTCTCGCTCTGCTCCTACTTCCTCTGGTGCTTACACTGACCTGAGACCAGTTAATGCAGCTTGCCATTTCATCTTCAGGCTGGAGGCTGGTTTCCTCCTCCCGTGTTCTGGATTTTCAGGCCAATATCACTATAAACTAACCTCTGAACTCACCCCAGAATTCTTCTGCCCTAGTCTTCCTCATGAGATATATATATATATAGCATATATATAAAGCATATATATATAGCAAGTATATAGCAAGTATAACAACTCAGCTAGGTGATTGTGTGCATCTGTAGACCAGTCCTACCTCGGTTGACTGGACAACCAGAAGAATGTGGCTTTGACTGGGGACGGAGCCCAGCAGATATGTGTATCAAAAATAGATGCTTCTATTTTAAAAAGTGTACTGGTAACATCTTATTGTATCCAGTATGCATTTTTTTTTCCTAGTCCAGAGGATGGGGCATGGGCTTTATAAAATACCACTGTTTAGGGACGCCTGGGTGGCTCAATTGGTTGGGCGGCTGCCTTTGGCTCAGGTCATGATCCTAGCGTCCTGGGATCGAGTCCCATATCGGGCTCCTTGCTCGGCAGGGAGCCTGCTTCTCCCTCTGCCTCTGCCTGCCTCTCTGCCTACTTGTGATCTTTCTCTCTCTGTCTCTCTCTCTCTGACAAATAAATAAATAAAATCTAAAAAATAAAAAAAAATAAAATAAAATACCACTGCTTATGGAAAATGATGCTTACCTGTATGTTGAATATGGCTGAATGTTGATAATTTAATGTTCTACTTTGATGGAATTATCTTCATAAGTACTTAATTAAAACGAGTAAAGCAAATGCATTAACCATAACTAATTTAAATTATAACTCAGATGTGAAAACTTATTGCAATATATTATTACATTATTATTTTTTCCTTTCAATTACTGACATCTACAGTGTCTGTTGAATGAAAAGAACTAGGTTTTCTTCTTGGGCTAGATATTTTCAACACTTTAATATGTGTCCTGTCGAGTGGCATTGGATCTGTCAGACCTATTGATAAACTGTTTCGGGAGGAAATGATGAACTGTTTCAAGGATTCTAGTAATACCAGACAATATCACAAATTTTGTGACACAGGTTTTATCATAATGGAAATGTTAGAACAACTGACAAGAAAACCAACTGCAGTGGAAGGTTTCAATCAAATCTTTCTCTTTTGGGATTTATAAGGAATTTTCAGTTTGGATTAAGATTTTCAAGTCTGTTTTGGGGATCATATAGGTAGGTGGGTGTTAATTGCATAACAGGAGAGAGAGAAGTCTAACAGATTTCACTTCTTCCCAGAATTTTGATATATATATACTTCAACCTGAAGATCTAGCTCTGTAAGAATCAAGCCTGACAATTTCATCCCTTGGTAACCCAGTAGAAGTTCTAGAATTAATACCCTGCCAAAGGCTTGAGATTTTTAAGTCTGGAGTGAACTTCTAATACTTACAAGATCACCAAACTGTGGCTTTTCCCAAAATTCCCACTGTACGTGTCATACATCTAGGTTATCTTTTCCTTGTGTTTTGTCCCTGGTTTCCTGCTGGAATTAAAGACTTTCCTTGAATCCCAGCTCAGCCGGGGATCTGACAACCTACCTGACCCTTGAAGCATTTTGTCTCCAAGGAGATTTTCTGAAATCATGGGTTTTCCTTTCACTCTGATGTACTTTACTAACCAAAGCAATAATGCTATAACCTGCCAGTATCACTTTTGCTCAGAAATAGTGATGCTTCCATAACAGAACATGTTTCCGTAATAGAGTATTCTCCTTAGATATGGGTAACAACCCAACTTACGCTGTTGCTTTCTGGAACTTGGCTTCTTGGACGGCTAGTCTTCCAAATGGACGTGTATCGCTATAGTATCTGAATCCCAGTTTTGCCTAGTTCTTAGTTTTCTTTTCCCGTCCTACTGGATTGCATGACTACCCAGCATGTCCCAACACTGAGCTAACCTAGATTATCAAGATGTACCTTTAATGGTTTATTTTGCGGCTAGCTGCTTTGCTGAGCATGGTACTGTGTCCAGAGAGAGCCTCAGGTATAATGTTAGATCTACGAGCTGTATAACCTTACCAAGTCATTTAAATTCTAAGCCCCTTTTCCCTCACTTTGAATAATAATAATAATAATAATCCGTTGAACTTTTATTTTGCAAATTAAAAAAGTGACATACATAAATAGTCCTTTGTAATCTGCCTTAGATATTTCTTTTTTATTTAGGAAAGATCATAGTATAGGTACTCCTCTGGTACTTGCAGTGATGGAGGGAAGTGACGTGATCACAGTCCAGAGATTTTATGGTCTGGAAGGGAAGCAGAATGCTGGCAATGTTGGTATCAGTATATAGCAGTGGTTTATGTGGTAATTGTGAGCCCTTGCTTGACCTTTGGCCTCTTCGGGCACATGGTACAAGTACCTAGTAATCATTTTCAGTGATCAACTTCAGGTGGAGAGCCCTTCAGCTCTAAGAAGTCTCGTGAAAAGTAAGAACATGATTTTTCTTCAAAGCTACTTGGCGTAAGCAGTATCTTAGACAAAGTTCTGCATTGGTAATGTACACCAATGTATCGTAACATTTCCTTTAGCAGGCCTAATTAAAGTGAGATGAGGAAAAAGCAAAAGAAGGGCACAGGATTTTCAAAGGAGAATTTTAGGAATGCAAATGTATTTTTAAATGTTTTAAACCTAATAGCTGGCCTTGTATATAATGAGAGTTTCAGAATGTGTGTATATTCTCTCTCTTTACCTCTCCCTACACAAGCACACACATACCCATGAACTTTTCCTTTCTCTTATATTCGGAGGTTAGCCCTGGTCCAAGAGCTCTAATGCAACAGGATGTAAATAAGAAATTTATCTTGAAATCATACATGATGTTAGAAAACAAGATCACGTGTTTGAAAGGCTTCCCTAGAGGCTCATGGTTTAGTTTCACAATCCATGTTCTTTTGGTGTTCAATGGCAAGAAAGACACTATGCCTGTCACTGTAGCATGTTCTATGACTTTCGATTGGGAGATTTACACAGTGTCCTTGGTTCCCTGGGAAGCATCCTCCTGCAGTTCTGTCCAGGCTTTTGATACAGTGAAAGAAGGTCAGTCCCGAAGGGTATCACTGAGGTTATGATCCAGGTCTGAACATGATCAAATACAGCATTGCCATAGCCTTGAGAATTCCTTTTGAGTCTTCTGGCACTGAATGACTCTCCCATTTGCTCGCTTAGGTTCAATATTTTAACTCTGTTCTCTTGAGGGATAAATAAAGGCATGCTTAGTATGGCATGCAAAAATAGGGAATTAAAAACTTACAGAAAGCATGTCCCATTGTTTTCTGCACATCTATGTCTTTTTCACTGCTATGCTTTCCATATTTCAAAATACCAGTATTAACAGCTATTTATTGCAAAATTTAATTATGCATGTTTTTTACAGCCTTTACAATATATGGCAATTTCAAAAGGCTATAAGCATTGAGTTGCAAAAAAAAAAAATACAAATCAAGTTGTATTTCTTAATGTTGTTTCTTTCTTCTTCCCCCTTCTGGTACCCCAGCTTCTCTTACCTTGACAAAATCTTAATTGTCCTCAAGAATCCTCTCTCCTAGGAATCTATTTTATCCCTTCTGCCCTACCAAGTATGGGTTGTATGGCTCTGCTCCATGTTTCCAGAGCACCCCATCCACACTTACATTATTTATTCTTTTGTTTATTAAATTACATAGCCTTTCCTTAAACATGTATGGAATGTTTACAAGGACCTAGAATTTTCTATATTGATGTCCCCCGTTTACAGTAGTCTCCCCCACTGTTTTGCTATCATTTAAAATGCAGAGATCAAGTATGATTTCATCTTCTAATCCCCAGGTGCCAAACCGATTGTAGAGACAGTAGATGCTTTTAATAAATGTTTGTTGTACTGAGTCACTGATAGAAGCTGAGGGTAGTTTTACCAAAGGTAATCTAATTACAAGCCAGCGTACTGTGCATTACTATTAAATCATTTGATCATTATGATTTGTAAATATATTCAAAATTGCTCTCTATGCTTTCTCTGAATAGGAAGCATACTTACCGCAGAAAGCTAAAGCGAAAAATGGTAGCAGCCTAAATGAAAATGCAAAAAAAGTTGGAGGTCTCCAAACTGCAGTTCTTGAGGAATCTACGCCTCAGAATATATTCTGTTTGACTGTTTGATAGGCCCACATAGTGTTTTAAAGGCCATAAAAGTAGGCAGGTGTTACGCTTACATAAGCAGACACAAGGCTCACCATCCCCTGCCTTCCTGACTGCATATGCTAAATCTACATTCCCTACAGGTGTTTGAGTTTGGGCCTCTGCCCTCTGGTTTACCAAAGTGCTATCATGAGTCAAACCTGCTACTTTGTAAGCACATCTGTCCCCATCGTGACGTCGTAGACTGGCTGGAGCAACACCGCACTACCCAAAACAGGCTTCTGTGACAATGTTAGCAACCCTTTCTCAGTTAATATCTCTTTAGGATGAAATATGCCAGTTCACTGGTAAGATATTTCTTAGCAGTGTTTTTCATGAGCGCGTACGTACATCCAAATGCATACGTAATGGCTTCCCCATATCTGCTTTTTGGTTTTGGTTACCTGTGGTCTCAGTTACCACAGTCAGCTTCGGTAAGGAAGCTGGGAGCGGGTGAGTCTCCTGTGCTTCTGTCTGATCAGAGGTAAGTAGTAGCCTCAGTTCATCTCATCATGTAGATATTTTATCATTTCACATCATCACAAGAAGGGTGAGTCCTGCCCAGTCAGATATTTTGAGAGAGAGATCATCTTCACATAACTTTCATTATAGTATATTATTATAATTGGTTGATTTTATTATTTCTTACTGTTAATCTTTTACTGAGCCTAATTTATAAATTAAATTTTGTCATAGGTTCATATGTAGAGGACAGAGCACAGTATAGAACAGGTTCAGTACTGTCTTTAGTTGTTGGCCTCCCCGGGGGTCTTGGAATGTCTCCCCTGTGGATAGGAGGGACTACTGTATATGAATGAACATACATATATATGATTGACGCCAATTCTCAAAACATGACAAATTATAAATTTATCATATAATCTGTGTCGATTCTTTTTTTTTTTTAAAGATTTTATTTATTTATTTGACAGAGAGACAGATCACAAGTAGGCAGAGAAGCAGACAGAGAGAGAGAGGAGGAAGCAGGCTCCCTGCTGAGCTCTCAGAGAGCCCGATGTGGGGCTCAATCCCAGGACCCTGGGATCATGACCTGAGCCAAAGGCAGAGGCTTTAACCCACTGAGCCACCCAGGCGCCCCTCTTGTTTGATTCTAAATCTCTGTATCAATGGAGGATCTTTTGAATCCTGTAAATCAGTTCCTATGAAAATGGTAACTTATTTCAGTTTAAAAGATCAAGTAATGTATAGGCACAAATAGAAAAGGAAAGAGGCAGGGTGCCTGGGTGGCTCAGTCAGTTAAATCAGTTAAGTCAGTCAGTTAAGTCAGTGAAGACAAGTCAGTAAAGTTGATTTGGGCTCGTTATGGTCTCAGGGTCCTGGGATCTAGCCTGGCATAGGGCTTCACTGCTCGGGGGGCTTTTGCTTTTCCCTGTGCCCCTCCCCCCACTCATGCTCTCTCACTCTCTCTCTCTCTCTCTCTCAAATTAATAAAATATTAAAGAAAGAAAGAAAGAAAAGAGAGAAGGAAAGAAACATTCCAGAAAGGCCTGCATGAACAAAGAAGGGTAAAACGATGTGGCCTGTGAGTAACCAGGATGTTGAAAGAAGCTGGACTTGTTGAGATCCTGTTAAAAAGACTCTGAATGGCATAGTAAAAAAAACAGGGCTCGGTCTGTTGTGTAGACATCTGAATGTGTGTTTTAGATATTAAAAATAATTTCCATTTTAGAAAGGGAGATGACAGCATTGTGGTGGATAAAATAAGGGTGAGACTGAAGGAGACAAGTGAAAAGGATTTGCAATAATGCTGGTGGGGGTATCAGCAGTAGAAGAAAAGCAAAGAGACTGAATTTGAGAGACTGCTTCTTTGTAGAGAAAATGGGAAGGATGTAGTCGAAAATTAGGTTTTTTCTAAAGTCATTTAAAAAAAAAAATTCAAGAGCTTGGCCCCATCTCCTCCCAAATATTTGTGTGTATGTATGTATATATATATATATATATATATATATATATATATATATATATATTTAAGATAATTACACTGGTACTGAAGTTAGTTACCAGGTTGGTTACAAAACATTTAAGTGTTTATATCTCAATTATACAATTAGTCTTAAAAAAAAAAAAAAAACCCAGATGATTCTCCCACTTTAAAAATGGCATTCCTAAGAGGGTTTGCATTTGGTTAAAATATGTGACTTGGTTTTATCAACAAATAGCATCTCCTTTGTGCTAGGTACAGTTCTAGTCCTTTGCCACAGAAGTGATTAGGAATTCCCACTATTAACTTCTAATATGCTTGCTTGGATTTTAAATTAATATCTTAATATTTATATACTATAAATAAAGAATACCACTTCAGTGGTACTTGAATGTGAGAGCAACACCAAAGAAAACTAAATAATTCAAAACTATTTCAACTCACTCTCAAGTGATTGTGAATGAACAATAAAAAGCCCAAAGTCCAAATTATTAAAAGAGCAAATGCCAAAAGTCCATGGCCCTCAACATTGTGCAGATTGAGTTATCAATATTTTAATTAGTCATACTGTTTGCTTTATTTTTTTTAAGATTTTATTTATTTATTTGACAGACAGATCACAAGTAGGCAGAGAGGCAGGCAGAGAGAGAGGGAGAAATAGGCTCCCTGCTGAGCAGAGAGCTCCATGTGGGGCTTGATCCCAGGACCCTGAGATCATGACCTGAGCTGAAGGCAGAGGCTTAACCCACTGAGCCACCCAGGTGCCCCCTCAGTTTGCTTTAAATCTTTCTTATCCTATCTTTAGGAAAATTCTTAGAATCTTCTTACGATTATCTATTAAATAAAATAGTTGTTTTCCAAAGAGTGACTTATACTAAATGAGCCAATTCATATTAAGTATTTGGAAAATACTGGTGTGCATGGTCATAGTGAACACATTAAAAAAACTTAACATTAAAATTATTGTGATAATTTAATGCTTCTTTCTAACTGTTCTTTGTTTGGTGACCTTATTAGTTGTCTGTGTGGTAAGACGTGAGCGCATTATTTCATAACCTTCTGAGTGCTAAGTTTCAGATTGTTTTTTAATTAGCATTTTAATTGCTCATCAAAGTAATTGAAGACAGAGTCGGAAAATGGAGCATTTGCTAATCCCCTTGGTACCAGTCAATGCTAAGTTTTCTCAAGGTCAAGCTCCTTTCGGTAGTACTAATGGAAGCTCGCGCCGCTTTGAGCTCCCTGACACATGATATGACAATGCTGGAGCTGGCATTTTTGAGAGGAAGGGTTCTTTTTCTTCCTTTTTCCTTTCTGAGATTTTGGCTTATTAAGAAAAAAGGTGGAGTTGGTCACTCTACCATGAAAAGACAGGAGACAAAGGGGATATTCCCTGTGGTCAAGATTAGGTCAGATTACAATAGACATTTGCTCCTTTAGTTCAGATGTGAACTTGTTGGATCAATGCTGGGCTGTTTGTGAGAAAGACATTTGACATGATTTATTCAATTCTTTTTTTTTTTTTAAGAAAATACTTAGTGCCTATGTTGCCAACAGTAGGCTGGCAACAAAAAAGATATACGTTCTAATTACCAAAGGTAAAGAGCAATACTTTTTGTTATTTCATAGATTACACAGGGAACTGCACCCACCCCCACCAAGTGAAGTATAATAAACAAATGGAACACACACCTGCAAATGAACCCTAGAAAGTTGAGCAGTGGAATGCAGTGCCTAAGTGCTTCCCTCCCATGAGGCTGCTGAGGTGTGAATAACAGAATTGCCATCTACTTGCTCTGTGATCTCTCTGTGCCTCAGTTTCCTCATTGATGACATAGGGATATAGGGATGTGTCTCGGAAAACAATTGTGAGAAATTAGGGAACTAATATTCGTAAGGGTTTAGAATCATCCCTGGAACATTTCAGTTAACATTTTATTTTATTATTTTGACAATGAACACAAGATCAGTCCAGCATGATGCCCATGGCATGAAAACCAGGATTTCATGGCAAAATGTGTGTTGCTGTTAAAAAATAAACATCTCAGTCCTGAAAACATGATCCGGGTCATTCTGCTTAGTTTCTCCTTCACTAGGATGTGAAATTTTTCTTTCTCCATCATATACCTGTGCATACCTTCTGGCTAGTGTTCTGGTGAGGATATCTTTCCACAGAGCTTTAAGGAAACCAATACGCCAGCATCCAGACTTGGAGAATAAATAAATTAGGGAATAATTTGGCTTTCTGGATGGACTATTTACTTTACTGAAGGCTGATGATTAGGAATAGAGTCACAAATAAAAAAACACTGAAGTTTTAAATAATTGATCCAAACCCAAATGGAAAAAAAAATTAATTGCTTATCTAATTTTAATGTCAGTTGAAGCTAGTCATTTTACAAAATTACAGGGGACAACTGTTGAATGGCCAGTTTGCTCTGAACAGCAGATCTGGTTTGGGGACAACAGAATAAGCCATCCCTCCATGTATGTGTGTGTGTGTGTATATATATATATATATATATATATATATATACACATTCTAATTTGTTTTTCTGCTATTCTGACCACTGATCTCCTCTCTCTACATACAATCCTAAAAATAAGTAAAATATGAATTTTTTTTAATATGGACAAGTAATAGTCCCTTAGTACTGTGTTAAGTGTGACTTAAAGTGTTTTTAGAAAACTTGACTTTTTTTTTTAAATTTGTAATATGTAGTCTTTATTACGTCTGCTTGCTATGCAAATACAGGTTGAAAATATTCCCCTAGCTCTCTTCTCCAGCCTCATTACTATTCCTAAACTTCCTATATCTAGAAATTTTAGAGTTGTCCTGATTATAATTTTATTCTGTTGAGTTGATAAAATACCTTTAGGGATGTTTTTGAGTATGTACCTTTTTGTAGTTATATCTTTATTTAGTTTTTCATCTTTTACCTTGGATGTGATTTTATGTGATATTATTGCTTTTTTTTGTTTCTTATTTGTGTGTGTTTTTGTTTTTTGTTTTTTTTTAGATCCTCACTTATCTCTGTATTCTTAATCTTAATATATTTATTTGGGTATCATATAAACTGCATATAGTTAAATATTGATTTGACCGATCTGATAATCTTTGTCTTATGATAGCAGAGTTTACCCCATTTAAATTTGTTGATATAATTGATATATTTGGTTTTATATCTTTCAATTTTTCAATTTCCATTGGCAGACTCCAACATCTTGTAAAAAGTAGAACAGGGACTTAGCATTACATCTTCTACTGATTAGAGTGGTTCTCGCTCTCTTTTTCTTCCATGTATTTTATCTGTTAATAAATCAAACTGTATTTTAAGTTCTATATAGTTAGACTGTAGAGTAAGGATGTATGACTTTGTGAAACCCCAGAGAGAGAAATCATCCAGACACAGGAGAAGAGTGCAGTCCTGAGAGAAAGTGCACTGGTGCTAACCCTTGATCCAAAGAGAATTTACGCTTACCTGTGCCTTCTGTAGTTTATCATTTTTCCACCCCGGCAAAAGAGTACAGTTTTAATGTTGAGGCATTTACAGCTTCTAAAAAGTGTTTTCCTTGGTTGTCAGGTTGACGATGGGGAAAAAGGTGCATTTCTGTTTTTAAAGTCACTGTATGAAGTCCTTCCAGTTGTTTCGTTAAGGTACTATTATCTCTTCCCAACTTTTGATGTGTCCATTATTTTAGACCAAAGCCAGGCCAGTGTGATCATTGACAGATTATGCACACATGCAGAACAGTTCTTGTCTTCTGATGAAAAGAGGATGTGTACTATTATATCTGGGTTTTTTTTTCTTGGTACTAGCAAATGGTCTAATGACCTGATGTAGGTTTAATTCACATAATGATCTACCATCTGTGACCTGACAAGTGTTTTAAAATAGAGCCCATAGAACACCATGGACCTCTTTGTTGCTCTTGGAACACTGAGTCTAGTTGTCCCAAAAATCTGTGCAAAGGGCAATTACCTTTGCTCACCTGTGACCCAGGTATTTCCAGAGCACTTGTAATTTTCCTCTAATTGAAGGTTTAACAACAACTCCAACTCTTAGCACCTAATGCCAAATAATGTTCATCTCAATAGTTTGCTTCTACATGTTGTAATTGTATATACATTTAAGTACTGTATATATATTCAGAAAGGTGAATTACTTTTGGTTTGCTTACACATATACTAATAAAATTCCAAGCTCATAAAATAGAAGTCAGCACAAGTGCTCAGGAAGGCATTCCTGTGGAGAGCTAAGATAACATATGGTGAATATTGATTTAGTCAACATGGATTGTCTAAGCATATACTGTGTACTCAGCCCTGTGCTAGCCCCATGGAGATATAAAAAAGAGAAAAAAAATTGATTTTCTTTCAAAATTTTCAATGGAAAATATTGATGCAAGCAAGTCTTTATGAATGAATATACAAAACTTTTTTTTTTAAGATTTTATTTATTTATTTGACAGAGAGGGGCACAGCGAGAGAGGGAACACAAGCAGGGGAAGTGGAAGAAGGAGAAGCAGGCCTCCCGCTGAGCCCCCTGATGTGGGGCTCGATCCCAGGATCCTCGGATCATGACCTGAGATGAAGGCAGACACTTAACGCCTGAGCCACCCAGGCACCCCTGAACATACAAAACTTCTGTTGAGAAGATTCTGTTTATGATGCGGTTATGATTTTGTCACAGAATTCATTACATAAGAGTGCACAAGGCACCTTCACCTGTGTAGAAGGCTGTGTTGAGAGGATCTTTTCTGAAAGAATACTCACTCCCGAGGTCACTAAACTAGAAACAAATTATGTTTCTCAGCCAGAAAACAAGGACTTTAAGGAATAGCCCTTATTATGTAAAGTGTGGGAATCTTAGTTTCTTTATCTGAGTTATGGTGTTAACATCATGCCTAAAGTGGGGTTCCTACAGGACATTTATTCTGATAGAGTTCTGATATTTTCTCATATCTAGTGTGGTGTTTATAGGATAGATTTGAGTTATAGGATAGATAATTTAGCATTTTGTGTATCTACCAACTATCAAAAAATATCAAAATCTTTAAAATCTCACATTTTTCTTAGGATTTGGTAGAGTATTTGAAATATTCCTATGTGACTCAGCAATCTTAAGGGAATCCAGGGTAGGATTTTGTTTTTCTTTTTGCTTTTATTAGAACTATAAGGGGGGAAAAAAGGCACTCTAGAACTGGGATAGAGTTGGCCATGATAATTAAAGTAAGAACCTCGAGGGTCAGGCTTTCCTCATATTGTGGAGATTTTCTTTCCAGCAATAAAAGCTTGAGATTTAGGAAATAAATTTTCTTAATCAGATACATGCGTGCGCGCACGCACACACACACACACACACACACACACACACACACACACACATTCATAAACACAAGATGGGGAATAAAATGAAATGAAATGGGTCTGGTCCTCCCAGCTTACAATTTATTGTGAGGAATCAACAGTAAATAAATAAGTCAACAGATATTTAATTATACTTTGAAGTGAACGCTGCAAAGGAAAAGGTCACAGAGCAATGCAAATCAGTCTCATTTATTTTAAGGGATCAAGGAATTCTCAGAGAAAATGACATTTCAGTGGAGCCTTGACAGATGAGTAGGATTTTAACCAGGCAGAGAATAGAGGAAGGAATGTTCCTGGAAGAGGAAACAACCGGGATGAAGGCTTCGAGGTTGAAAAGATGCAGTGCATTTGAATCGCTGAGGAAAATGGAAGCACCCAGGGAGTAGCTTAGGAAGACCAACTAAGAGGAAGAGCGACCTGAGAGGGGGCGAGGCAGATAGCAGCTGTGTTAGTCTCCTGTGGAATCCATGACAAAGTACCCCAAACTGGGTGACTTAAAACAATAAAAATTTATTCTTTCCTGGAAGCTAGAAGCCCGACACAAAGTGTTGACAGGGCCATGGTGTCTCTCCTAGCTTCTGGTGGTTGCTGGCAATCCTTGGCATTCCTTGACTTGTAGCTGTATGACGCCGATCTTGACCTCCATCTTCCCTCTGCCTGCCTATGTCTTCACATGGCGCTCTGTGTGTGTGTGTGTGTGTGTGTGTCTGTGTGTGTGTCTTCTCTTCTTAAAAGGACACTGGTCATGTTGGAGTAAGGGCCTATCCTGTTCAAATATGACCTCATCCGAATTTACCTCTTAATTAAATTTGCAGAGATCCTGTTTCCAAATAAGATCACATTCACAGGTACCAGGGCTGGGTGCTTCCATACATCGTTTTGGGAACACAATTTAACCCACAGTAACTATGGTGAGGAGTTGTTGTAGTCAGTGGGAAGCCATTAGAACGGTTCAAGCAAAGGGCCAGCATGACTGGATTCCTTTTATACTGTATAATGCCATTTATATGACATTTAAGAAAGGGCAAAACTGTAGGGGCAAAAAATCAGTCCAGTAGTTGCCAGAGGTTAGGGGTCAGGTTAGGGGATCAACTCCGAAAGGACACTAGATAATTTGGGGCATGAATGGAAACATTCTATATCTGGGTATGAGTTTTTCAACATTTATAGATGTGTCCACCTGAAAAGGGCATATTGTACTGTATGTAAATAATACCTCAGCATCAATGAGAACAGACTCAGAGGGGCCCCTGCTTTGGCAGTCTGGTTGAGAAGAGGTTATTGCTACGACGAGGGCGGCGGCAGGCGCTTGGAACTCCACTGAGGTGCAGAGCCTGTCTGTGGAATCAGGTATTAATTTGTCAGCTGCTTCCCATTGTGGCAGCTTTGCAGACAAGAGCTTTAGGTCACAAGAGCGGTGAAGAGAGAGGGTCAGAACCCGGGGGCACCTGCCAGAGGAGGGCCTGTGGGGAGGTCAGGGGGCCTTGGTGTCAACATAAGAGAAGACAGGAATTGCGCCGCTTTCCCAAGGGTTGTTACTGCTCAGAATAATTAAAAGGAAAGAAAACGAAGATGCCCAAGAAAAAAATGTAGAGAGCTAAATGAAGTGTCTCCCTGTCCTGTGTGCGTTGAAGGTCAATCGGCTGAGGTGTGTTGAGGAGACGCTGGAGACGGTGGGGAGTAGGGATGCCCTCCCCCCACTCAGAGGTTGCCAAGCAGTAGCTGCAGAAACTTGCATTCCCACAGCTGTGCTCTGCAAGCTAATTCTCCCAGAAAGAGTTGAGTGCTGATCTAGAAGTGTTTAAATGGCAATAAGAAGAAATTTGCAAATATAAGAAGTGAATATAAGTAATTTTTTTTTTCCTTATCATAGTCACGTCTGTTATTGGCATATTTTATTTGGGGTGATGAAACATTTTCTAACTTGTTTTTGTTAAATAACAATATGCACTCTCTCTCTCTCTTTTTTTTCCATTTGCAGTCTTGTTAATAGGAGAAATAATCAACATGTTTTCTAGCTATTTTACTGCCATTGATTTATGGAATAGCCCAAATTCTAATAAATCTTCGTGGAGAAAATGTTGTGCCCGTGAAGTGGAATATCATTTTGAAGGCTATTTCTATTAAGAGAAAACATACTAGAAGTACATTAAAAGTCACACTAATCAGGGCGCCTGGGTGGCTCAGTGGGTTAAGCCGCTGCCTTCGGCTCAGGTCATGATCTCAGGGTCCTGGGATCGAGTCCCGCATCGGGCTCTCTGCTCAGCAGGGAGCCTGCTTCCCTCTCTCTCTCTCTCTCTGCCTGCCTCTCTGTCTACTTGTGATCTCTCTCTGTCAAATAAATAAAATAAAAAATCTTTAAAAAAAAAAAAGTCACACTAATCTCAGACATTGACATAATAAAAATCCAGAGTTTAATTCTAGGCCTCCGAATGAACAGTTACATAATTTTGTCCAAGTTAGTATAGCTCGCTTAAATCGGATATCCTCCTCTGTAATCTATCATATGTAATATATACATATATTGTCTACTTCCTAAATTTGGTATTGAAATTATTCTATGTAGAGCACTTAGTAATGTCTGACACTTATTTTTCACTTCATTAATCCTTACTCTCCTTTGCTTTTCTCCATAGCATTTATTATATAGCATATATTACAGCTTACTTATCTTTCCTCTCTCTCCACAATAAAATGTAGGAAGCATGAAGAGAAGAGTCCATTTTATTTACTGCTATAAGTCCAGTGCCTACCTAGATCAGTGCCTGGTAAGTGACCATAATAATTGTTCCAATCATGAACAAAGGATTATTAGTAATAATGTTATCTTCTTCCTTTGTTCAGCATTATGTAAGTTAACAAAGTGAAGTTTCTTAGCAGTGTGATTTCCTAGCTGTTTCTTGGAAACAATCAAAGGCTTTGCCTTAGGAACAAGTGAAAATAAAGGCTTCACAACCATAAATTGGATGAAAACCCTTGTTCTTGCCCAGTCAGGTGAACATAACAAAAATTCAAGGTATCAGTAGTTGGGAAGAGGGAGCAAATCCTGGGAGAGCATCCTGATCCAAATGTTCATTCAGCTACTTTACTCTGGACATTGCCTAACCCTCCGAAATATAGAGATATTCATGAATAATGGAATGGGAACATGAGGGAGGACTTTTCTTTATTTTTACCCTTGTTCACCATAAGAAGCAAGTGTTCTCAGTATAAGGCAGGGTGAAAGGCTCTCTTGATTTTACATTCTGGCTCAGATATCTACTGATCCTGTCCCTGGAGCAAAAAATAGCTTTATTCATTCATTCCTTCGATTGATCTAATCTAAAAATTCTCCAAGTTGCGTGAGTTCGGCATTGCTGAAAATCCTTCCTGTTCCTTCAAACGTGGCCGTGTTTTACCAGCACGTTTAATTACACAGCACCTAATGATGCCATTGCTGGAGAATTTTAGGGCAAAGTTCTCCTCTGGAAGAAAATCAGTTTACAGGACAACACATGCACTTCTGGTGATTCTCTCATCATCAAATTTGCTGAGTGAGTTGGTAAAGGGAAGCTCTGGGTTTAACACTCTGACTCTCCAGTCTGAAAACCTTTCTCTGTGCTCATTTGTAAGTAGAGCGAATAGAGATAGTGTGGCCTTCGCATCGTTAAGGCTGAGCCAGGCTTACCTCCTCTAGGATTACCTCCTCGACAATCCCCCCCCACCCCCGGGACAGCACTGTAATAATTCCTCCTGAACATTGCTGTGTTATGGAAAGGACAGTGTAATAGGACTCAATGCTCGTTTTAGCAAGATCACAAATCGGAAGACATCTGTTCTCAGGAATATTTTGTTATTTACAGTTGGGAAAATGATTGAGTTCTGCTCTTCCTTATTCTTTTTCTTGTCTAGTAGTTAGAAATGTGGAAATACATGCTTGACCCATTCCCCCAAGCACTTCTGCTCCTGGGGTTTTGATCCTCAATAAGTCACTCTTGAAAGTCTAGACTGTCCTCCAGAAAACATCATCTCCACTCTTGTCCAAAGTGTTTGGAGATACAGAAACATGTGAAGCTGTTGTCTGATTTTTCCTTATTTTTTTTTAAAGATTTTATTTATTTATTTTGACAGACAGAGATCACAAGTAGGCAGAGAGGCACAGAGAGAGAGAGAGAGAGAGAGAGAGAAAGAGAGAGGAGGAAGCAGGCTCCCTGCCGAGTAGAGAGCCCGATGCGAGGCTCAATCCCAGGACCATGAGATCATGACCTGAGCCGAAGGCAGAGGCTTAACCCACTGAGCCACCCAGGCGCCCCTGATTTTTCCTTATTCTTTGGGGAAGGGTCCCAAGGTGAATAGTCTGAGCTCATAGTTTCTTCTTTCCTGTCCTAATGTGCGTGTGTATGTTATTATTTTAGATCTCTTTTCTGTTTATGTAAATTATATTCTATCTACTGCTACCCCCCTACTTGAAAATGTAGATTGTATTTATACCCTTTCTACAGATTCTTGAACATTTTTAAGAAAGATGTTCACATCGCTAGTTCCATTTGGTTTTAACCATTCCAAGGGATTCTAGGAGAAGAAAGAGTGCAAATTTTTTTTCTTTTTTTTTCTTTCTTCTTTTTTTTTTTTCCTATGACCTTCAGTTCTCTGCCCTGCCCTAGTGTAGAAGGACAGATATTGCTATTGCTATTCTGAGTTATTAGGACCTTCTTCACTATTTCAGGGGTCAGTTTCCCTAAGGTTCACTCATTCTACTATTGACTTTAAATTTGCAATAGAATCTCTCCCTGAATTTCATGCTACACTTTGACACCTCTGGTATTCTTTTTCCTCAAATTTAAATAAGAACAATAATATCTCAGGTCACCCTCCTAAAATACAGTTGCATGCCCTCCCTGGCATTACGTACCTAACGACTGTATAAAAATGTCTTTCAGTAGCAAGTTGTTATCAAAACATTATTTTTATCAAGTGCAGGTAAAATCATTTATGTCTTAGGGTATAATATTGAAGACAAATGGCTTAACTCATAGAACTGGCATGTTCATTCTATACTCGCCATTAGAAAAATAGAGCATAATCAAGCCTGAGCAGGAGTTAATGGTTTAAATATTAATATTTGTTCGGGCTGAGAAAGCTAGATGACTCTGTTAGTCTGTTGTATCACAGGACGATGGCCACTGAGCACCATGTAATTTCAGATTTCTCGACCTTACTAAAATAAGTTGTTCATGAGGCCGATTGTGTTCTGGACCTGAAGTCAGAAAATGGCAGTTGAAGCTTTGGCTCTGTGTGGCACCAGCCCAGTCTCCTCATCTATAAAATGGAAATGATCCTCTTTCCAGGGTCAACAACTTGTTCCAGTTTCCCCCAGAACTGTCACTGGTTTTAGCCCCAAGGGTCCCAGCGAGAGGCTTGATTCTTTTCAGTCCCAGGCAAACCAGGCTGACTGACTAGTCACCTAACTCTTTTATCTTCTTCACAGACCTGTGGTGGAGACAAGTATATAAGAAAGCATGTTTGGGGGGAACAAGAATAGTCTCAACGCGTGGAAGCAATTAAAATCAAAATTACAAAAGTAAAATATTTTGATGGAATTTATGGGCCTTCAAGTTCATTTTGTTACCTAGGCAAGTATGCCTTCTAGGACGTCACATTATCCAAGCAAAATGGCCAGAAGCTCTGGTGCTAGACAGAAGCCTGGGGTAAAGCAAACAGTTTCGGTTCTGGTCAGCCACATGTATGTGCTGCCCTCCATGGCTTCCCATCCTGTGCCCACTCCCCTCACCATGGAGGTGGAGATTTCTTGGAGACAGCTCTGCCTGGGTTGCGATTGCTGCCCCCCCACACCGGCCCCCGGCCCCAGTTCCAACTCCTAACTTTCAGAAATTTAGATAAAAGGATTTGGGAGTGATGGAAGTTATAAAGAAGTTTATGAATCTCTCCTAAGTCCTCTATTAAAAAAAAAAAAAAGAATGGGGGCAGAAAAATCCAATACTTATTAAGAAAACATACAACTCACCTAGGTGACAAGGGGCCTCCAAATCCCAAATACAAGTCGGTGAGGGAAAACCATAATGGCCGCAAACCCTTGTGATCTCCCATCTGAGAAGAACAGCTAGAGCTGAGAAGGGTTTCTACAGGATCCATGTGTGAGTGAGTGCAGGGACCAGGATGGAAAGTAGCTCTTCTGAGTATCACTCTGCTATCAGATTTCTGTGTTTGCAGTAAATTGTCTCTGCATCACCAAGAAGGAGTTGAGACTAGACAGACAAGCAGAGGCCAGATGAGGTATGGCTTTGTAGGCTAAAGAGTTAGGCTTTCATTCCAAATGTGATAGAAAAATATTAAAGGACTTCAGACCAGGAGTGACTTACATGTGAAAACATCACCCTACCTACTGTGTGCAGTAGTGAAAACAAAGTGGGGGAAAAAAACCTATGAGATAACTGTCTCTGGAAGAGGCTGATGGCTTGGATTGGAGCATTATTAGAAAGAGACCAAAGAGGACTATTTTTAGGTATGTTCTGGAGGTTTAGGCAAGAAAACTTACTTAGTGATTGGAAATGGGGGAAGGATAAGATGGAGATTTGGACCTTAGTGTCCTCACTTGATGGATGGTGCTGCTAATTAATGGGAAAGTCGCAGGAGCTGGTTTTGAGAAGGAGGAAAATGAAGTGTTCTATAATGACTAAATTAAGATGGCTATAGATCAAGACTATGTCTACATTTCAGAGTCATCAGCATTTACATGGGATGGCTAAGTTGTTTTTACACAAAACGGGAACCTGGTTAAACAGTATTCTACATTTTGTTGTTGTTGTTTTTAAATCTATTTGCAAAGATTTCCATAGCAATATTCTTATTACACGTTATCCATTTAATGGCTGTGGGTTTCTATTGTATTCTACGGATAAGCACGTAATTGTCCGCAGTGTCCATCTTTGTATATACCTCTCTGTACACATGTGGGTGTTCATCTGTAAGAGAAATTCCTAGAAGTGGGATTGCTGCATTCGACCATATGGGCATTTAACATTTTGATAGTTATTGCCAAGTACTCCCTACAATATATAAGAATATCTGTTTCCTCACACCCTTGCCAAATTTCATCATCTTTGCCAATCTGATAGGTTAAAAAAAAGTATTTTTTGTTATTTAATTTGCATTTTACAGAATAATTAGTGAGGTTGAGCATCTATCCATATGGTTTTAAGCTACTCGAATCTCTTTTTCCGTGAGCTGAACTGCCTGTTTGCCGGTTTCACTCTTTGCCTATTTTTTCATGGAGCTGTTGTTGTTTTCTTCTAGATTTTTTTTTCCTTTCTCCATTGTACACAGTATAAATATTTTCCCGATTTTCACTTGTCTTCGAACTTTGGCATGTTTTTGGCAGTGGGGTTTTTGAAACATTTTTGTTTTTTAATACAAGTTTACGACTTATGTGATCGCAGTCATATATTCCGAACGACAACACTGGAGATGAAGGAATGAAAGTAGTAGGAGTCAATATATTACAGTCCTCATTCTGCTGCAGAGTCGCTGGGTGCCACTGGGACACTCATTTAATCATGTGCCTTAGTTTCCTCCTTGTAAAATGGAAATCACAGTCTCTGCCTTACCTTCAAGAACTTATTTAAGAAGAACTCTATGAATAAATATAATAACTCTCTTTTGGGCTTTAAATACTCTCAACATATGAATTTATGCATGTGAGGCGGATTCAATAACACACTGAACGTGCAGCATTACAAAATACTAAGGATTTCCAGAGTGTCATGTAATTTTTTTTTAAAGATTTTATTTATTTATTTGACAGACAAAGATCACAAGTAGGCAGAGAGGCAGGCAGAGAGAGAGGGGGGAAGCAGGCTCCCTGCCAAGCAGAGAGCCCGATGCGGGGCTCGATCTCAGGACCCTGAGATCATGACCTGAGCTGAAGGCAGAGGCTTTAACCATTGAGCCACCCAGGCGCCCCCAGAGTTTCATGTAATCTTTAAAGCTACTTCTTTACCCAGCCCTGCTCCTTGTTTTCCTTCTTGTCCTCTTTTTTTTTTTTTTTAATCCTCCTCATTTTCTTCCTTCTTTCTTTGTTATATGTGACCATAGGCTTGGTTGCCATTATGCTAGTGGAGAACTGCAGTACACATCAGTCTGGGCAAATTTGAAAAATTGTATAGGAAAGAAACGCTTCATGATCCCTAGAGGTTCTGTCCTCTGTGTCTTTTTAGTGGTATCCGCTTGGGAGTTAAACATGCTGCTGAATTTGACCAGTTAATTTGGGAGTCGTCAATACAGATCAATAGGAGAAGGATGAGTTCATAACCCCTTGCGAAGTGGGGAGACTGTGTAGCAGAAAGAACACTGACCCCAAGGGTCTGCAGACCTGAGAGCCGGTTCAGATTCTCTTACTAACTGGCTTTACAGGAGTGGTTTATGACTATGTCATCTTATAAAATAAAAACTTACAGAATTTACTTTTTTTCAGAACTCAAAAGAAGGTGGCTGTTTCAATGAGCAAAAAAAAAAAAGGAATTAGGATTGAAAATGGTAGAATCAGTCATGTTCTTATCATACACAGAAACAAAATAAGACCCCAACAGGGAAGTTTTGCAGTATCCTTAGAGCATCTCTGTGAAACATACTTTGAAGATCCCTAATCTGAATTATTGTTTCTTAATTTCTGACTAAAATATTAAATCTTGTGACTCATTTGCTACAAATAGCTATTAAAAAAAGAAGGAGGGATGAAGGGAAGGAGGAGGGAGGGAAAGAAAGAACCAAAAGAACAAACGTTTTCATAGTCCAGTCCCTACATTGCACCCTAAGGGGACCAGGAAATATTACCAGAAGTTTTTTCTCTCTTACCTCACATGAGATAATATATCCATATGATGTTCATGTTAAGCAATAGCTGGGGAAGATAGGTGTCAGCCAGATTCCTGGCACTCATTTTGAATGGTTTCTTACTTGACTATGACTCCACAATCCTGAATTCTGTAGAAAATAAGTCTTACAAAAATTCTTCAGATTAAACAGATTTCCCTAACATTTTTCCTACCTTCTTCTTTATATTTTTAATATCCATGGTCGCCAAGATTGTATGATGAAAATCACATACAGTTTTAATAAGAAGAGAACCATTGGTAGTATGCAATGTCAGGGCTTAATTTTGTCAAGAAATATACTAGGAATGGATGTGATTGAACACTCATGTTCTGCATTCATTCACTCACTTATTGTTTACCTAGAGTATTTTAATTCCTATACTCTGTAGGTCATTGTGATACGAGAACGAATAACCATGGTCCCTTCTCCAAATGAATGTGCCCCTGAGAGAAGAGATAAGTATGTAGTTTTTCACACTTGAAGTGATCTATCTAACCTGTTGGCTGTTCGTGGCTTTTTCATTGTTTAACCTGTTTTCAGAATAAATAGATGGTACTAGGAGTCTTAACCCTTTCACATATTTCTCTAGCATATGAGTGGGCAGAAGGTAAAAGGAACATTTTGCTGGTAACGCTCATATTTCCTACTAAACAACAAAGGACCAATGGTCTTGTTACAGCAAAACTTCAGGAAAGACAGAGGAGGTCACAACATGCTAAGAACGAGCAGCAGATATAGGTGCCATTAAACTTGGCACTAGTAACATTTTTGGGTAATAGTTGGGAGGCCTCTGAGGCTAAGGGTAAGTGCTGAGGACACCCAAAAGGGGGCATTATTAAATGTGAAGCATCCCTGACCTATGTATCTTTTAGCTAGTCTGATGTGTCAACTTCCATAGACCTATTGACTAAAAACAGTAAGGGATAGGGGCGCCTGGGTGGCTCAGTGGGTTGAGCCGCTGCCTTCGGCTCAGGTCATGATCTCAGGGTCCTGGGATCGAGTCCCGCATCGGGGGTCTCTGCTCAGCAGGGAGCCTGCTTCCCTCTCTCTCTCTCTGCCTGCCTCTCTATCTACTTGTGCTCTCTCTCTGTCAAATAAATAAATAAAATATTAAAAAAAAAAAAAGTAAGGGATAAGTGTCCCATGGCTCTTGATAACCATATTCTCTCCTAGACAACTTTGTATTTGATATTCATTGTCTATTGATCTTTGTCCTTGACTCCATTTCTTGCACATAAGTACACTATTGTCTCTATTCGCTAGGCTTTGAAATGTGGTCTCTTGGGTGGTCCCTCTTCCAAGGACTTGGCGCCGAGTCATCCATTGGCTCCTCCTACTTAGGAACCTCTCACATATACTGCCCTGGTGTCAGATGTTCCTCAGAGCCAGGCAGTCCTGCTTGGTCTTCAACAAAAGAAAGAAAGTGTATTTTGATTGCCAAGGGCACTTCAAATTGTGCTTAAGGAATAATATTTTAAAGTATTTATGAAGGCATACTAGGTGACCTTAGGGTGTCTCTTCTCTCTCTTGAAACTCTCCACAAAACTGAAGATGTACAATTTCCCTTCGTGTCTTGTCTGTTTTTATGCATTTAGTGAAGCATATCAGAAGGATTGGATATGGGAAAAAATCTTGCCTTTTTATCTTGTCAATCCCTCAGCTCTGTTGGTTGACATAATCTCAAATGGATCTCAAATAACCTTCTTGTAGCCTCTGTGCATTATTCCCCAAGGTGTCTGTGAATGTAGCATTTCCAAATGAGTCAAAGTCAAGCTATAAGATTCTGGATGTCCTTTACCTTGCGTTCTTTATATGAATCCTATCCCATCAGCATTTAGCGTGTTATTTGAAATATAGTCATACCTGCCGACATGCCCGTTTTGTATTGTTGTCTTTCTTCCTTCAATCAAGAGCATGCCTTCAGACAGAACTGCTTTTTGACTTTTATTAAATTGAATGGTGATCATTTCCTTAGAAAAAGTGTTATTTAAAATTATCTGGATGTTAAGAAAATACTTTAAGAAACTATAACCTATCTTTAAACTGGTTGTATGTATTGACATAACACTTCTCATGTTAAATATTAGAGAACTTCACTGACAAAAGATCGTCTTTTGTGTATTATCTTGTTTTATATTTGTCACTTTTCAATTCTTTCATTCTAGAAGTAACATATCTACATAATCAGAGTTTGCAAAAAGGATGTAAATAAATCACTTAGCTCCATAGCATTAATGTAACATCTCAAATTAATATTTTAAAGTATCTTCTTGCATCTGTTTTCCTATGCATATTTTAAAAGTTGTAACCATAGAGTCATATCTTCTCCTGATTTTTTTCCCCCCACTTAATACATATCCTGAGTATTTCCCCGTACCACTTTGTGGTCATCAAGCACACTGAATATTGAGTGTTCTCAGCCCTTCTGTAATTGTAAATGAGCATAAAGATTACTTTATTTTTTTTTTTTTAAGAGATCATGTAATGGCATTTTATTTTTTTTTCCCTTTTTATTAATTTTTTCAGCGTAACAGTATTCATTCTTTTTGCACAACACCCAGTGCTCCATGCAAAACGTGCCCTCCCCATCACCCACCACCTGTTCCCCCAACCTCCCACCCCTGACCCTTCAAAACCCTCAGGTTGTTTTTCAGAGTCCATAGTCTCTTATGGTTCGCCTCCCCTCCCCAATGTCCATAGCCCGCTCCCCCTCTCCCAATCCCACCTCCCCCCAGCAACCCCCAGTTTGTTTTGTGAGATTAAGAGTCATTTATGGTTTGTCTCCCTCCCAGCAATTGCACTACTGGGTATTTACCCTAAAGATACAAACATAGTGATCCGAAGGGGCACGTGTACCCGAATGTTTATAGCAGCAATGTCTACAATAGCCAGACTATGGAAAGAACCTAGATGTCCATCAACAGATGAATGGATCAAGAAGATGTGGTATATATACACAATGGAATACTATGCAGCCATCAAAAGAAATGAAATCTTGCCATTTGTGACGACGTGGATGGAACTAGAGCGTATCATGCTTAGTGAAATAAGTCAATCGGAGAAAGACAACTATCATATGATCTCCCTGATATGAGGACATGGAGAAGCAACATGGGGGGGTAGGGGGATAGGAGAAGAATAAATAAAGATTACTTTAAACATAAGTCACTATGGCTTCTTACCCATGCGTTGAACTGTTAAGGCATGCTATTATTTAAAACTACTAGACTAAATTTCTCAGCATGAATGAAATAAATACCATTGTTTGCAATTCTGGCCTCAATTTGATGGTTTATAGCTCTTTCTCTCTACCTACCATGTAATGAGGAGCTTGTTGATGAAGCTGGCAGCAGAAACAGAGACACAAGTCTGTGACTCACGATGCTGTCTGATGACTACCCAGACTCACAGCTTGGTGTTTGGGACTTGGCTTCCCTTGAGATTTGTTCCAATTTTAATAACAGTTGCTCAGCTCAGGCTTAACAAAAGCAGACAGATCCAGTGGCAAGATGGATAATGGGTGATCTGAGAGCAGCTCTTGGAGAGACCTGCGGCAACCTTATATTAACACAGTGACCTTGAGTTTATTAGGATAAAGAATCACTAGCATGGTAGGGTCAACCAAATCAGTCACATCTATTTGTGGGTCTGTGTATACCTTAAGTGAATATTTCTCTTTATCCGTAGGACTCTGTCTATTCAGAATCAGCTTCTGATATTGGAGTAGTTATTAGATAATAATTGTTAACTTACTTGTGTGTAACATCTAACTTCGAAAGTACAGAGAAATTTTGAAGAAGAGTTAAGATAAAGTGCTGTCGCCCTTCAAAGACTGCCAAATTGCTACTCAATTATGGCAAACCTGAAAAGAAGAGGGAAAGCACTGGAAGTAAATCTAAGCATTTGCTAATTCCTACATTTAATGCAAGCACATGTTAAATAGAAGACAATTGTATCTCAGGATCACAAATATCTATGACCTTCCTAGGAATTCCGGTTGTTCAGAAAAATCCCATAGATCATCAGAAGAAGTTTGGGCCCATTAACCAAGAGAAAGATGTGTGAAGCTGGAAAAGAGCAAAGATTCAAATATGGCATTGCCTAATACACGTCAGAGGTAGAAAGTTGCCAAGCGAAGCTCTGATAAATCATCTCTTCAATAATCAAGGTCTTTTCCAGAAATCTCATTTCATTTGATTAATACCTTGGGTCAAGTAAGAGTTGCATTAAAACTCAGAAGGTATTTGCATTGTGGGTGCATTTTTTAATTATATAGAGTCCTCTTAGCTTGTCAGACAAAACATTAGACTAGATTAAAGGGAAGACAGGAAGGGGATGCCATGCTGGGTGACTTTCCAATGTGGTCTCACGGGGCTCCCTTATGTTTCTCTACGAATTGCACTTATCACCAATACACTTATTTGCATGTCTTAAGAAGTTAAGAGGTTTGTCTAAGTAGAGTTAAAAAAAAAAAAAAGGAAAACAAGATAACACAGACAAGGATTTGGTTAGAAATCGAACTGGCATATGACCATAGATTTTCTTCCTCTTCTATGTCAGTAAATGAGCCGTGTGGCTGAGAGAGGATTCACTACAGTGAGAAGGAAAAGCCAATATTGGAAAGTGGAAACACCTAGGTTCTGAAGGCCAGCAGATTGAGCTTAATTATAGCTCAAATATTTACTACCTATGTGACCTTGGTCAGAGCCTCCGAATGTGAGTTTTGTTAATTGCAACTTACCTTTTATTTAATCAATCAAAAATACTTAGTGGGCACCTCCTTCATGCCAGGCATTGTTCCAACTACTATAAATTTAGCAGTAAAAGATCTCTGCCCGTCACAGAGTTTATCTTCTAATACTTTTAGGATTATTAAGCTGACTAAGTGAGAGCATGAATTTAAATCTCCTAGCATAATGCTTGGTACAGAATACTCTGTAAAGAATGTTCAGTTTTCTCCTATTTCTCTTAATTCATGAGTAAAACTCTCAAGCCAGCTTAGTGGGACTTTGGCACATACTGACTTAACCTTTTTCTGTCAAATGCAGTCTTATTAAACAACATACAAGATTAGTCCTGTCCATTTCAAATATAATATCCTGTGTAACCATTGATCACAAACTCAAATGCGTACAGTACCCAGGTAAGAGATATGAATGAGTGAATTGAGTTGCAGTCAAGACAACAGGCAGTGGTGGGGATCACATAACCAGGAAGATACATGGGTAGACCATAGGGATTTCCAGCCAAACATTGTCATGTTGATAAATGGGACCAGTATTGCCATCTCTCCTAGCTTTGCAAGGGAAGTAGAAAATCCAGTTTATTATGTAAATCTCCAGATTGCAAAGTATAGGAACCTCATGACTAGACACATATACACACAGAGATCGGCAGTTCTGTGCACACCTAGTAAAAACAAATCAATAAGTCACGAGTTTGCACCAACTATTCGAAATATGTGTATGTATATGCATTATATTTGTCACTTTTCAATTTTTCCTTATAGAAGTAACATATCTACATAATAAGAGTTTGCAGGGGCGCCTGGGTGTCTCAGTGGGTTAAAGCCTCTGCCTTTGGCTCAGGTCATGATCCCAGGGTTCTGGGATCGAGCCCCGCATCAGGCTCTCTGCTCTGCGGATAGCCTGCTTCCTCCTCTCTCTCTCTCTCTGCCTGCCTCTCTGCCTACTTGTGACTTCTGTCTGTCAAATAAATAAATAAAATCTTTTTAAAAAAAAAAAGAGTTTGCAGAAAGGATATAAGTAAATCGCTCTTAGCTCCATAGCATTAATATAACATTTCAAATTAATATTTTAAAGTATCCTCTTGCATCTGTTTTCTTATGCATATTTTAATATGTATGTGTATTTTACTCATAGGTCTACGTACAGGATTGATGATTATTAAACCCAGATTAGATTGAATCATCTCCCTTCCTCTATGTTCTTCAGAGTCTCTGTTTCTGGCATTGGATGATGTTCAGGTCTGGTGAGCATCACAATCACTGCTGGCACTCCTTAAAAATGTTAAATTTCTAGAACTTGTCCCCCTACTTACTAATTAGAATCTCTTGAAACATAGCAAAACAATCTGTACTTTTTAAATGCTTTCCCAGATGATTCTGATGATAAGCCAGGCATGGAGAGAATGGATGTACTGAATGAAGGATGATTCTTTGAGCAGACAAGGTCCTTCACAAACTTACCTTTTTTATTTCACCACTTTGTACTTTCTCATCCACACATTCCAGCCACACTGTGCTGCTTGCATTTCTGGGACGGTAACACCACTTTCATGCTGGGTGCATCTGCGTAAAGAAAGCCCACTAATCGCCCTTCTATCTTCTCTCACAGAAAACTCTTATTCAACTTTGAAGCACCAGAAACGGTGTTACATCTTCTCCAGGGCTGCCGGTGTCCTGCTGGGCAAACTTCGGTGCTCCTTCTTTGGCACTTCCCACACACTTTGGACTTCCTTGAATTAATGATACTTGCCATGATGTATTTTCATCGTTTGTTCCCATGTGGGTCTCCCCACTAACATGTGGCTGTAGTCAGCTTGAGCTGCTATAACCAATACCTTAGACTGGGTAGTTTAAGCAACAAGCAATTACTTCTCACAGTCTGGAGGTTGGGAAGCCCAAGACGGAGGGGCCAGCAGGTTCATTGTCTGTTGAGACCAGCTTCCTGGCTTGCACGTGGCCATCTTCTCACCGTATCGTCATGCGGCCTGAAGAAAAGTTATCTTTCACATGCCTCTTCTTAAAAGGGCACTAAATACTTTCATGGGGGCTCCATCCTTGTGATCTACTTACTTCCCAAAGGCTCTATCTCTAAATACCATCACACCAGGAATTACAGCATCAGCATACAAACTGGGGAGTGAGGGGAGGTACAAACATTGCAGTCCATAGCATACCATGTTCAGTGCGTGGCAGTTTTCTACCCAATAGTTGATTTAAAAGGCTAAAACAAAGAAAATGTTGATCTAAGTTTGAAGTAGGAAGTGTAGTAAATTTGGTTTGTTCTTTGCTAAATTCTCATTTCATCAACTTAAAGGAGGTGTTCCATTAAGGACAAGAGTGAATCAGAACTGAACCGTTAGGTAGTTAATTTGCCGAGCTTCAATTTTTAAATTGTGTGATTTTTTATGTTAATATTACAGCTAGGACAAAAGCAAAAATATGTTTTTATAAATAATTTTTTAAGAATTCTGCCATCATTGGGGCACCTGGGTGGCTCAGTGGGTTAAGACCTCTGCCTTCGGCTCAGGTCATGATCCCGGGGTCCTGGGATGGAGTCCCAAGTCGGGCTCTCTGCTCAGCAGGGAGCCTGCTTCCTCCTCTCTCTCTGCCTGCCTCTCTGCCTACTTGTGATCTCTGTCTGTCAAATAAATAAATAAAATCTTAAAAAAAAAAAGAGTTCTGCCATCATTTTAGAAATACCTGAATTTTGGAAATGCTGCAAATGACAGAGTACCTATGTATAGATAGAAGTTTTTAAAAATGCCTATCCCTTTGTCAGTATTTCTGTCTCGATTTCAGTGAACCCTTCGTAAGATCTAGAAAGCTCCGTGGAGGCGAAAGCTAGACAAGGTGCCAGGGAGGTGTGCAGAGAATCCTGTTCAGCAAGACTAATACCAGTAGACATTTACAGTCTGTAAAGGTAGCCAGGGACTCAGACAGCTTTATTGATGTGTCATCAGGCTGAGAAGAGAAGGCACCACAGCAGGGGGACAAGGACATGTTCTGTGTGTTCATCGATCTGCAGTCTCCCATGGAAAACTCCACATATTTCTGAATGTCTTGAGTGGTTTTATTGATGCAGCTCCTGCCAGCTGAGCAGGGAATTGGAGTCACTGCATTTATTTTTCATGTCGTGTTAGTACTGTCATTTAAGAATTTAATATATCCGTAGATGATGCAGGAAGGGGGGGTGGGTTTTGAATATCTCTTCTAATCATTGGGGTGGGGGGGATTGCTTTGGAAAATTACAAAACTCCAGTAAGTGAAAGGAGGGCAGAATCCGCCTCAGATGCATTGCATGTGGCTGCTGTTCTGGAATTTCTGCAATCCTTTGTAACCGAAATCCTGTGTTGCTACAGGTGATGAATCTTGACCCATGAACCAGCCAATGGAGCCAGACTGTCATCCAAGAAGATGATAGGGGTAGCCGATAGAACTGTAATACATGTCTAGTTTGCGAGTCCCATTCATGGGACAGAATGAATTAGGACATGTCAGTGGATCATAAAGTCATAGGCCTAAGAAGGACTTTGAAAGGTTATGTAATCCATTTTCCTGTCTCTAAGCTAAAAAGCCCTTATATTGTATGGAGAGAAGAATAAAACAAAATAAAATCCCACAGACCTCTGAAGTGCAGTCAGTTTGGGTATTAATTTCAATTTTGAAAGCTACTTATAGATGCTATTTGCTTATAATTCATTTTTATCATTAAATATTAAATTCATAATTAGTTTTTCATAAAAACAATAAGTTCTGAAGCCTTTATTTGTTCCTTGAATCTACTTTTTGACTTCTCTTTCCCGTAGCGTCCTTGATTATTAATTTCTCAGTTATCTGAGCCAACATCCTACCCAGGTATGGTGCTAGGTAGGAATATGTTCTAAAAATGTTTATCACAGTTAAATAGGGAAAAAAAGGCAATCCCTACTCAGGACATTTGGAGAAGTCAAAGGAACACCTGTGCAAGCCCAGGTTGGGAATGGGGGAGTGTGGGAAACATTAATGAAGGTTTCTTGGAGGTTACTGCAAGTGTGTACAGTACTGTATGTGTATTTCCGCAACTAGCATGTTTCAAGAAGTCTTTTAAAACTTTGTTCAGGGGCGCCTGGGTGGCTCAGTGGGTTAAAGTTTCTGCCTTCAGCTCAGGTTATGATCCCAGAGTCCTGGGATAGAGCCCCGCATCTGGTTCTCTGCTCAGTGGGGAACCTGCTTCCTCCTCCTCCTCTCTCTCTCTCTGTCTGCCTCTCCCCCTACTTGTGCTCTCTATCAAATAAATAAATAAAACCTTTAAAAAAATAAATAAAACCATTGTTCACAGTATAACAACCTTCCCTATTTTTATTTAGATTTTTTTAGTTTGTTTGTTTGTTTTTTCTATTTCAAGAGTTGTATGTTATTCCTTCCTCTTTGTTAGGGCTCTTACTCTTGTAGCTTTAAAATATATCTTTTTTCCTCCCATCTCAAGATATAACCCAAATTATGATCTTCTCTTCATGACTAAGTTTTCTGAAATAATTATACACAAACTGTCACTCCTTAACCTATTGATATCTGGGCTCTGTCCCTACTACTCCCATGAAATAGCTCTGGGGAATATTGCTTAGGAACACCAAGAAGCTTTTGAGCCCATATCTCATTTGACTTCTGCGCAGCCTATAGCCTCCCTGACTACTTTCCACTTAAGAAACCTTCTATTCCCACTATGCAGCCATCAAAAGAAATGAAATCTTGCCATTTGCGATGACGTAGATGGAACTAGAGCGTATTATGCTTAGTGAAATAAGTCAATCAGAGAAAGACAACTATCATATGATCTCCCTGATATGAGGACGTGGAGATGCAACATGGGGGGTTAGGGGGGTAGGAAAAGAATAAATGAAACAAGATGGGATTGGGAGGGAGACAAACCATAAGTGACTCTTAATCTCACAAAACAAACTGAGGGTTGCTGGGTGGGGGGGGATTGGGAGAGGGGGAGGGGAGTTATGGACATTGGGGAGGGTATATGCTATGGTGAGTGCTGTGAAGTGTGTAAACCTGGTGATTCACAGACCTGTACCCTTGGGATAAAAATACATTATATGTTTATAAAAAAAAAAGAAAAAAAAAGAAACCTTCTATTCCTTTGATTCTATTCCTTTGACTTTTGAAGCACCTTTGCTCATTCTTCTTCCGTGGTGCCCTGTACTGTCTCTGGTAGTTTTCTTACTCTTCCCTTGCATCCCAAGTGATGCTGATCACTATGGTTCCATTTTTATCCTTCTTTCTGCTCTCTCTCTTTTTTTCCCTTCTCACAATATGTGTTCTTATTTATTGATTTTTATCAGCTTGGGTTCCGCAACTGTCCTTAACATTCTGGTAGTTCACAAGTCTCTATCTCCCACAGACGACTTTGCAGAGCTGAGCCTTCACACCTGAGCCTTCACACCAGCTGCATGTGCATAGCTTCATTTGCATAAAGGGCGAGCCTCTGCAACCCGAGGGTCCAACCCTGAGCTCCTCATCCCACTCCTGGCCACCCCTTTCTCCTCTGTCTCCTGATCATCCACAGAATGGCACCACCAATCACAGTCTGTCACTCGTCCCTGTTTCCTCTTCTTCGGGAACCTCATCACTTTCCTACTGGTTTTACCTCTTTGGTATTCACCTACAGTTGAGAAGCGTCAGTGACTGTTGCTAAGGCCTTGATTTTTTTTTCCCCATTAGTTTCAAAGAAAGCAGTGTGAAATCTTGCAGGTAGTTAGAATGACTGAGAATTGCTAGACTAGGATCATGCCTGTTGCAAGGGCAGAGAAGATTAGGGTTTGCTGCCAGCAAACGTGTAGAGTAGGTGATGGCTATTATCCACCCTCATAACTCAGCCATTCCTCGTTCTGTCCCCCACAACGCCTCTGATGCCAGTTGGCATAAGAAAAAAATGATCACCCATGGATTATTTTATTTTGTTGTAACAACCACCATTGTCTGTGTTTTTTACGGAATGCTTCAGAGACTTAAACTCTTAAGAAAATTATTCCTGCTGTGGGAATCTCAAGAACTGTGGAGTTGGGCAGTGAATTAATTTGGAAAATATAGTTCAGACTTCTGAAATACTAATACTTACATGGAACTTAGCCTTGCTTTATTAAGGCAGTATGTTTTGGACAGGAAATCCAATATGCTGTACAAATCATTGGGAGGAAAGAGGTTGCCATAGATGAATTTGGAGATATAGACTTGGTCAGGTTGAGAGAAAAGCCCTGTAGACCAAGAAATGATTTGGCTTTTCTTCTTTTTTTCCCCCCAAATGCATCGTGAAGCCTTCTAGGCTTTTTTTTTTTTTTTAGCTGGGTGTCCTGAAATTCTACCAGCTGTGCGAATTTTGTTTTTTATAAGCAAAGCAAAAGAACAAGGATCAACATATGATAATGTATAAAATTAGGTATTAAATAAACATGGAAACAAAAAAAATTTAGAAATACACTTTGAAATTAGTGTTACCACTAATTTGTGGAGTTGGATATGATTAGAAAGTATCAGGGTTCTTTGCTTGAGAAGGTGGATACCTTACTAATTTTCTGAAATGAGAAAGATGAGGAAGAACAGAGTTTGGAGAGGTATCTGGAATACTGATTTGGCTGGATTAACTTGGAGATGCCCATTTGATGGCTAAGTGAGGTAAACAGTTGTGCATATGGGTGTGGAGTTGTATTAGCTATTATATTGTATAGGAGGAATATCCTAGACTATTCAGCTCTTCTTATATGAAGAGGGACCACATATTTTCTCTGGGCTGACATAGCCCTATTGATATGGAGACCTACAACCAGACAGGGCAGTATAGGTTGTATTTCAGGAGCCTTCTTGTTGGGCACAAACTGTACCCTGATTTCTAGTCTATCCATTTGTATACTCTTGACAATCAATTAAGAGAAGAGGAAATAATCAATTCTCAGGAGTGTACTTGAAGTTGTATTTCTAGAATATTTCTGAAAGATTCTGGAATGACATCAACAAAGATTCCTAGATCAGAGATAACCTATCGGTCCTCTCTGAACTTTACTTCTGGTCATTTTTGGTGCATGGCTTGGTAAAAGAGACCTACTTTCTGGCTGAGCCAGGTTTTTGGTCTTTTGGTTATGTTAGAGAAACTGGCATGGAGTTTTTTTTTTTTTTTAATTTATTTTTTCAGCATAACAGTATTCATTGTTTTTGCACAACACCCAGTGCTCCATGCAAAACGTGCCCTCCCTATTACCCAACACCTGTTCCCCCAACCTCCCACCCCTGACCCTTTAAAACCCTCAGGTTGTTTTTCAGAGTCCATAGTCTCTTATGGTTAGCCTCCCATTCCAATTTTTTTTTTTTTTATAAACATGTAATGTATTTTTATCCCCAGGGGTACAGGTCTGTGAATCACCAGGTTTACACACTTCACAGCACTCACGATAGCACATACCCTCTCCAATGTCCATAACCCCCTCCCCCTCTCCCAACCCCACCTCCCCCCAGCAACCCCCAGTTTATTTTGTGAGATTAAGAGTCATTTATGGTTTGTCTCCCTCCCAATTGCATCTTGTTTCATTTATTCTTCTCCTATCAAAAGAAATGAAATCTTGCCATTTGCGACGACGTGGATGGAACTAGAGGGTATCATGCTTAGTGAAATAAGTCAATCGGAGAAAGACAACTATCATATGATCTCCCTGATATGAGGACATGGAGAAGCAACATGGGGGGTTAGGGGGATAGGAGAAGAATAAATGGCATGGAGTTTTAAGGAGAAATCAAGGTGCTTAAGAGTTAGAGACCCCTAGGGAAGAATGGCTGGTGATGTCGTAAAGGCACTGTAATGGAAAGAGAAAAGCTAGAGTGAAGGGAAGATAGTGAAAGTCTGAGTTGAGATGAAAAGTTTACTATTTTGGCCTTTCCAGGTTATTTTGTCATGATTTGGTGGAAAATAGTTGCCATGAAATATGATGATTCCTTCCTAAGGGATGAGGATTTATAGAGCAGCAAATGGGGGTGGGGGTGGATTCTCAATTTGGAGGAAGCTTTGGCAGCAGGGGAAATTATATAATATGCACTGCCAGGGTTTTCAGCTATGGGTAGGAGTAACACCCAAGTCTAAATGGTGGACTTTCAAGCCAGAAATCCTGAAAGGCTCTCCCTCATCCTATGTTAATTGCAAATTAACATACCTCCAGCGGAGGGAAGCCCTCACTTTGTCAAAGTCCCCCACTGCTACAGTGCAGTCAGTGTTGATGCTTCTGGGTAGAACGTTGCCAGCTCTCTTCCAGAGCAATGCCTGCGCGGCCAATTGGCCAGCAATGTCATATTGCACCTCACTGTTAGTTAATAAAAATGCTGAAGGGAAAGTGCTTTCTTTGGAGTAGCGTAACACTCTGAGCTGTATTCATGAATTTTATGGAAGAAGAAACTTACCTGGAGGTTGGCACGATTTCATAATTCTACAACGCACTAATTATACCAGAGTGTATCGGTAGTTTTCCAGGAAAATTGAGTAACACTCCACTACACATTGAACTTTTTAAGAAAACAACTACTTTCCAATGGTTAGAGGAAAAAGGAGCCAAAAGCAACAGTAATACGCTTCATCCAGTTCCTGTTATCTGTAGCAGAGGGATGATAATAGCTTTTATAAATGCTGAGGGCCAGTGTTTCCTGCTACTGGGATCACTTTGAGCTTTATTCTCGAGCTTGAGCAGACTTCCTGCCCTATCATCCTCAAATTGTTATGTTCAACTGATGCTTTTACATTGTCTCGCGGCTGCTCTCCTAGTTTCTAGTGTCAGATTCTTGACTTGGGATTCACAGTTAAATGAACCAAAATGTAGAGTCATTACTTTCTGCCTTTTTCTCTGCAGTGACTTGTGTAACACTGTGTTTTTCTGTTTGATGCTTGCAGTAGAAATATTAGATGTCAACAAGGAAAGAAAAAAGATATAAATGATGTTGTAAAGGTCTCCGAAGGGGGAGAAATATTCAAATCTGAAGTTTTTAACTGTAATTCCCTTTGTCAAAAGGGGAGAAGAAAAAAGCAATCAACAGAAAGTCTAAGAAGTTCTGATTCTGCAGCCTTTTCATTAAGAGAGGTTAAAAAATATTCTGTCGTAAGCAAATGATTTTAGTGAGTGCTTAAAAAAATTAAACAGGCAGTAACTCATCTGGAATTCTCCTTAATCTCTAAATTATTGTGGTTAGGTTAGACATAATGAGTGGACAGGGTCAAATCCAAGGGCTAATAGGGACATCCAAGAGCATCTAACTCAAGATTTTATTTGATAATTCAGCCCATTTAAAACCAGGAAAAAGCAATTATACATCCCCCAAATTTCCTACTTCTCAATGAGGGCAGGGCAGGGGAAACTTCCCTCCAAAAGTAGTGTGTCCCCTGCTGCATCACATAAGTACATAGCACAGAATATAAGTTGGATTCATGAACAGTCAACTCAAATTATTATGTTTTGGTTGCTATAGTCCCCTGTTAGGTGTGTCAGATCTTATTCAAGCACGAATAGTTTGTGAGCAGTTAGGACAGAACGTGGTGGTATACTTACTTTATAACTTTCTTCTCTAGGCTTTCTTCATTGGCAGATTAGGAGAAAAGAATTTCCATTGTATGTCAGCATCTCAGAAAGGCATCTGGTGGTCTCTTAATATCCTTATGGGGAAGAGAGAGAAATAAATGTTAGGTGAGAGTACTAATGGGTAGATCCGTAGTTTATTATTAAATTCATATTATAACTGTCTTATACTTTTTAAGGTCTGTTTTAGAGACGAGGCATTAGCTTTCCTTTGTGTGATATCAAAGCATGATTCAAGACAAATCCATAAAAGTCAAAGATGTTATTTGATTGTTTTTTTTTTAAAAGATTTTTATTTATTTGACAGACAGAGATCACAAGTAGGCAGAGAGACAGGCAGAAAGAGAGGGAAGCAGGCTCCCCGCTGAGCAGAGAGCCCGATGTGGGGCTCAATCCCAGGACCCTGAGATCATGGCCTGAGCCGAAGGCAGAGGCTTAACCCTCTGAGCCACCCAGGTGCCCCTATTTGATTGGTTTTAAAAGGTAATGGAGTTTCTTAAGAGTAGTGAATTTCCTATCCCTGGCAGTTCAGTATATATACACAAGTATATATGTGTATATAATATATGTGTATGCATACATTATATATTATATATGTATATGTACACAAGAAATAAAAACTTACATCTGACAGGGGTTAGAATAATCCAGTACAACATTTCTCAGGATATTTGGTGTCAAGATCTGTTGTGTATATTTTTATAAAATGACTGGGGATTAAAGTTAAAAAAGTCTTTTTGATGTACATGATATTACTAATAAAATCAAACAGGACATTTTATTTTATTCTTATTTATTTATTTTGAAACAAAATTTTTAAAGCAGTTATGAATTCATTCAGAATATCATAAGCTTATTACATGTTAACATAAATAACATAGTTTTATGAGATATCTATTATTCAATAAATTTTAGTGAAAGAATGGTGTTGTTTCACATTTTCTGGTTTAATAGAAGAAAACTGGATTTGCATATCTGTTTCTCATTCAGCTTGTTGAGATACATGGTTTCATTTGAAGTATTGAAAACAACCTGCCATCTCATGGATTTGTAGTTTGAAAGGGGGTGGTGATGGTATTTTTTTTTTTAAGGTGATGGTATTTTAATCACCTTTTTAGAAAATTGTGAAAAAGTGTATATATGAAAATGTAAAAAGTAGTAGTTTTTTTTTTAAATATTTTATTTATTTGACAGAGAGAAATCACAACTAGGCAGAGAGGCAGGCAGAGAGAGAGGAGGAAGCAGGCTCCCTGTGGAGCAGAGAGCCCAATGCGGGGTTCGATCCCAGGACCCTGGGATCATGACCTGAGCTGAAGGCAGAGGATTTAACCCACTGAGTCACCCAGGCACCCCAAAAAGTAGTAGTTTCTTTTTTTTTTTTTTTAAAGATTTTATTTATTTATTTGACAGAGAGAGATCACAAGTAGGCAGAGAGGCAGGCAGAGAGAGTGAGAGGGAAGCAGGCTCCCTGCCGAGCAGAGAGCCCGATGCGGGACTCGATCCCAGGACCCTGAGATCATGACCTGAGCCGAAGGCAGTGGCTTAAACCACTGAGCCACCCAGGCGCCCCATAAAAGTAGTAGTTTCTTAAAGGTTAATTGCAATGTGGAATCTGAAACCATACCAATGAGCTTTTTGTATTTGTTTCAATAAAAGGCATTCATCTACCTTGCACTTTGATCTTTTACCAATGCATGATTTTGTGACATCGTGTATTTGCTTACTTAAAAATACAGGGTCACTGAGTTATACAGACCTTCTAAATATTGATGAATTTTATTATCTAACATTAAAAAAACCACATGTATTCATAGCACCCATCTAATCATAAAATTCTTGAGGTATTGAGAGGTTGTCACACTTCCTGTGATGGACACATGTCTTTCAAATTTCAGATTTTTGCTTGAAAGAAAAAAATTTACAGTGGGTCACAATTTGCAGTCTGTTGTTTTCTTTGAAGTGACAGGCTCACTTTGTTAATTTTGGAGAAAATAGCTACCAAGCAGCCAAGTATATAAAAACATAGTTTGTCTATCAGTTGTTTTATCAAATGAAATGGAATTCTAGGAAAATTATGTAGTTCAGTTTACAACTCAGTCACATGAGTGTTTTTCCTTGAGATAGACATCATACTTCTTTATTAAGAAGAAACACTTTTTTCGTGTCTGTTACTTCAGAGTTAAGACTGAGTGAAATTAGAGTTTCTACTGCTTCTTAAAGGAAAATCTTAAATGAAACGGGTATGATTTAGCTACAGCAGGGTTTGAAATATAGTAACTACTAATTTAATTTGTGCCACTGTCTTGGGTCCTCCAAGGTACAGCATTTTTACCCACCATTGTTTTTGTACCATCAGTGAAAATATCAACCCCGCAAAAAAGACAAATAATGTCTTCATATCACTATGGATATACTTTTGAACTTGTGGAGTACCACAGATGGTCTAGGGGCCTCCCAGGGTTTGGTGAACCATGCTTTGGGAATCACAGGTCTTGTGATTAATAGCACAGGGTCTAGACTAGATACTTTGTTTTGAATTCTGACTCCATACAATTGGGATGACCTTAGTCAAGTTAACAAAATTTCTGAGTCTGTTTCCTCATCTGCAAAGTGGGGCTGATCATGGTTAACTCCCACATAGGGCAGTTGTGAGTAGTTAAAGAGGAAGTTTTATAAGCCAAGCAGCACATTACTTGACTCTAGTTAATACATTTTGACATAGGCCACAGCCATGGTCATAACGTCCAAGTTGTCGAGTTAGGCTGTGTGACTTGGATCAGTTAGGAGTAAAAATAAAGTACCTTCAAACCACATTCAGTGCTGAGATTCTCTTGATTATTTTTGACCTCTAAAACTACCACCACTACCCCCCCAACACTTAGGATGTAGCTACAGAGAGAGATGTTTTGGGGAGGGAGGAATTTATCTCTCTCTCACTCTAAACAACCCGCCCCCACCAAAAAATGCCTAGCGAGTAAACGTGGCAAGCATGCTACGTGAAAACAACTTCAAGCCTACCCTTTCTAATCAGAATGATGTGTAAACCCCTTCTGTATAAAGTAGTGACATATGTTTACCTTGTTTCTAGCTTTTTGTGCTATAAAGCAGGGGTTGGTAAGGACCTGCTTGTCTGGATTTGAAATCCAGCTTAGCCTCTTTCTAGAAGTGTGGCTATGGGCCTTTTCTTTAAGCACTCTGAACCTCTGTTTCTTCGTATGAAAAATGAGGTAACATTTGCACTTATTTCACAGAGGAGCTCTGAAGCTTCACATTTGTAAGGAGCCTAGTCCAGAATAGGCATGCAAAAAATGTTCTCAGTTTCCTTCGTCAGAAACCACTACTCCTGGCCAACCTGAGTATGTGGCAGTGCAGCTATTTCCTGTTTTGTGGAATCGCCCTAGGCTTGGGATTTCAAAGACAAATGAACTCATTATCTGTCCTTTGACGCTCTTAAAGTCAAAAGGTAGAGGTGCCTTGCATGAATTGTGGGTGACCATGTAACTACATGGCAGGTATGGGAGAGTGATGCTTGAATGTGATGTATTCACACTGTTTCATAGTTAGTAAGCCATGAGTGCTTACAGATGCAACAAAACAAAACACAAGGAACAAAGGAAAAACCAAGTGCCAGTCCTGACCAGGGGCAGGGACAGGCAGCCTTGCAGCCATTAACCCCTCATGTGCCAGATCAGAGGAGATGGACCCAGTGGTAGGACCAGGACATTTTCTGTGGGTTCAGCATAGCTGGACTCCTGCATGTCAGCTGATTCCTTCCAAAAAGATGGTAAGTATGATTTCACTGGCTGCTGATGAGTTTGTTTCATCCCCTCACAATACTAGGGAGTAATTTTCAAGAGTGAAGTGAAGCAGCTCTTGCGACTGAGCACAAGAGTTTTATCCCTAGCTTCTTATGAACTTGAACAGGTAGAGTAACTTTTAAGAACCAGTCTATAGTATCGCCAGGTCAGAGAACATACTCCCCTGTGTGAGTAACTAACCTTGATGACTTAGGGCCAGAGGACCTCATTCATTGTGGCGCTGAGACCCGGGCAGTGAGAAGGAAGGATCATAATTGGAAATGATGATGAGAAACTATCATCAGCTCACTCTGCATAACTACAGCTGGGAGCCTTTGAGTCCTCACTGATAACTTCACTTAAAAAAAAGAAAGAAAAAAAAAAAAAGGCCTGCTTTAGTCCTGTGAGCAGACACTGCAGGAGCCAATAGATCTATGGAGGAAGCAGCTGGACTCGATCCTGTCCTGCAACTCATCAAAAGCCTTGTGAGGTCAGTTAGCATTTGCAAAATCTCCTAAGCATTGATCCTCACAGAGGCAGGGAGAGTTCAGCTGGGTTTTTTAATCCCACAAGGAGTCAGAGGCATTGGCACTTAGCAAATCCTCTTTTAATTTGCTCACTGAGAAAATTCAATCGAGACATCATTAAAAGAAAAGAGACCAGCATGGCACCATTGGTCTGGTCCGTCTTTGAGCTATCACTGCATTCAAGAGATGGTAGTGATGGGAAGAATTCGATTTTCTTGATTCCGGATAAGCTTCCCTAAAGGAGCCCACATTTCTTTCTTAAGCCAGAAACCAGTACAAATTATGTATGCATAGAAAATACCCATTACCCACCTGTAACTCGCTGAGCCCTTCTCTCAGTGGTAGATAATTAAGCAATACCCCAGTTATATTCTCAGATATCAATTCGGAAACCCCTGGGGGAAATTAGAATCATGAATGAAGGAGTACAGTTAAAAAGCTGAGATTTCTGAAAAGTGATCGGAAAACAGGCAGAGCAAATATGATGATGAGTGTTGAAGCCAGACATATGAAGTAAATCAAAATTTAGACTTTTGTTATTTTAGGCAAGTTATTAAACTCTGAATTTCTGTTCTTTCATGTATAAAATTGGAATAATACTACTTCCCAGGTGTTTTATAATTAAATATTCAATTTATAACAAGAGTCTGGCAACTGGCAGGTATTTCCTGAGACTGTGTTCTTTACATGGACATAGTCAAGTTCAGAGGTTTTTGTCACCAGGCTGCTGGGGTGAGAATTCTACCTCTGCCATATGCTTGACCCAGGAGAGGGTATTGGATATCTTCAAATCTCTGATCAGATATAGCTTAATATAAAAAATGCATCCTAGGGGTGCCTGGGTGGCTCAGTCTGTTAAGCGTTGACTCTTTTGGCTCAGGTCGTGGTCTCAGTGTCGCAAGATGGAGCTTCACATAAGGTTCCATTCTCAGTGGGGAGTCTGCTTGAGATTCTCTCTCTCTTTCTGTCTCCCTCTGCACCCCCACCCTCAAAATAAATTAATAAATCTTTTAAAATGCAACCTATAATAGAGGACTTTTGTGAGAATATAATCTGTGTGTGTATGTGTGTATATGTGTATATATTGATAATCATATATGGTTAATTTTTTTAAAACCATTTGAGATTCGGTCACATTCATCATGTTTTTTTACCCCTTGATGCTTAATTACAGTACAGTTATCAAGTCTGGAATGTTTAATACTGAGACAATAAGGTTATGTAATGTATGATGACATGCTTGTTCAGTTTTTCCAAAAATGTCATTTATAGCACTTTTTTTAAACTCCCATATTGGATACCTTCCAGGATCATGAACACATATTGCATTTAGCCGTCATGTCTCTTGGATCTCTCATATGCATTACAATTGGCATGCAATAATAGTTTAAGTGTATAAGATAATGATTCAATATTTTTATACATTACAAAATGACCAACATGATAGGTCTAGTTACCATCTGTCACCATACAAAGTTATTATTATAATATTATTGACTATATTCCCTATGCTGTACATTATAACTCTGTGGCTTATGTGTTTTATAATAGAATTTTGTTCCTCTTAATCCCCTTTACCTATTCCACCCATCCCCCCACTCCTCTCCTTTCTGGTAACCACCAGTTCTCTATTTATGAATGAGTGTGCTTCTATTTTGTTTAGTACATTCTTTTTTTTTTTTTTTAGATTCCACATATAAGTAAAATTATGCAGTATTTGTCATCCTCTGTCTGGCTTAATTCACTCAGCACAATTCCCTCTAGATCCACCCATGTTGTCATAAATGGCAAGATCTCATTCTTTTTTTTTATGGCTGAATAGTATTCCATTGTATGTATGTGTGTGTGTGTGCGTATATGTATATATGTGTGTGTGTTGTATGTATTTTTTTTTTCATTTTTTAAAAGATTTTATTTATTTATTTGACAGAGAGAGATCACAAGTAGGCAGAGAGGCAGGCAATGAGAGAGGAGGAAACAGGCTCGCTGCTGAGCAGAGAGCCCCTTGGGTAAATACATGAGAGTTCAGTTGCTGGGTCAGTGGGTAGTTCTATTTTTAACTTTTTAAGAAACTGCATACCATTTTCCACAGTAACTGCACAGTTTGCATTCCTGCCAACAGGGCAACAAGGGTTCCTTTTTCTCCACATCTTTGCCAACACCTGTTGTTTCTTGTATTGTTGATTTTAGCCATTCTGACAGATGTGAGGTTATATCTCACTGTTGTTTTAATTTTAATTTCCCCAATGATAAGTGATTATGAACATCTTTCATGTATCTGTTGGCCTTCGAGATGTCTTCTTTGGAGAAAAGTCTGTCCATTTTTTAATTGGATTATTTATTTTTTTGTGCAAGTTGTATAGGCTCTTTATATATTTTGGATATGAACCCTTTATTGGCTATGTCATTTGCAAATATACTCTCTCATTCAATAGATTGGCTTTTAGCTTTGTTGATTGTTTCCTTTCCTGTGCAGAAGCTTTTTATTTTTATATCGTCCCACTAGTTTTTTTGCTTTTGCTTCCCTTGCCTCAAGAGACATAGCTAGAAAAAAGTTGCTATGGCTGATGTTGAAGAAGTTTTGCTTATATTCTCTTCTAGGATTTTTATGGTTTCAGGTTTCACATTTAGGTCCTTAATCTATCTTGAATTTGTTTTTGCACATACACACATCTTCTTTATCCATTAATTTATCAACGGACATTTGTATTATTTTCATCATGTTGATTTTTAATTGTATACTTTCTAGTCTTCTCTGTATTAGACTTAATCATTTTGAGGCAATTGTTGTACATTTTCTATTGTAATTCTTACATTACCTAGCACAGTAAATGATATATGAATGTATTTACTATATGTTCATTATGAATGAATAAACGAATAAACTAATGAACCAGGTAGAATTGGAGCAAGAATTGATTTACTTATTTGAACAGATTTGACAGATGTTCACCAAAACAGCAGCAGCATCAACCACAACTGTAAACAAACAATACTATAGCACATGCCTGGGATTCCATGACAAATCACCCAGGGACATTTGTGAATCATCATAACTTTTAGTCTTCTGTGTATCTCCCTGGAAGTATATCAGAAGATGGGAGGATAAAACACATGGACAGATTGAGCTGAGAATGTTAAATGAATATACTAAATGGATAACCCATGCTTGCCCCCAGCATGAGCCTTATTAGTTTTTTCTGCCTTGAAAGTGGCTTAGGAGCATTGAAACTGAAAATATTAAGACTGTGGATGTTACAAGTATATTTTATAAATTCTAACTGGAGTTGACAGTGCAAAATATATGAGGATGTCCCAATGTATGCTGTTGGGATTATGTGGAAGGACAGCTGTGAGATCCAAGAAGAGGGTATGCATTGATATTTGAGCTAGAACTAAGGGATTGAAGAGAGGGAAGTATAGAGGAGAGAGAGAGAATGAGTATAACCATCTAGCTATAATTAGGAAAAGCAGGAACATAAGTGAGGTAGAGGCATCTGTTGAATATGGTTAAAGGACCTTTTAGGTTTCATAGTAGGATTCTAGGATTCTTGCCTGGGAATAGAAGTTAAACTGCTTGGATTTGATTTGATAAGCAATACCTAGTTATTGAAGACTTTTAAATAGGAGCCTGTTTGATAAGAGTTGTGCTTTAACTAAATGAAGGTGTGCCTATCTTTCATGAAGCATGCAGCCCATCTCTATTTCATAAAAGGTAAGGCAACAAAAATGGTTTATTGAGCCTTAGTGTATATTACATCAACATCTGCGATTCATATATGGTTCATACGTCTTCTAATGGGTATTATGGTATCATAGCTATTAAAACTTAAGGAGAAAATTGTTTGGGTTTTAATGACAAATTGGTTAAGACCGTTGAGATTTGCCACATCCCAGAGCTGAATATCTGCCAAACTACAAGAAAAGAAAAGGAAAAAAAAAAAAAACCAAAACAAAGTGTCTTTGTTACCATAGTTACCACGAAGTACTTGTTTCCCCCATTAACTGGAAAACAATACCAAAAAAAAAAAAAAGGGAGATAAATTTATCTTCTTTTAGTCAGCAGTAATGTAGGGAAAGAAAAAGCAATGGACTCAGAACTGTGTAAATTTTAATGACTAGCTCACTCTTTTTGAAATGTATACAAGGAGAAAAGTGTTTATTTCAAAAGATTGTGGTGTGTATTTCAGAAGACAGCGGTGATGATACTGAATATTATTGTTTTCATACCAAACTAAGCCCATTAGGAAGGAATCCCGAGAACTATTAATAAGCCATATAGTCCCCTTGTATCGTTCCCCTCCCTGTCTTGATTTTCTCTCATTCAAAAGCAAGCACAGCTGGAGTTCCATTAATGAGTGTCAAGAGGTCAGATGGTTATTTCCAGACCACAGACCATCAGTTGTCTTGACAATCTGATGCAGTTCTTTAGGTCAGATGTTGCCTATTAACCATCACACCAACTTATTTCTTCCTTGGAGTGGATAGTGTGGGGTGTCTACAGCTTTCCCTATGAGAGTTGGTAATTCTGTCTGTTCTGCCAGGGAATTTTATCATCATCCCACTGGTACAGAGATGGTCTCTTCATCTGGACCTTCTACCCAAAGGTGTAAAATTGCAGTGATATGGCAACTCAGAAAAAAGTCTTGTCCTGTATTTGGGGGGCTCTCCACGACTGATCCAGACCTTGGCAATGTAAAATTCAACCTGCCATCCTCTTCTACTCATCTTGCTTTTATTGTTCCAACCATATTTACAGGCTATAAGATCCCTTGCATTCGAGCTCATAGGAAAATTGAAGACCAGCTTATTCAACTGGAACATGTTAATACATCATGTCCCTTCATTTCCTCCTCTTCCATGCTTCCATGTCATTTTGTTAATACCATTATAAAACTAAACATATCATATCCCAATAATCTGTTTAGATATCTTCATCTCTATTAGTTGATGAGTTCTTTTTTATGTGAATGTACTCTCCCATAGTGTAGCTACTAGGCACATGCCGCTCTTTAAATTTGAATATAATAAGATTAAATAAAATTAAAATGTCTTCAGTCATTCCGGCCACATTTCCCATGTTCAGGAGTCACATGTGGCTACTAGGCACCATATTGGGCAGAGTTGATATAGAATGTTTCCATTGTTGCAGAAATACCAGTTGGGGGGGGGGTGTCTGGGTGGATCAGTAGGTTAAGTGTCTGACTTTTAATTCTGGCTCAGGCCATGATCTAAGGGTTGTGTGATCTAGCCCCTCATGGGGCCTGCTTGGGATTCTCTCTGTCCCTCTTCCTCTGTCCCTCCTTCCACCAAGACACATATGCATGTGTACTCTCTCTATATATATAAAAGAAAGAAAGAAACAAAGAGAGAGAGAGTACCAGTTGGATAATTGTATTTAACTTGCTACTCAAAGGGTGGTCCATAGACCAGCAGCATCAGCCTGATCTACAAACGCAGAGTTGTGAACCCCACCCCAAACCCAGTCTTCACTCTAAAATGTTACAGGGTCATTTCTATGCATGTTAAAAGGTGTAAAGCATTGGTCTAGTTAATAAATGTTTTTTGAATGAATAGACAAATGGATGAAAATGCCCTACTTTATTTTACATACAAGGGGGAGAAAAGAATCCAGTGATTCTGTTTTAGATTAGGATCACCAGGTTCTCCTTAGCATCCTTATTTGCCTTTCAACATCACTGCATTTTTTTAAGGAGAATAAAAGAAGGATTAGGCTATGTAAAATATGCAGTTGATATATGACTGAGTAAAGTACTTTACATTTTTCAGACACTTTCAGGGTACCTTATTCATCAAAGTATATTAGCATGTCTCCATCATCTCTATCTGCCATTTCTTAGTATTGGTTCTAGGGGTGACAGTCAGTGATGTTTCTAGGTGCCTCAAGAGAAACACTGAATGATTTATCCAGAAATATTTATGGGAAGTTAGTCATAGAGAATTTAAGTTTGATTGAATAGAAAACAGCAGGTTATATCATTTTCTCCTTCTTCTGGGACCTCGAGGGGGAAAAAAAAGACATGTCAGGGAAATATTCCCTTTCTTTGGAAATATTGTAGATATTAATCTTTAATGTTTTGTTGTATAAATACTTTGCTAAGCTGAAGAAGGACCCGTCTTGAGATAAAGATTGGTAGGAGGAAAAGCCTTGATACTTATCTGTATTGGTATTATCACCTTGGCTAATGGAATATTGTAGCTTATAGATTTTTTTAAAAATCGATTTTTGTTTTCATACCACTTGATCCATCTCCTTTTGCTTGTTGAGTATACTGAATGGATCTGTGCCATCGCTGGAGTTTCAAGGAGACTGCCCATTTCCTGTATTCCAAGGAAAGATCTCCTTGGTATGAATACTGGCACCTATGTGTATGTGACTTCTGCCCTGCCCTAAGAAACACTTCTGTCTGCATATCATCCTTGTCCCAGCCTGAGCTGGAGAGTTGAGATGTCCTTTTGGGGGTGCTGAGACTCTGGAGTAGAAAGGCATAAAGGGCAGAACTCTCTTGACTGGAAGCAAAGAAGGGATATAGATGCTTGCCACAAATGAGCTATATAGACCACAATATGTCAGATAGTTTGAGTCTCAGTTATGTGACCTCAGCTGTGTCATTCAACCTCTTTTGGCCCGTTTCCTCAGATGTAAAGTGACCATAATAATAGTACCTGTCTCATGGGATTGTTATGGGATTATTATAAGAATTAAATAGTTTAAGATAAATGAGATGCCTGACAGATGTGTGTTGCTGTTTGTTTTTTTTTTTTAAGATTTTTATTTATTTATTTGACAGAGAGACACAGCAAGAGAGGGAACACAAGTAGGGGGAGTGGGAGAGGGAGAAGCAGGCTTTCCACTGAGCAGGGAGCCTGATGTGGGGCATGAACCCAGGACCCTGGGATCATGACCTGAGTCGAAGGCAGATGCTTAACGCCTGAGCCACCCAGGCACCTCAGTTTTGTTTTGTTATTTGTTTTTGTTGTTGTTGTTGTTGTTGTTGTTTTAATTTGGACTGTGTTCACACTTAGTACACACTAACAGGATTTACCTAGTTTAGGCATTTACATAACCCGGAAGAGATTTGTTAACTCAGCCTTTCTTGAATATGTCACAGGAAACTATAAAGTATGAGTAACACCTTGTTCCATAAAGTAGGCTACAAACTACTTGTCGTAGTTCAGCAGTTGGGAATCTATCATAAACGGTCATACTACACAAAAGATGAGTTTCTCAATCTGTTTCTTCCTCACATGGGAAACTCACCATAACTGATAATTATTCCAATGAAGGAAAATCTCTGTTCTTGATCTGTCCCAATCTAATTCTTTTTGCCTCATTTTTGTTTGTTTGATGTTTACTTTAGTGTTTGTCTCAATTCTGAGTTTTGGTTTGTACACCTCGGAAATGGCTGCAAACTGTGTAGTACCATCTGTGCTGGGAACTCTCAGCTTCTGTTCTGCTCCAGAATGTGACCGACTCTGAAGCTGCTCTAACCTCAATTTGTTGTAGACTCTTTTGAATCGACTCTACAAGTTGCGTTCTTTTTCTCTGCAGCAAGAGAGGAGTATAGATGCCCCTTTGACAGGAACACAAACTTCTGGCTCAGGACAACATTTCTCCTTCTCAATTGGCCAAGTTCCCATTTCCTCTATGGTTCCATTAAATTTCCTCTTGTTGAAAGAAACTGGTGTCATTCCCACTTCAGTATCTTTAGCCCCAATATTAATTAGTAGAGTTACAGAGTGTTATAATCACAATGGCATATACCCCAAAATACCTCATTATATCATTGTCTATGACTTGAATGGATTGCCCCATGAGCTGAGTTTATGTCTGTGAAAGCTGTAGACAGCCACTTTCCTTTCCTCCAACCAAATGGGATTTTCCTTTGTGATCAAGAAATTCAAATGCCACCTACTCTCTATCTGGAGTTTTGAGGAAGCTAGAGGCTTATGGGAACAGTATAATTTTTCTGTCCCTAAGAAATTGTATAAAGGTCTTCATTGATTCCTTTGCAATGAGAAGGTGTTATTTTTACCTGGAGAGAGATAATAGATAAATGTAAATATGACTAGAACATTATGTCAAAGAAAGCACTGTTTTACGTGCCTGGGTAGCTCAGTTGGTTGAATGTCTGCCTTTGGCTCAGGTCATGATCCAGGGTGCTGGGATCAAGCCCCATGTTGGGCTCCCTACTTAGCAAGGAGCCTGCTGCTCCCTCTCCCTCACCTCACACTGTTGTTTTAAAGAGATGATGGTAGGAATGGGTGTTTTAAGACCCAGTTGTATGTAGATCTAGGCAAGAGATGGCTTTTTCTAAGTGAAACAAACATAAAATGGTGTAACCATTTACTGTGATTCCAAGAGAGAAACTTCGCATCTCTTGCACAGTTCACTACATTCTCAGTTATGGATTGTCAGAGACTTTTACTGTTACTCTGAGGTGGTAAGGATAGATTTAAGTTTTATAAACTTCCATTCACAGTGAGGGTACTTGAAATCATACTTCCAGACTATAGAAGCTGCCGAAAGTTCATGGGTGCCATTAGTTAGCCTGTGGTCTACACTGGAAAAGGAGTAGGGCTAATGGCAATTATAGAACAATTGCCTCCAACATAGGCCAAATGTAATTTGAGCCAAGAGATGGTTTGCCAAAATTTTATAGTCTTAGAATTCTGATTCACTTATTCGCTCATGCATGTACACACTTATTCATTCATATATATATTGAGAGATTAATGGGAGGGTCTGGAGTTCAGATCAATAAGGCTGACATGTCCAACCCTCAGGGAATATATAGTATCGTAGGAAAGGCTGACAATAAAGGTATACTTATGAGGGAAGATACTGGGTGTCTAAGAATATATGGGAAAGGAAACCAATCTAGTGTGATGGTTTTGGAAGAGCTCCCTTGAATAAGTACCTGAGCTGAGAACTAAGAATGAGGGGGAGTTAGTCAAGTCAAACATTAGGGATTAGAAGGAAGAATGCACAGATTATTCCAGGAAGAAGGAATACCATATTAAAAAATTGAAGATGTGATTAAAGATAGTGAATTCATGGAAATGAATGAAGTAGCAGATAGCTGAAATTAAGGGAGTGAAAGGGAAGAGGTACATGAGATAAGGTTATAGCAGAGTTTATCAGCTTCAGCACTATTGACGTTTTGGGCTAAGTCATTGTTGTGAGAAAGCTGTCCTAGTAAAATAGAACATTAAGCAGTATCCCTAGCCTCCATAAACTAGAAACCAATGCATCCTCTTGACCATTATGACAAAACTATTTCCACACATTTGCAAATGTCCACTGGGGTGCCAAAATCTATACCCAATTAAGAACCAGACAGTAGGGTCAATGAAGAATCAAAGCCTGATTCTGGTCTTCCTTGTCTTAGCCTTGCTAGGAATTTAAAGGTTTATTTTTGGCGCAGTGGAAACCCAAGAAGAAGTTTTCAGTTGGAGGGTGATATAAGATTTAAGCTGAAAAAAAATTGCTTGGATTATAAATGTAAGCCTGTGGATTGTGGAAAGATAAGAGGATTTGGGATATCAGAGAAGAGACCAGTGCAGTATAAATGGACAAAATGATGGTAGCTTGGACTAGGGAGATGGGGAGAGAAAAATGAAGAGATGTGAGGGTTCTCTCAGGGATAGAGAAGGCTGAGCTTGGTGATAGATGCAGTGTGGGCATTGGGATAGGAAAGAATTAGGTGCCCATTCCCATGTTTTATGACAGATTTCATTGTTTGTCTTTGATTTCTGTACCTTTCTCCTGTATAAACTTTTTTCTGCCTTTTTGCTTTCTCACAGTCTACTGTGAGATTTCTCACAGAGAATGCCCTCTGCATCCAGCTGGGTTTCTGATTTGGGCAATGGATAGAAATATCAGCATATTATTAGTAATGGGCCCTAGAATGAAAAGAGAGAGAGAGAGAGATGTGTTTGTCATGAGTGCAATGATGGAGTTGCATTTGGAACTTGGTAAGCTGTGAGGGGCCTGTGAGGTGCCCTAAAAGAACTACAGAGCAGCAATGGGATACTGTCTGGCCTGGGAATATATGCAGAGAGGCACTTCTTCACTGGCCCTTGACTAAATGACCAGGGAAGAGCTTGTACAGTCCCAAATACACAGCAGTCACTGTGTCCCCTTAACAGACTGCACGCTATGTAGAAAATATTTGGTAGAAAGAGAATGGAAAGAAATCTTTTATGGGACACTACAGATAGACTGGAAAGGCACAAATTCAGTAGTGGATATTTGACACCAAGCTAGTGGTGTGTGCAATCCCCAGACTTGAGTATCTGAATTAGTGCCTTCCTGATTCCCACATTATCTAGGATATATATTCATGACGTATGATTTCCCTGACAGTTATCCATTCCTTTTTTTCTGGAATCCTTTTCTACCCTCTATTTTATCGTGCTCTTTAATTTTATGATTGGAGGGAAAAAATACCCTCCAGTAAATCCCTACCACTCCATTATATTTCACTGAATGTTGAGCTCTCTACCAGCTAGATTTGAAAAACTATAGTTAGCACCACTAGTTTCATTAGTGCCTTTCTCCACATTCTGAAGCTTTTCTCTATCTTATTTTCACTGTGCACTGCTTTTGATAACCAATGGCATCAGGCTGGTTACAGACATTTTGTGACTGGTGTGCACACCATGAATTTTTTGCTGACCTGTCAGATCACTGAAAATGCCCTCAAGCTAGAGTCTTATTTTCTTTCAAACCATTGTTTGTTAATATTCAAGGCTTCTACACCTGTTTTATGAATGATTAGAATGGGAAATCCGTCCAGACACAATTCCTCCAATAGCTAAAGTAAAATTAGGAAAGTAGCAGATATAACATTAAAAGGACAGTTCACCTCCTGGAATAAAATTAAAAAAAAAAAAAAGAAAGAAAGAAAGAAAAGAGGGGAAAAAAATCTCTTCCCCAATCTGTTTTAGCTGCAGAACTGTGGGAAAGCAAAGTGAGAGGTGATAGCATCACTTTCATTAAACAAATGCATATGGGATGTCATGTGATGAAAGATCCGTGAAGAAATATGATCCAAGCCAAGGAGCATATAATTGGCTGGATGGCTGTGATCTTCTTTCTGAGTGAATGCATAGTGATTGTTTTCTCTGTTGCCACTCAAGTTCATGGAGGGCTTTATAGTCCCCAGAATTTTAGAATTCCTTCGAAAACCAAGAACTTCTTAGATGTGACACCCTCTACCTCTTAGTGGCCATTGTGGAAACTGTGTACCATAATACCTTTGGTTCAAATCAGCAAGTATGGAAGCACCAAGCTATTCTCTGTGCTTTCAGGGAGTTTTCAGTGTCAAGAGGCATAATACACACAGCCTCTGGAATCCATCTGTCTGGATCCAAATCCCATCCAGCTCTGTAACCTCTTCATGCCTCACTTTCCACATCTGTAAAATGGAGACGACAGTAGTACTTCTATTCCACCAAGTTGGAAGATGAAGTAATAAGTTCATGCATGTGAAGAATACTTGCCACACACAAAATGCTATAGTGAGATTTGCTATTGTCATGGGGGCAGAGCTTATAGGCAGTCACAATACATGGCAATGCCAGAAGAAGGTACACAACAAACAAGTAACAGAGAGGTGGGCTACGTTACTCTATAATGCTAAGCAATGATGAAGCTGTGTTTTAAAGGATGGGGATCATTGACCACGTTGGCAACTGGTGGAGAGAGAGCAGTCAGACATGGAATAGCATTTGCAAAGATGTAACAGATCAAGCAGCATGGCATTTCTCATGAACTATGAAAATTTTGAGCAGTATTTCAAAGCTGTAGATGGTGAAGTAAGGGGACATAATCCAGAGTTTATGGGATGGAGGGATCTGCTTACCGTATTGAAGAGCTTGAACTTTTTGGTGAAGGATAAAGATTCTAGTTTGTAATTGTTCAAGACTAGGGATCATATTATAATTCATCTTGGCTTTGCTTATTAATCCAACATTCACTTTAACCTGATGTTGCAAGCATTTGGGACCATTTTTTAATGGTGAAGTAAGGGAGCTATGCCATGTCAGAAATGGTCGTCACCAAATGTTGAGATTCATCAGCCAGCGAAGCATAATACAATGCTGGAAAGAGAAACGTACTGAACTCTGAGCCAGAAGACCAAGAAGATCTTCATCTGGTCGAGACTAAACTAAAACTCATGAAGTCAAATGATTATTCAGAAGCAAAATTCCCCCTGAAATACTAGAATTCATGTCAAATGTTAATAATCGAGTAAATGATATTTCTTGAACTTAAGTTTCTTGAAAAAAAAAAAAGACCCAAATCAGCCTACAACATATCAATGTATTATTCTATATTTGATGAAATTGAAAAATATGTGACCACTATAATGTTCACAAGTACAGAAATAATTTTGAGATTATTTAGAGTAGCTCAGTTGTATAATGCAACTCTTCATCAGGTGTTCAAGCTCCAGCCTTCCCGTGGTGGCTGGTTGACCTCCATGGTCTTGAAGAGTCCTGAAAATTCTCCAGCAGTAACTCAGGGTAGTCAGGACTCAAGGAGATGGGGGATAGGATTCCATGTTCCCTAATCCATTCTGAGCTCAGCTTTAGGGACCATTATCTATTACATATGAGAAGGCCACCTAAATAGTTGCTTGAATAAAGGAGGTGAAGCAGGAAAGGTTTTAAAAACCAACAATTGGATTGAGTTATTTCCAAATATCAAACAACCTGAGGGTTTTGAAGGGCCAAATTTAAAATGACTGTAGTTCCAGTTTTTATCTCTGCTTTAGTAACCCATGCATTCCCCCAGCACTAGCTGTAATTCTAAACTCTGATTTTTTTTCCAGTAGAGGTATTCACACTTATTTTTAAAATAATAAATAAACCAAGCTTCTGTAATTTTGGCTCATTTAACCATATTACATATTCCAAATCCTTCCTTTGGCCAACTCCAGTGGCTTTTCTCCTTCTGCATCTTTCCTGTTCCAGGTAATTCTTAGACCTTCTGCTAAGGTTCCAGAGGTGTTTCTGGCTGCCCTCCTGAATCATCTTGGGGCTGCTTCAAGGAAAACAGTTTACATCTCTAGACAAGACACTGTTTGCTTTCCCTTTTGATATATATATATTTTTTAATTTCTTTCTTGCACCAAAGCTGTAACTTGTCTTCTCCTCTTACCAAGCAGTTCCACAGCTAAAGTGAGATCAGCTTTTCCAGCAGACAACTGCAAAACCTCGGTGAGCATGCAGCAACTAGCACATATTGGTTTGGGATCAGCTGGAAGGGTCTGTTGATTTTGACCTTCTTATTCACACATGCAAGGTTGGATGAATGTTGGCTGGTGTAGGCTGGCTTCAGCTGGAGAACCCAGGAATTTGGGTCTCTGCCCTTCCTGTCTCATTCTCCAATGCCTTCACCAAGGCATGTTCTCCTGGCAGAGAGCCAGAGAAACTCTTGAGGCATAAACCTGGAACTGGCAGACAGTCACTCTGCCTTCTTCTAGACATCAAAGCAATTTTCTCGGCCAAACCTAGTCAGAGCATGGGCAGGTCACCCCACACACAGTAAGAAGCACTGCGAAATTATAGAGCCAGGGAAGAGTCAAAGAAGCAAGTCTCTTGTTTCTAGGGTTCTATACAGAACACCAAGAGGTATTATGAGCATCTCTCAGGATTATGTAGAGTGTGTAAATGCTTGTGTGTCTGTGGAAGGGTGCCGGGGAAGATAGGGAAAATCTTATTACTTTCACTCATACAGTTTTGACATCAGCCATAGAGTAGAAATCAAATCTCTGTCCGCATTGTTTAACCTTTGCATTTATAATAATACATTGCTAGATATAGCAACAGCATATAACCTGATATATTAACTCTCCACATGTAATGATTAAAGGAATATTGAACAATCAGAGGCTATCCTATGCACTAGCACTTTCCAAAGATAATAATGAGGTTCTGAGTCATGTTAAATTAAGCCACTGAATCTCCTCCCGCTTGTCTGACTATGTTTATAAAAATGATGAGGCCATATTTTTTTATAGTTCTGTTGACAGACAACCTGTAAGTGGTTTAATATATAGGCTCTTCTCTATGACTTTGAAATGGCCTAAATACCTTGAGTTTAGAGAATTTTTTTCTGTAGCAGATAACACAAATGTATTTATATGCATGCATATATACATTACATATACATATATGTAATGCATATATGGATATACATATATGTAATGCATATAAGTGGGTGTATATGCATATACTTGTATGTATGCACATTCATGTATACATGTATGGATATATATATATGTATGTCATAGAGTGCATATATTATATGGCACGTATATAACATTTATAATATAGTTTCACATTCATCTCCTGAAGGATCTGCTCAGAGAGGGGATCTGCTCAGAGTAGGACTCCCAAAACTTGACTGAATGAATGAATCTACTATGATATTTATTTTCAATCAACATGCATTGATTACAATATTAAGGTCAATGTCTACAGTCCAAAATATACTAGTTCTGTAGGTTGTTGCACCACCAGGACTCTATTTTTCCATCTATAAAATGAGTATATATTTAAGCATTCTATATGTTTATATATGTAAATTACTTAGCACACCGTCAGGCACCAAGAGAGTTTGAAGAAAGAGATAGATAAAGAAAGAAAGAAAAAAGAAAAAAAAAGAAAATGTCACCAATGGACAGATTGCTGGCAACAAAACCTAGAGAGAATTTGCACTGGAACATCCTTGAGAGTGTCAAAGGGACTGAGGCAAAGTCTGAAGCATGGATGCAAAGGGCATTCAGGGAGGGCTGGATGGGCAACAGGGAGCTCGTAAAGGAATGCAGAATAAAGGTGAATAACTACAAAACAGCCACTGCAATCTGGTTTAAAATATGAGAATGGACAATAGAGAACGATAGATGAAGCAAAAATCCATAGATTAAGCAAGACAGTCATCTACAGTGACTACTAGTGGCCTGGAGAGCAGGAGTATCATTAGGGCACATTTTGGAGGGTGCAAACCTGAACAGAAAGAAATCCTGGATTCAAATATGGGTGGGGTCAGGAATCTAATACTATTGGAGACAACAGGAAGAAGCTTTTGTTTTGTTTTTTTAAGATTATTTATTTATTTATTTGACAGAGAAGGAGAAAGAGAGCACAAGTAGGAGGAGTGGCAGGCAGAGGGGGAGGGAGAAGCAGACTTTCTGCAGAGCAAGGAGCCCAACAAGGGACTAGATCCCAGGAGTCGGGGATCGTGACCTGAGCCGAAAGCAGATGCTTACCCGACTGAGCCACCCAGGCTGCCCCAATGGGAAGGGTTTTTTAAGTTCACATACAAACTATTGAATTCATTTCTGTTATGCTTCTTATACACTCTATAAAATTCTGGACTAAAAGTGATTTTCCTCTGCCTCATACATTCCCAGGAGTGCTAGAAATAAAATAACCACAACGACAAAAGAATACCCAAGTTTCTTGTGCCAAATTCTGTGTTCAGTGCTTTCTTTCCTCTTCTCCCCACAGCAGACTTGATGGATCGTTTCACAAATGAGGGAAGTGATGCTCAAAAAGTAAATTCACCTAGATTAGGTCAGACCGCTTAATATGTAGCAAACAAGGGACTCAGCTACTTCTCATCACACAGCCCTCAGCCTGCTTGCTGCCTTGAGCTGCAAAATGAATAGAATTAGGGTAGGGATGCCATGCAAAAGAGAGGGTGACCAGAGACGCTGTGCTGAGAGAAAATACTGGAAGAATGAGGAAGGGCAGAAAGCAGAAGAGAGCTCATGAAAGGCATGTCAGGGAGAGTCTGACAGAATGAAAGTAATTTATCCAAGGTCACACAGCCAGTACCTAAAGACTAAATTTCATTAGTTCTAGGCTTGTGGAGCTTGGGGGATATCCTCAGGGTCTTCTTCAGCACAGTGAGAAAGATGGGACCCCGACAAGCTAATGTAACTTGGGCGAATTGGAGAAAGCATTATCCAGTTGAATAGTAAATTTAGCAAATACATAGTAAACAAAAATATAAGCGACAAGTGTACTTATGTCTCTGGAGAAGAGGCAAGGCTTCGTTAGCTATTTGAGTCTTTTATTCCTTTACTTTGGCATTTCCATGTTAATTATCTGTGGACACTTACTAGAGGAGAAAGTCTTTAAGAAAAGTGCTTTCTTAAGCACACACCTCTCCAGAAGCTGCAGTCGTTTTACTGAGGACTCTTAGACTGTAACAATTTTCTGTGCAGAACACGATACCAAAGAGCCTTTATGTGCAATATCCTTGCTTAGATCTCTTCCATGACTGGTGAAGAAGAGGGGCACCTGAGTGGCTCAGTGAGTTAAAGCCTCTGCCTTCGGCTCCGGTCGTGATCTCAGGGTCCTGGGATGGAGCCCCGCATCGGGCTCTCTGCTCAGCAGGGAGACTGCTTCCTCCTCTCTCTCTGCCTGCCTCTCTGCCAACTTGTGATCTGTGCCTGTCAAATAAATAAATAAAATCTTGAAGAAAAAAAAAAAGAGACCAGTGTCAGAGTCTCTTGACTCTGACTGGTCAGAGTGTTAACTGTTCTCTTGCCGTGTCTGAAGATGGGTGACTTACAGAAACCTCTCTACAGTGTATCTGTTTGGTTCCCTAACATAAAAAATAGCTCTAGATAATTAGCTGCTTATTGTACACTAGCTAATACCATACAGTATCTCATTGATTACTCAATAACTCATGGAGGAACTTTCTATTATTTTTATGTACATCAGACTGATACTGTCATTGAAACTTAGCAAAGTAATTTTTTTTATTTCTTTTTTTAAATTAAATTAAAATTTTTTTCAGTGTTCCAAAATTCATTGTTTATGCACCACACCCAGTGTTCCATGTAATACATGGCCACTTAATACCCACCAGGCTCACCCCACCTCCCATCCCTCACTCCAAAACCCTCAGTTGGTCTCTCAGAGTCCACAGTCTCTCACGGTTTGTCTCCCCCTCCGATTTCCCCCAACTCCCTTCTCCTCTCCTTCTCCCAATGTCCTCCGTGTTATTTCTTTTTTTCCCCCCTCTTTGTTGTTTCTTATGCTCTACAAGTAAGTGAAACCATATGATAATCAACTTTCTCTGCTTGACTTATTTCACTCAGCATAATCTCCTCCAGTCCCATCCATGTTGATATAAAAGCTGGGTATTCATCCTTTCTGATGGAGGCATAATACTCCATTGTATATATGGACCATATCTTCTTTATCCATTCATCTGTTGAAGGGCATCTTGGTTCTTTCCACAGTTTGGCGACTGTGACCATTGCTGCTATGAACATTGTAGAGGTCGAGGTGGCCCTTCTTTTCACAACATCTGTATCTTTGGAGTAAATACCCAGTAGTGCAATTGCAGGGTCACAGGGTAGCTCTATTTTTAATTTCTTTTTTTGTTGTTGTTGTTATTTTGTTTGTTTGTTTTTTAAGATTTTATTTATTTATTTATTTATTTGACAGACAGAGATAACAAGTAGGCAGAGAGAGAGGAGGAAGCAGGCTCCCTGCTGGGTAGAGAGCCCGAAGCGGGGCTCAATCCCAAGACCCTGGGATCATTACCTGAGCCAAAGGCAGAGGCTTTAACCCACAGAGCCACCCAGGTGCCCTATTTTTAATTTCTTAAGGAATCTCCACACTGTTTTCCAAAGTGGCTGCACCAACTTGCATTCTCACCACCAATGTAAGAGGGTTCCTCTTTCTCCACATCCTCTCCAACACTTGTTGTTTACTGTCTTGTTGATTTTGACCATTCTGACTGGTGTAAGGTGGTATCTCAATGTGCTTTTGATTTGAATCTCCCTGATGGCTAGTGATGATGAACATTTTTTCATGCGTCTCTTAGCCATTTGTATGTCTTCATTGGAGAAGTGTCTGTTTATATCTTCTGCCCATTTTTTGATGTGATTATCTGTTTTGTGTGTGTTGAGTTTGAGGAGTTCTCTAAAGATCTTGAATATCATCCCTTTGTAGTGTCATTTTCGAATATCTTCTCCCATTCTGTGGGTTGCCTCTTTGTTTTGTTGACTGTTTCCTTTGCTGTGCAGAAGCTTTTGATCTTGATGAAGTCCCAAAAGTTCACTTCCAGTTTTGTTTCCTTTGCCTTTGGAGACATATCTTGAAAGAGGTTGCTATAATTTTTTTTTTTAAGATTTTTTTTGTTCATTTGAGAGAGAAAGAGAGAGTTGAGTGAGAGCAGGAGCAGGGGAAGATCAGAGGCAGAGAGAGAAGCAGACTCCCCACTGAGCAAGGTGCCCTATGTGGCCAGACCCCTGGACCCTGGGATCATGACCTGAGCCAAAGGCGGTTGCTTAATGGAGTGAGCCACCCAGGCGCCCCGAGAGTGAAGTAATTTATGTAAGATCACACTGCTAGTGAGTTTCAGAGGCAGGATTGCAAGCCAACTGTGAGTCCCAGGCCTACAGCCTTTATGTAAAAATTACATATTAAAAAGAAATTTTTTCCAAGGTTGTATTTCTCATTTTCTAAGCCCGTTTTTTTGGATCTTACTACCAGTTCTTTGTCTTGCTACTTCCTATCCCCTTTGTTCTTGCTTCCCTCTCACTGGCTTTTCTTTCCTTCTTCTTTGCCTTTCCTTCTTTTTTTCTTAAATATTTCCCAACAATTAAGTCCCAGGTGGAGTTAGCCAACTAAATCCCAATGACAAAATGAGTGATAAATATCTTAATTTCCCTGCCCCAATGTCACCTCTTCCATGAAGCCCTCCCAGGTTGCTCCAATCATAAGTGACATCTCTACTGAACTGTCACAGACCTCTATTCATCTTCCTAGGGCTTTCTTTTTTTAAAGTAATCTTTATGTCCAACATGGGGCTCAAACTCATGACTTTGAGATCAAGAGTTGCATGCTCTAATGACTGACCTAGCCAAGTGCTCCAACCCTCATAAGGCACTTAACACAGACATGTCATTACTTTCCTGAAAACTATACTGTGGTCATCTGAAAGGCAGTGGCAAGGTATGATTCATATTTGCCATCAATAGGACTGGTGTCTAGGACATTGTCTACAGAGTGAAAAAACAAGATCAATGATAACAGCAGACCCCTTGATCAGGTAGTGTGGGGAAGGGGGAGAAAAAGGTAGAATGATCACAGTAGGCCATGTTGCAGGGAAAAGAAGTTGTGGTTTGGAAGGAACAATATCATGGAAGAGAAAAAACAATATCCATGGGAGAGGAAAGAAGCAGCAGTTACCTATTGTAAGGGAGAGGACAGAGTTGGGAGAACAAGAAGTGGCATGTGGTCCAGTCTTCTCCAGAGAGTGCACACCAGCTGCGACACACAGATGGCCTTGGTGTGCACTCCTTTGCAGGAGAGAGGGTTTAAAGAAGAGAAAGAACAGAAAGGAATTGTGAAGGGCCAAAAGCAAGATTGTTCTTGAAACATAGACCAAGTCTGACATCTTTTGTCACTGACAAGCTTTAATTGTTGATCATTTGTGAAGCATCATCTGTAAAGTTTCCCTGCTTTTCATCCTTTCCCTGGCAATAAGAGAATCCCAGTTGAGTGGAGGGCCAATGTGGATGTCTCCAACTCTCAACTCATTTCTTCATTGCTGGTCTGTAAACATAAAGAATTTTCAGATACTCTATTTTGTAAATATATATATATATATATATATATATATATATATATATATGGCTTTAAACATAAAAATAGATAAGGTGTACATAAGGTTCTTTAATGAAATGTTGTCCTGTTTTTGCCTTTGGTTAAGGATGAGCCTGTGACATAGTAATTGCCCCACATCTATTCTAGATCATCTCCCCTCACAAATACTTCCATGACACTGTAAATTCACAGATTAGCTCCTCAAAGGCAGAGTCAGTATTTTGTGTCTGTTTTACTTTGTTGCTGTTGGTTGGTGTGTTTTTGTTGTGGTAGTGACTGTGATTCGTTTCTACCACTCACAGCTTCTCAGCACAGCATCTGGGGTATCTTGGTTAGAGTACTCACAAAAAGAACAGCTACCACTTCCTCATCATCTTCTTAGGAGGTAGGTTCTACCAGTAGGCGGATTTTCTAGATGATGAAGGAAATGAGATGCGTTAAGGAATAGAAGTAGATACTTGTAGTCACTCTCACTGACAGATGAGAAAACTAAGGTAGGAAGAGGTCAAGTAATGAGTCAAAGCACAGAATTAATAAATGGAGGAACTGAGATTCAAACCCAGATGTTTCACCTTTCATTGATTTCTAAGGATTTCCCTAATATGGGCACTTCTGCATTTTGCGATAGTAAGGCTGAGAAAACATTGCCTGTCAAATTCTTTACATGTAGACATTTCCATCCCTGCGTATGCCTAAATAAGACTTAACACTTGAAAATACTATTTGTGTCTGTGGTTCTCCTCAGAATGTCCCATCTCTCTTCAATATTTGCTTAATGACAGAAGATGTTTTTGAGATATGTTCTTTTGTGGAACCCTGCGTGTTCTTTGGTTGGAGAGCTGTGCTCTTTGAAAGGAAGACAGGGTGTTAGGTAATGAATTTCCAATTATATATTAGCAATAGTCCCACAAACAAATCATTATTTACATTACATGATTTACATTTTGCAAACCCTTTTCATTCTATACCCTCTTCTATGATGCTTAAGCTATATTTTGAGGTAGTCAGGAGGAGGAATCATCTCTGGAGTGCAAAATTCATTGCTATAGGACATTAGGAAATGGCTGAATTTCTGTGTGAGTCACAAGAATACGCACAATGGTGTCTGAAACAATTTGTTCCATTTTGAGTTTTGTATCATTGATGAGACTTATTTGAGAAATTAAGTTCACGGGTACAACCAGAGATCTGTACACGCTCAGTCTGCCCCTGTACACCACTCGCAGAATATTGTAAAATGGAAAGACTTGACAGATGTTTATTGTGGTGGCACCGCATCATTCTAAAATTAGATTAAGGTGAATCATCAAAGCTGTGTGAACATGGCAGACACTTTTGTAATTTTTTGAACGTCATTAAAAATGGTGGTAATAAAAATAATTGTGGACTTGGAAAATTTTCTTTTCTGGAAGTCTAAAATAGCACTGTGATTATTCCAAACAACTGAGATATTAATCTTTTGCATTTGTAAAATGTGTCTAGGTACATATTCCTTCTCAGCCTCTGTATCCTGGCATAAGTCCACATCGTTTAAATTCAGAATTAGGTCTTTATCAGTTTCCTTTGCTATTCAGTTTGCTAATAAGTCATGCTATTTTCTTCTTCCTTGCCTGTTTATCTCAAATAATATTCCTGCAGAGCTGTGAGACTATTTCCAGCTTCCATCCTAGAAACGGTGAGCTAATTAATTAGAGGGAAATTTAACCTGCCCCAAAGTTCATGGTGACTTTTTAGAATTCAGCCAAATGAGTTGTCTCCTGGTGGGATAGATGAGAACATAAGTAAATCTTTGTATCTGTTGAGCATATGACCCAAACCCTATATATTTGCAGAAGGATTAAAGTCCCTTCACTTATTCAGCCTGGCTGGTGTATCTTAAATGCTTTAACATGGATTTACTTGGGTAAGTTATTTGCCCAGGACCACACAGAAAAGAAGCTTTATTGACCCTATAAGTATTTGAATTCCTTGCCCTGGCTGAAGGTTTTTGTTTATTATTGGAGATTATTATTCTGGATACATTAAATCCTAGATCAGGCATCAGTAAACGTTTTCAGTAAAGGGTCAGATTTTAGATTCCAATTGCTGAGGTAACTCACAGTGGCTTAAAGCAACACAACTGTCCTCTTACAGTTGTTCTGAAAGTCAGAAGTTCTGAGACTTAAAAGGGATTTTATTCCATCTACCATAGGCCAGATAGTAAATATTTTAGGAGCTGCTTAACTCAGCTATGGCTAATTTTTGAACAAATGGACATAGCTGTGCTCCAATAAAACTCCATTTACCAAAACAAAACAAAACAAACAAACAAACAAACAAAAACCTAACTGCCAGGATTTGGCAGGTGGGCTATAATTTGAAAACCCCTGCCTTAGGCACACATCATCTTGTATGGATGTTCCTAAAAGATATTTCTTGCATTTTTTTTTAAGATTTTATTTATTTGACAGACAGAGATCACAAGAAGGCAGAGAGGCAGGCAGAGAGAGAGAGAGGAAGGGAAGCAGGCTTCCTGATGAGCAGAGAGCCCAATGGGGGGCTCCATCCAAGGACCCTGAGATCATGACCTGAGAAGAAGGCAGAGGCTTTAACACACTGAGCCACCCAGGTGCCCCTCTTGTAATGTTTTATAAGTAAATAGACAGATACTCAATGGTTTAGAAGTCCTTACAGAATTTTGGGTTTGATGTTCTAAGGAAAACTCATAGAATAGGTTTTTTTTTTTTCCTTCCCACTTACTCTTTTCACAGCTCCTACATCCTGATCTCAATATAAAATTAACTTTTATGCCATAAGTCCTTCCTCTTTCCATAGATCCTGCAAAAGTACTCTCATGCAGATGGACCCTGGGAATCATTATTGACTCCTTTTTTATTATCTGCATAATATAGAACTCTTTTGAGAATAGTAATGCCTATTGGTAGACCAGTTATGCATTTTTCAGAAATCTCGAAAGGTACAGGTAGGAAGAAATTATAGACTTGATATTAAAAAGTTTACTATCGCTTTATTTCCTAAACTCTGAAACCTGAAAGAGTTTGGAGCATGGCACAGATACCATGGAAGAGCCATCTGCAGCCCACTTTTTTGCCTCCTTGTATCAAAATGGAGATTCAATGTTTCAAGTAAAGTAGAACAACTCATCACTTGTGCTAATCATCTTTTGATCCTTGCCATGTGAATAGATTCATGATCTGACATTTGCTATTCTAGTCACAATAGCTCTTGTCTCAGCAATTCAATTTTCAGTGTCTCATGAATTTAATACCTGCTCTTTTATCAGAAGACTTGTAATAACTTATACAGCTGAACCTTTTCCAAATTTCCTGTTCATCTTAACCTTTCCACCCTTCTATCTGGATCTAGAGGATGGCCTTGTGAAAAGGCAGATTTATTCAACATACTTTTCTTAAGCACTACCATGTGCTAAAGTTACAGTGTGACCAAGACACAAGATATGCAGTGTATCAGAGAACTGTCAGCTTCCGTTGGATTTAGGCAGAAAAATAGGAAGCAATAAGCAAAGACCATGCATATCATCTAAGCTCTTTGAGGACCTGTCCCGGAGGAAAGGGTTATTATCTGCTTTTCCTTTGAGTCTGTGAAACTGGTTTTCATCACAACAGCACCCTCTAAGACCTAGCAGCAAACTCACTATCTCTTCACCTTTCAAGACTTGTGGTGCTTTTCGGTAAACAGCCAAGCTTCAGAATCTAACCTGAGAGATACTCCCCATCTCAGCAATTTGCAGGCAAGCGAGATCTACTTTCAGCCAAGTGAATATGTGCAAATTCTCTGCTTGGATGACCAATAGCTTTAGCTTTCCTTTTGTGTGAGAACATGTAATATAAGGCAGATATTGCAAAGGGAAATATGGAACTTAATTTCCAGGAACAGATAAAGAACGACCAATCATCTCATGCATCTAGAGGCCAAATTATGTTCTCAAGCCACGAAATAATCCTTTGAACTCTCCAGAGAATAGTTCCAGAAGGATTAAACAGTAATTATAGAAAGATAATCATACACCTTGTTCAAGTCAATGTCACTTTAGCTGGAGAACAGTTAAATGTGTGTATATATATACCTAAGTGTATATATATATATATATATATGTATATATCTACACATATAAATGTGTACATTTACACACACATATACGAAACTAAAATAAAAAATAAAAGTAGCAATTATAGAATAAATGCCACTTGTTCAGGTCAATGTCACTAGCTGAAGAATACTTTAAATACATGTATGTGTGTGTATATATATGTATTTGTATGTATATATGAAGCTACAAAATAAAAATAAATAGAAGTAGTAATTATAGAGCAAATTCACTTATGAATTCAAGTTTATAGTTCTTCTATTAGAGAACAAAATTTGAAATCTGCAGTGAGACCTCATTATTTTTATTTTATCTTGGCTATATGTCAAAAGGGACACCTGAATTAATATAGATCAGAATTTTGGTAATAATCCTTTTAGAAATATTTTCTTTCTTTCTATCTTTATGAGAGAGAGAGCGAGAGAGAGAAGAAAGTGAGAGAGAACACAAGTGGGGAAAGGGGCAGAGAGAGAGGGAGAGGGAAAAACAGACTCTTCACTGAGCAAGGAGCCCGATGTGTGGCTCCATCCCAGGACCCTGAGATCATGACCTGAGCCCAAGGCAGATGCTTACCCTGCTGAGCCAGCCAAGGGCCCCTAAAAAAGATTTTACAATGCAATTTTAAGATACCTAAAAAAAAAGAAAACCCTCTAATCCGAAACAACTTTAAATAAACATTGTAAAAAAGTCAATCTCTTCCCTTTTATTTCTTATTTTCTTTTTACTTTTGTTTATTTTACATAGCCTTGTTGATTGCCTGCTGTGCATTGGCCCTTGTTAATAACTGAAAGTAGAATTACCATCATCTACCATTTAACTCTTACCTTTGTTCCTTATTAAATTTAAAAATCAGGGGAAGAAAGCACCTAAACTTGAGCAAAACCTGAATGTCTCTAATATGATACCACTCTGTAATGTTGTGTACTGACATCCTCACATAACTGGCTCTGCTGCTGTTGAAAGAGCCATCACGGAGCAGATGTGCTTAAACCTTCTCAGCGTTTGATTGAACATGGCACACTTTTGCTAGACTACTGTGCTCACTGATAATTTTATGAGAACAGATTTGCTCAGGAATGAATTTAAAAATAAAGTACAGGGTAACACTCTTGCAAATTGGAAATACTTTTAAAAATACTTAAATATAGGCACAGAAATGACAGTAGTCATTTCATTATGAAGTCTGATACATACACTCAAACACAATAGATTTAACAAAAAATTACATTGGAGGTTTCTATTGTGTTAAAATTTGGCCTGACAGATGATTATGTTTGTTGATTGACAATGCATATTAATACTGAGTATTGTAGAGTGAAGTAGACTTTTTTTTTTTTTTTGGTCTTTTTTGTTTGTTTGTTTGTTTGTTTTAGCTAGGATGACCAACTGTCTTGGTTTGTCTGGGCTTGCAGGGTTTGGCAGACATTCCAGGGATATGGACGTTTTAGTGATAAACCTGGGAAGTTCTGGGCAAACCGAGACAAGTTGGTCACCCTTGTTATAAAAGTGAACCATGTAGTTACATGAGGAACAGTGTTAGAAACCGGCGTGCTAAGTTCTGTGGCCATAATGAGGCTGTAATTATCTGCAACAAGTTCACCTGGCCGGTTGGGTTTCTGCTCTGGCTATATGCATTATAATTATCTTGTGAGGACTTTAAAGTATTGATGCTCATGCCCGCCCAAGTCCAATTACATTAGAGTCAATATGTTTTTAAAAGCTCCCAAGTGATTCCCATGTATAACAGACTCCAGATCCCCTGCTCCTGGGTCCCCTGACTGCCAGTCTACAGTCAGGCTTAGCCTGCCTCTACTTGGCGGGCAGAACAACAGAGGAATGGAGGGCTCATCGCTGTCCCGGGATGACTGGACCTAATCCTACTGTGTCCAACGTGCTCTGTAGCAGGTGGGTGCAGGCCCTCGATTTCTTTATAAAGCCTGATGCTGTCCTCCTCTCCAGCTCTTCTCCGTGTAGCATTCTTGTATGTCACCATGAGATTTGAATTCTGTAAACTGTTCTAGAAGCTGAGAAGTCAAGATGTGAGATGTCAAGAATTGAAAGAAATGATTGAATATATTTCTAGAGAACAAAGATTGTGACTGGCTTAGCTCTGTAACTCCCTGTGTCATGCACATGATCTTCAGTTATTTGTCCAGTCACAAAATTTGCCTTTTTCCAATGTCCTTTAACCAAAGAAATGAGGGGATTTATCCAAAGAGTTCATTTATTTATCCAGCATTTAGCAAATTTATCAGGTGCGATTTTGTCCAGGCTTCATGAGATTCACAGACTTATAGGGCATATTAAAAATATAATCATACGGAGCACCTGGGTGGCACAGTCAGTTAAGTGTCTGCCTTTGGCTCAGGTCATGATCTCAACGACGTGGGATCGAGTCCCATGCCAGGCTCCCTCCTCAGCAAGGAGTCTGCTTGTCCCTCTGGCCCTCCCCCCACTCATGTGCTCGCTCTCTCTCAAATAAATAAAATCATATATATGTATATATATATATATAGAGAGAGAGAGAGTCATACAATGATTTCAATGTGATAAAAGCCCTTATTTGTCAGAATAGCTCTCCCTTATTATCAAATTTTTATTACATAAATTACGTGCCTAACTTCCTCCAAGCATTTCTATAAATTTGTATACTCCTTGTTACAAACTTTTGACTTAAGTAATCTTGGCTTCATTCCCATTTTATAGTTGAGGAGAGTGGAAATATGAAGAAGGTAATTACATTGTTAAGGCCACCAAGCTGGCATCTGAGAGAACCAGATTCGAACAGAGGTGGTATTCCTCTGGGATCCATGCTCTTGATAACTATTTTATACCATCTCCTGTCTAAATGGAAGTTGGCAGAAATCTGCCCTGGAACCCACCCTATGGTTTTATATAATGAAAAGGGAATGTAAGATTCCAAGTTTAAAGCTTATCCCTGGTATGAAGGTACAGGGAATGTAAGTCAAGCTTTGGCACGCTGCCAATACGCTTCTAGCACCGTCTTTGGTCATTGCATTGAGAATATCACAATCTGATGATTGTGGAGGGACTCTTACACATGACAGAGCCCTGATTCCTCATTTATCAGATGAAAAAACAGAATTCTAAATGAATCTGGAAATAGCTCAGAAAATACAGCTAACCATGATGTCTCTGAAAAAGAGACTAAGAAAGAGGGGGAGAATGGGAAAAAGAGAGACAGAGGGATATAGCTGTAAAAGAGAGAGTCCAGTGTTTATCCTGATTGAATAAACTCACAGTTGGTTCTTACCCCCTCTCCCAGTGTTCCTGCTAAACACGCACGACTCCCCAGGAATGCTTCAGGTGTGGTTCTAGCCCACCCGTTCCTCCCAATTCTCTTTCTTCGTTGGGAACCAAAAACCAGTCCAAGGTATCTGACAGCTTGCATCTTCTTCCAGTTAAACTCTTTTCCTATCCTCATCAGAAAACGAAGTCTTCCATGCATAACAAGAGATTAGAATAAAAAATCCTTTGGGGTCAGGGTGAGAATGGAGTGGAAGTAGAAAGAGTTTATAATGATGGGTGAGTGAAGGAGAGCACCAGTCCAAAATGGCTTGCTTTAAGTGTACAGGAGTAATGTAGAGAAGAGCTCAATCAGGAATTTTGCTGCTGTCCAGACAGACATGTGTGGATATATGGAAGTAGGTGTGACACAATACCATTTCTTATTTTTTCAAGGTCTTCCAACTTCTTCGTCCAAACTCCCTAAGTATAAAAAAATAAAATTATTGTCTTTATGCAGATGAGCAATTTCGAACCAATTGCTAGTTGTCTTACTTAAGGTCCCATGGTAAATACATAGCAGATCTTGTATTAAACAGTGCCTCCCCCCCCCCCCACCCCCGGGTCATGAACAGAGATTCTCTATTGCAGATATTAATATTGCAGAAGTTAATATTCTCTATTGCAGATAGTGTCTACCAGCAAATTGCAGTGCTTACTATCTAAAGCACTAAAATTCAGGCAGAACATTTGCTGATAATTTATAAGAATTCTTTCTTAAAAGACTCTGGACAGAATGTTAGTCAGCAAATAAGCACAAGAACCTACTGTAGTCTCTAGGAATGAAATGAGGAATTTAGAGGGTTATTGAGTTTGCTGAATTTTCCCAGTGGATCAGCAGAAAGCTATTTGTTCCAGGCATCCGGTCACTCATGTTACCCTCAGGTATGTAATGTTCCGTGGCACTCGGTTCAAGCGTTCTCAGCCTCACTTTCTCATCTCCAGTCTGCCCTTTGTGAGGGAAGCACAGGAATACAATGAAAGCCAATATGATGGTTAGTTTCGGGGCTGTGTCAACAGAACTTCAAATGCTAATCTGGAGAAGACTACATCCGAGCACGTGAATGAGAAGGGCCCCGTGTTCACATCAGACGCGATCCACCTGTGTATGTGGAACATAAAGGTTTTTCTACAGTGAAGCAGAGATGTTAATCCAGATTTTTTTCAAGAGAGGCACAGAAAAATGGAGAGTCTCCTGGGTTTCTGACCTCTTTTCTATACCTATCAATACAAAGAAGATTTGCTAAAGCAAAGGAGAATCTTTGTTAAGTTTTGGTCATCAGTTTCCAATGTGTGTTAAGTAACTTTTTTTTTTTTTTTAAGTAACTTTTGGAAACAGAACATTCCAGAGGTTTATAGACTCTATAGCCTCAAAATAGTCTTTGACCAGCAAGCCAGACTCCTGATTCTGCACTGGTTTTAGGTTATAATCATAGCCGAAGAGATCATAATTCAGAGATGATATGCTTATTTCCTATTTTACATCTTCTGAAGTAGATTTTCCCCACTGTGATGAGGGAAACAATACAGTGTCACTGTAGAACATTTTGGAGAAAGAAAATGCTAAAAAAGAAAATGAAAATTGTCTCTTTTTTTTCCTCCTAGAAAAAAGCAACAATCAGCTTTTTAAAGTTCTTATTTAAATTCCAGTTCGTTAACATACAGCAGAGTATTAATTTCAAGTATACAATATAGTGATGCAGCACTTCCATACAACATTTTGTGCTCATTGTAAGGGAGCATTCAATTTTTAAAATATTCTGTTCCAGTTTTTCATTATATCTCTCTATATACAATCATATTCACCACCCTGTATATGTACACTTGCTCCCGGTTTGCTTTTTTAAATTTAATCTCTCATGACCCAGTTTCTATATCAGTGAAAACTCTCCAAAAACATGACTTCCTGGTATTTTTTAATATGAACGTGACATACATTAAAACCTCAAGGCACCATAATATCAGATGTAACTTTACCTGGCATTGTTTTCCATTTCCGCACAGCCCTTGTTCTGAAAGAGGAGTGGGCTAAAAGTCTAACAACTTGAAATTTTCAGGAAGCAAAAACGAGGCAAAAATATTTATTTGGGGGCGCCTGGGTGGCTCAGTGGGTTAGCTGCCTTTGGCTCAGGTCATGATCTCAGGGTCCTGGGATCGAGTCCCGCATCGGGCTCTCTGCTCAGCAGGGAGCCTGCTTCCCTCTCTCTCTCTCTGCCTGCCTCCCTATCTACTTGTGATCTCTCTCTGTCAAATAAATAAATAAAATCTTTAAAAAATATATATTTATTTGGGATCGCAGAACTGCAACTCATCAGGCTTTATAGATTTGCGTAGCAACCGGATCATGTCCCACTGGGGAGCAAATTCAGGAGTTTTCAAAGACAAAATGGGAATGCTTGTATATATTGTTTATAAAGAATTTTGATTGGTGTTGGAGGCAGAAAATAAATCTTGGCTCAACAGAATTGGTTACTAAGGCTGTCACTAAGCAAAAGTTTGTTACTGTAGCAACTTGCAGGGGTTCATGCAGAATACTTGGCATGTTGGCTGCTGTTAGGCCTTGTTCCAAACTTCATGGTTCCTCCTTGTGAGGATATGCCTAAGGCCCATCTCTTTAATGGATTCTTAGTTCCATTTTATTATTTTTAAAAATTTTATTTATTTATCTGATACAGAGAGAGAGGGAGAGAGCGAGCACAAGCAGGGGGAGCAGCAGGCAGAGGGAAGGGGAGAAGCAGGCTCTCCACTGATAAAGGAACCCGATGCGGGACTTGATCCCAGAATCCTGGGATCACGATCTGAATCGAAGGCAGCCACTTAACCGACTAAACCACCTAGGCACCCCCTTTTAGCTCCATTTTTAAAACCCTTTCATATAAATGAGCTCATTTCATTTCATCTCTTACAAGTCTTACCTTCTAGGACGGAGGGGTTATAGAATCAGGCCATGTGGGTTCCCTGCATTGTTTTCAAGATTCTGTGAGCCCAGTCTCTGATCTTTGATCTCTGGAGATTAAACTGACAAAATAGTGACAAAAAATTCCTGCTATTGTCCAAGAAGCTCCAGGTAGTCCAGACCCCCAAATCATTTTCAGTGATATTTAAGCTGGGGAAAGAAATTGAAAATGGTAGCTTCAGGTCACAGTCAACATTTGGTCCAGGAGGGAAATGCCAAGATTGCTAGCTTTCTAGAATCCACTCTGTTATTGCCTCAGCTACATAGTAACATGACCCCCTATTTTACATGACTGAATTATTTGGGCTGTCTTATTATCTTGAGACAGGGTTTACCATGCTATGAAGTAGCTTCATTTTAATCAGAGATTGAGTTTTGAAAAGTGATGCTTGAGTATTAACATCCTGATATTACCAGTAATCAAGGGGACCAGTGCTTCCAGATACTTAAAGGGGTGCTTCCTTAAAAATAAGGGTGCTTCCAGATACTTAAAAATAAGGGTGCTTCCAGATACTTAAAGGGGGATACATTTGTCCCCTGTGATTGGAATCATGCAACTGCCACAAGCCCAATTTATAGAGTTTCAAAATGATACTATAGAAGACAAAATAATTGTAACTTTTCAAGTCTTTCATTTATGCTAGTTTCCAAAATTATGGTACAAAATTGGTTATAACGGGAAAGTCCTTGATGATATCTTGTTTTGTTTTATTCCAAGATTTACAAAACAACACCTATGTTGTTCCTGGTGTTTTAAAGATATGAATTTTATCTAAATTTACATATTGGTATGGTTGGTGCCCATGGGATCCAATGCATAGAAACAGTTGCTGGAAGAAAAGCAAGAATAAACAAAAGCCCTTTGCAGTGGGTGAACTGAAGAGTTTTGCTGCCACATTATACCAACAGTATACGGACAGAGAGGTGAATATTTGCTAGCTTCTTACCTGTGTTGTGAAGCCTCCTTATAATTAATGTCTAGCTATCTCTGTATAGATCTCTAATTTTTGCACAAGATGAATTCCTAAGACTCTTGATCACATTGGAGTTAAGAATGATTCAAAGTACATGGTACAGGGACTCCTGGGTGGCTCAGTCGGCTAAGCATCTTCCTTCGGCTCAGGTCATGATCTCAAGGTCATGGGATCGAGTTCCGCAATTGGGCTCCTTGCTCAGGAGGGAGTCTGCTGCTCCCTATGCCTGCGCCTCCTTCCCTTGTGCTCTCTGTCTTTTTCTGACAAATAAACAAATGAAATCTTTTTAAAAAAGGTACAAGGTACAATAGATGTTGCTTTTACCTATGACATGATGAAATAAAATAGAAAATAGAAGAAGCTTATTTAAAATTATTAAAACCATGGGTTATTCTAGGTTTGGCTTTGACTACTTCTCTAGAACAGGAAAAAATAGTACTAAAAGGACCAAGACCGCTCAAAGGTTGTTGGCTGTACCTATGCTTCTAGAAAGTTCCTTGCTGCTCTGTGTTCATCCTCTTTATGCCATATTCCCCAGGCTGTTCAGGAAGATAAAGTCCTTGCAGATTCAGCCAATGGCTTGTTTTTATCTAAGGGGCATCAATTAAGTACTCATTGTATCCAGTAGCATAGGCAAGATGGTGAAAGCCTGAAGACAGGCATGTAAGTCATAGTGATGTCTTTCAGGAGTGTAAGATCTAAAGGGGGAAATATGCCCCAGAAATTGCACAGAGCTTTGCATTTTTATAAAGGTAACATGAAAAATAATAATGGACTATACTAAGAGGTTTCGAGAAGGTGTGGATTGCCAAGTTACAAGGGTCAAGGAGGCCTTTCTTAAAGAGATGGTGACATGCGTTTGCCACAGCCCATCTTTGTAAAAGTCAGGGAAAGAGAAAACCTAAGAGTTTTACAATAAATTGTAAAAATTCCAGATTACAGTGACTAGCCTCTGAAATAATTGTTTTTCTATCCTTCCTTTACTTTCCTTCCATAAAAGTTCCTATTTTCTAAAGAGGATCCCTCCAGAGAGCTTTTCTAATGAACTGTGTTATGAAAGTGGGAAACTATCTCACATCTGCAGCAAAAATCATTACGGTTTGAAGAAGAAACATCTTAGAAAAAATTTATTTCATAAATACTTTCTCATGAGTACTTTTCTATGCTCACCAGTCCTGTTATATGCAGAGCACTATATTTATTCTGCCTTGAAGAAGTTGATTTTGCAACTTTGCTTTTATGCATAGACATGAAAGCATCCGAGAGATACAGACTCGGGCAAAGCATGAGCAGGTGTGAACATGTGTGTGGATGTGCGCGTGCATGTGCTTGTGGTTGGGGTGGGAAGAAAAGGTGTTTTTCAGGGACAGAAGGAATCATGCAGAGATGCCTTACACTGTTGACTTACACATACGAGAAGAAATTTAACAATTAATTGTGTCCTACTTCTGTAGGAAGAACTACAAGAGTATTCACTGGTACTTAGGATGGTGGGCAGGTGGTGTCCATCTAGAAGCTTCTTGGAGCTCTGCCCATCTGCTCTTTTTCACCCTAATCCTATATGTGATCAGTGGGCTTCATGTTAGGGTCGCCTCAATAAATCATTTACATAACTTATATTTACTTTGCTGAAGAAGTACCCCTCAGTTACAGTAAAACCTTAATTCAGAAAAAGGGAAGACAACAAGATGACAGTAATAAGAGCTCAGAGATCAAACCAGCGTAGCCAAGAGAGTCATACTATTAGAACCTCTAAGCCAGCATCTAGTTCACAGTAAATACTACTATGGAATGAAAGGGGAGGGTAGGAAAACTAAGTTTTAAAACCAGTCTCCAAAGACAGCCACTCTATATGCTTTCCAAGTTCTCAGAATGAATTTGGGAATGTTTTCTCCCTGGATAAAGTCTTACGGCCTAAGGAGACAGGCCTTTGAAGACACAAAAGCTTGGGTCCATTTCCTCCTCTGTGACTTCCTAGCCATTCTATATGTGTAACTTTGTCACTCGGATTGCTAATTTTACCATTCTTAATATCAGAAAAGTAATGTCTACCTTATAAATAGCAGTGAAAGGATAAAGAGCATAGCGTGCAAAATCTTGGACCATGTATGCATCTCACATATGAATTAAATAAATGATAGCTAACTTTGCTAGGCAATTTGGGATTAAAAAGATTAGCGTTACCTGTAGGAACTCATTTAGCCTCAGAGCCAAATTTAAAATAGTTACTTTAATACCCATTTCAGAGATTTGGAAAACTGAGGCCTGGGGAAATTAAATATCTTTCCCAGGTTATAGAACCAGGAAGTAACTGAGCCAGAATCCAAACTGAGAGAGTCTACCCACAGAGACTAAACTCCCAGACCCTCTGTGCTGCTCAGTATATGCTGACTGTAAATAAAGTTAGACTACCTCTTCTTTCTTCTCTTACTGGGGTAGTGTCACAGCTGATGCTCTTCTTAATTTTACCTTGAAAAAAGAAATCCTTAACTTAGCACCTTCTTTTAGGATTATCACTTTTTAATGATTATCTGTTTATAAGGGATTCAGTTATCCTAGGACCTGTTGCACACAATTTTTGATATTGTCCAAACACTCAAGAGATTTAAGATCCAAGTTAAAAATATTTAAATGCCAACATATTCATTTTTCTATAACTCTAGGCAACAAAATGGATATATGCGCAATTTATGTATGTAATAAATTCTGTGTAAACACTTCCTGGTGACCTACTTTCCTCCAAGTCTGTCTCATTTTTAAAATCTGTACTCTTTTTGCATCAGGAAAAATCTCTCTCTCTCTCTCTTTTTTTTTTTTTTCCTCTCCCCTGATTTCCTCCTCCTTGTCAATTGGAACTAACAAAGGCAGTGGAATGCAGTTCATGTCACACACTGTGGGTTTCAGTATTGAAGCCAATTGTCTCATCCTAGGCAATGAGTCTGTATGTAATATCCATTTCTTCGCCTGGGAAGAATTTTGGAAAATAAGCCTTCTTCTTTCCGTAGCCTTTTATTTGAGAGTTTAGCCGAAATAACACAAAACAGTTCATGATCAAAGTTTCTAGAAAATCAATGCACAGTTTAGCTCTCCATATTTTACTAGGTATTATAGTACCTTTATTTCTATAAAGAGAATGCTGCCTTATTTCTATTACTTCTCTATGTTCCAGCTAATCCTCACCTTAGCAGAAGGATATTGGATGAAAGGAGCTCATCTGAGTTCACCCTGCCCTGATTCATGCATTTATTCTTCTAAAATATTACACAGCCTTTAAAAAGAATGTGGTAGTTCTGTATGTTCTGACATGAAAAGATGCTCAAGATGTATTAAGTTAAAAAAAAAGTTGCAAGACAATATGTTTACTAGGGTTATATTTTTTTTCAAAAGAGGTTAAAATGATTCTATGCATATATGTATCTACAGAAAATCTCTGGAAGGGTGTATTCGAAAATGTTAACATTAATTACCTACCTCTGAGAAATATTTGGGTATAAGGGCAGTGAGGGGCAGAATGAAGCAGTTTTTGTTATTCATACACTTTTGTATTGTTCAGTTTTATATGGTTATTTAATATGACTTAGCATTACTACCATAATTAGAAATGAGCAATTTACATCATTCCTGTGATCTAGGATTCTGTACCTACACAAAGACCGATGGGACATTTCTGAACTTGGTGATACTGCAATCTTAACACATGGGATAAGATAAGTGAAAATAGTAATTATAACACAGAAAAATGTAATCAGTTCCTTAAGAGAAGCACATGTACATTTGAGATTAGGAGAAAAATACATCTTACTATAAGCATGTTAAGGAAATTTTAAAAAGAGAAATGGCATTCAGTTGATTGTGGAAAGAGTTTAGCAGGCAGGGTTGTTTAACTGGAAGGAATGTCTGTCTTTTCTCCTTTCTGTTGCTAATGTCTAGAATATATTAGATGCTCAATAAATGTGGCTTGTAGGAAAGAGGAAAGGAGGAAGAGGGGAGATATGAAGTATAATGGAATAATTATCTGCTCATAGAAATATAGAGCTAGGTGATATATAGAGATGATCTCATTTCATTCTTAAATGCTCTCCAGAGGCACAGTATGATTCCAGCATTGCCTGTGATGGATGGGACCTCACACAAGTTCCATTCAGAACTTTTTTTTTTTTTTTAAAGATTTTATTTATTTATTTGACAGAGAGAGATCACAAGTAGAGAGGCAGGCAGAGAGAGAGAGAGGGAAGCAGGCTCGCTGCTGAGCAGAGAGCCCGATGCAGGACTTGATCCCAGGACCCTGAGATCATGACCCGAGCCGAAGGCAGCGGCTCAACCCACTGAGCCACCCAGGCGCCCCCCATTCAGAACTTTTATTTCATCTACTTTTTATTACTAAAAAGTGAATGATCTAGTTCAACCCTTACTTTAGCAATGAAATACATTTTCATGAGTGAACTCTTTTCCCTGTTACAGGGATAGGTAGTGGCACATGTACCTGAACCCAGAATTTTTGAATTCTTAGGAGTTCTTAGTAGTGTTTTTTCAGTGAATGAGTCCAGCTAAAATAGCCGCTTGCCCAAAGTTATGGGGCATGAAGTATACTTAAATATAAGATATATTAAGGAATGTTCAACAGCTCAGGATGAATGGAACACATGATTTATACTGGGGATTCATAAGAGAAAATCCGGATTCTACTTCAGAGCCATTTAAGAAGAGTAATGAGAAGTACATGCTTCAGGATGTTTCAGGAGGTGGGGGAAGGAGTGACTTCTGCTTTTCACCAAAATAAAGGAAAAGAGACCAGATCTAGCTTCCTACCTAAAACATCTCAAAAAAAAAAAAAAAAAAGTACCAGATATATGATACAACAATGCACAGGACAGTGAATATTGAGCAATATTGAGCAAAGGATAATGACTATAGAAAGGCAATGAGAGAGGTGCCTGGGTGGTTCAGTCAGTTAAGCACCTGCCTTTGGCTCAGGTCATGATCCCAGGGTCCCGGCATCAAGTCCTGCATTGGGCTCCCTGCTCCATGGGGAGCCTGCTTCTCCCACTGCCTGCTGCTCCCCCTGCTTGTGCTCTTTCTGACAAACAGATAAATAAAATCTTTAAGAAGAGCCACAACAAAAAGACAATTAGAGACCGTTGAGAGCACCAGATGTGAATTCTGCAGTTGTCTCAAGCTGCCTGCCTGCTGTGAGTTTTTAGGATCTGGTGTGGAAAGGGGAAGCTGATGCAGAGAGAGCGAGGGAGCGAACTAGATCAGAGAGGAAGGTATCAGGACACAGAGAGCTGTAGATGGGGATGGCAAAACAGTGAAAAAGAGAGCAGCATACTGTAGAAGTCTGTGGAGTTTTCGCCTCCACTTTCCAGCTGCTCAGTGAATGTGTGTGAAGAAATACTGTGGCCGCAGGGCAACGTCCTAAAGGTTAGATGGAAGCTGCCCAGCACTCACCCTTACTTCAGAATATAATTCCTGTTCCCACCAGTCAGAGTAGAAGACTTCATCATTCATGAGGCACATAATTCATGAGTCCGTGAAAAGGACCTGCCTCAGCAGGAACAAAACTAGCCCTAAACTAGCCTCTGCTGTATTACCAATGAACAGAAATTAAAAACCTTATTCAAAAGGCTCAAATTATTTCTAAGAAACTTTACTGCCTCTCAGAACAATAACAACACTAGAATTGGTTTTAATTTTCTAAGTAGCTCTCATTTCTCCATTCTTAGTCATAAATATTATATTGTCAATTGGTGTATTTACAACTGAGATTTAAATATTTTTATAAGTATCATTAATTAGAAACCAGAAAAATTAACATAAAATAGTAACATATGATTATAATGTATTTTCTATGGCCCCAATTTCATAATTCTCCTAATTAAAAAAATTATATTATTTGCCTCTTTTTTTTCAAGTAATTAATTGATAAAGAGCTTTCTTTGGTAAAAAAAAGATGCTGAGGCTGAATTTCTGAAATCTGACTCATATATATTGATTGCTGAATCTTTGGGCATCAACCAAAGTTAACAGAACTCTTCTTTGGGGCTTATTTGAAGGTGCAAATGATGTGGTTTTGCCTGTTTGATAAATCTACAAGACCAGTGATTTAACCCCTGATCTATGGAGCCATTGCCTGTTTGATAAATCTGTCCAGAATATACAGAAGCAATAAATTCCCTTCCTCATGGAGAGTGAACATACCCACTGTTCGACCTTCCTTGAACACGCTGAAGTTCTAGATGCTCCTGCTGATTCCACTGGAACAGTAAAAACTTGCCTTCACTTATAAGAAAATTGATATATTTATCTTCATGTTTACAACTGATACTTGCTTCATGAGTTTAAAGTTGGAGTCAGAGGAATTCCACTGCATACTATTTATGAGGGAGTGGGGTTGTGTTTAAGTGCTTGTTATTTTCCTGGGTCTATACAGTCTGTTTAAAGCTTATTTGCTTTAATCTGTGTTAAGTTCTCCAGAATCAGTCGGTATCAAATTATGGCTCATTTGGTAGAGTATGGCCAGCTGAGAAGAGAGATGGCCAAGGTGATTGCCACTGAGGAGGGCATGGCAATTAAAATAGACGCAATGAGCATTATTGCACAGTTCACCTTGCATGATAACACTGAAAAAATATACAAGCTGAGGTGAATAGGAAAGAGGGAGGAGTATTTATTTTTAAAATTAGCCGTTTCTTTCTATTGAGAAGCATTAATCAAAAGCCAAGTGTTGTTTAAAGGGTAAGATATGGACCAAGATTACCAAGACCCGAGAAATAGCCTTGACTGATGCTCCAGAACTATCTAACATGATCCTTCCTAGACATGATTTCAGGAAAACAATGATCAAGTGATGGGATCCAACCTATCAGGTGTTTGCAGAATCATCCAGGAACTGGGAGCCCAGTGGTTTGGAAGTCTCCTCCTGCATGGCTACACTTTCCGGAAGTACAGGAGAAAGGCAGCCACTTCAAGAATCCATGTTACTCCTCCAACGGAGAGATTTTGGGAGACAGAGTTCCTAGCTAAACTGTCTAAAGCAGGCTTTTGTTAATGGAGTCCGCAAGATTCAAGTTATTTCAGCCTGTGAGTTTCTTAAAGCCAGAGGCAATCTCTTTGCCTCCTTTCCAATGAAGCTGAAAGGAAAAAAAAAAATTGTATCTGTTTTGCAAGTCTTGAAGATTTATAAGTTTTTGTATTGAAGGTGAACCTCCTCATAAGAGAGTGCAACAAAATTATTCTTTTTTTTTTTTAAAGATTTTATTTATTTATTTGACAGAGAGAAATCACAAGTAGACAGAGAGGTAGGCAGAGAGAGAGAGAGAGGGAAGCAGGCTCCCCGCTGAGCAGAGAGCCCGATGCGGGACTCGATCCCAGGACCCCGAGATCATGACCTGAGCCGAAGGCAGCGGCCCAACCCACTGAGCCACCCAGGCGCCAACAAAATTATTCTTGAAAATAGAAATCTCACAGTTGATAGAGGAGGACAGAATATCATCTCCTCAAGCTGTATGGTCCAAGTCCGTTGCAGAAGCGTCTGTGAATGGTGAATATTTCTAGCTTTTTTGTTTTCCTTAATAGACATTAATAATGAAAACGTCAGCCCTTCTTTACCTAATATAAGATATTCCCTTTGTTTACTGATAGAATTATTTTCTGATAATCTGTTGATTTTCCAAGTCATTATTTACTGTTCATCCAAGGGGAGCTAGCATTTGTGAGGTAGCTAATAGGTACTAGACACAATCATGAATGTCCACAGGTGCTTAAGGCAACATTCAGATAATGCTATTTTGGCTAAGGGAACTGAAGTTTGGTGAGGTTAAGCGTTTTCCCTAATAAGAAATGTGGCAGAACCTGGATTAAAGTCAGGCCATTCTTTTCTCTCAAAGGAAAGGCGAAGGAGAGGGAGGGAGCTGCATGGACGAGGACCTCTTGCCTAAACTCTATGGACCTGGGTTTTTCTTGGGTTTTGATTACCTGTGACAAGGCTGCTTGTGTTGGGAGTGAAGTGTATTCCTTGCTAGAATGAAGAGATTAATGTATGTTAACATTCCAAAGATGTCCGCCTTCATCATATTCACACCCCTCTTGTTCACACACTCCCCCCCCTCCCTCCATCACCAACTGAAGCCAGTTTCAAATGGCAGAACACAGATTATATCAGAATCTGTGTGATGTCTGTAATATGCCATTGAAACAAATTGGATAAAACCTCTCTTGGGTCTCACCAGGAAGTTTTGCTTAAATGGTCCCTAACTCTGTTTGAAAGCCTCCTAATAATACAAGGAAACCCAACCGTAGCCCACAAGTGAGTTCTTAGAATTGCATTTTCCTTGGCAGGTAGATGGTTTTGCTTCATGCTGGAATGGAGGGTAATGGAGAGTTGTGGTTAAGAATATGGGTCTTGAAGTCAGGTAACTGAGAACTGTAAGCCAGTACAGTCATCTGTGTGATGGCGAGCAGTTATTTAAACTCTTCAAGCCTCAGTCTGCTCCTGAACACGTGGGGAGAAAATAGCCTGCCTGCCGAGATGCAGCGAGGACGGAACGTTACAAGTGCGTGCCTCTCTCCCGCAGCACCCAACACTCAGCTGCTGAGCATTTCCTCCTTGCAAGGAGTCAGCTGAGACTTTGCACGGATTGGCTCAGAGAGAACAGCTTCAGGAGGGACATGCGATCCTGTGGCCATTTTACATTTAAGAAAGCTGAGGTTTATAGACGTTTATATAAAACACGATTCTAGTCACATCATGTCGTCAGGGTATGAATGTAGGTTTATGTCTACTGTCGACCCCTGAACTCCTAAGCACGGTCCTCTTCGTTTTATACCTGCGATCCTCATGTCACCTTGAAGTAAGGAGGTGTGTAATTCCTGTTATAGGGAATTAGTAGTAGAGGCTCTGGCTTGTTAAAGGACTTGCTTATGGTCACATGGTTGGTAAAGAGTGGAGTCAGGATTAGAACCCAGGTCTGTTTGCTACTTCCTTGTCCTAACTACTAGTGTCTTCCTCTCCTTTACCTCCCGAAACCTCCATCAGAATACATTCCATACATGATGGGACTCCTCCTACAATGCAGAACCCCTCTTGTTTCTGTCCAGCATTAACCCGAATAGGGACTCTATTTGGAATAAAATCAAACATCTTTGTAGAACTTACTTGACTCTACCTGACTGGAATCCTGCCCCTTCTCCTCTCACCTCTTGGTGCACTGCCCAACAACTCCCCTTGGAAGGCATTGACCCATCCACTTTGAGACCTCGTATTCATTTTCAAAACCTTTTCTGAAGTCCTGGTCCACCAGTAACACTGACGCCTCCCATGTTGGTCGCCATCATGATTGATTGGCAGCCCTAACTGCTGCTTTCAGTATTCACGAAAGCTCTGGTTGATAGGCTGTGTTGCCCCTGGACTGTTCCCGTCCAAGGGTTGCTATAAGCTCAGGTCTGTTTCGGTGAAACACAGGCCTCCCCTCATGGGGGACTCTAGCTCTGAGATGTCCCATTGACTTACTGGAGTCCTTCCTGAAGCTATGTGGCACTCCCAGACTCTTTCCATCCAAACTTCTGTCCTTCCATCCTCCTTTTCCTCTGTCAGGCTTCTGCCATATTCTGGAAGCTGCCTTTTCTAGCTATTGATCATTCACTCTTTATCCTTCAGACATTTTTCCCAATTAATTTCTTTTATGTCTATTTCCATTTTGATGTGTGCTTCTTCTTCTTCTTCTTTTTTTTTTTTTTAAGATTTTACTTATTTATTTGACAGAGAGAGAAATCACAACTAGGCAGAGAGGCAGGCAGAGAGAGAGGGGGAAGCGGGCTCCCTGCCAAGCAGAGAGCCCGATGCAGGGCTTGATCCCAGGAGCCTGAGATCATGACCTGAGCCGAAGGCAGAGGTTTTAACCCACTGAGCCACCCAGGCGCCCCTTGATGTGTGCTTCTTAATGGATCTGAACTGACATGGCCATAGGGGTGCCCTTCTCTATCCTGCATATACACCATCACAAACAAAACAATCACATTTATGAGTTATTTCTCTTTCCTAATTAGATGGTGAGGGCAGTAAAATCAGGGGAAAAAACATTGTATTACATCATTTATTTTTAGTCCTCAACACATTTCTTGGTACTTAGTGAATATTTAATAAGCATTTGGATAAATGAGTGCTAAAAGTATGATATCATCAAACATGAATTTATTTAGGTCAAAACAAGAAAAACTACATGTTTACTTCTCAGCTAACACCACCAACCAAGGTAGAGATACCTGGAAGTTAGCTTAGGGTCACTAATGCAAGGCTTGTGTCTCAGAGTATTACCATGTGGCTTCTATATGCCCAAAATATTTTCTCGAGTTCAGATGAGTTTTCATGCTTATGAACTTAATTTAACTAAACTGAAATCTTGAAATCTCACTGAATATCTCTCATCACTAAATGAAGCAGCCTTGATTAATCACTCCGAGCATTTCAAAATAATCTGTCAGTTAACCTATATTTAACATAAGCATCTGTAAAATCTATATGAGAGCATTCATTAGAAGGAAAGCATATTCTTGGAGAGCTATAAAATCAGATAGTAATTCTTAATATTTCAAGTGAGGAGTAGGGTATAGAATGTTTCTATTTATTACTAGCAAATCTATTACAAATCTGCTCCAATCCATACAATGATAAAACTTATTTTTTGTCAGGTTGGTTTATATATTTACATATATAAATAGACTTTATGTATAAATTAAATAGTCTATTTATAATTGAATTTTCTCTTCCCATAAAATTAGACTGGTTTGGCAACCTAACTCTGAAATACTATGTCATTGCTTGATACCAGCCAATTCTACTATTTATTTCTCTCCATTTTTCACATTTGGGATCTCTGTTAGATTTTTTTTTCCCGTGTGTGATCTCTTAAATATGGTTTGTGTTGCTCTGGCACCATGGACGATGATAATAACAAGTATCACTTACTAAGTATGAACCCCAAATTATGTGTTAAATGTTATTATCCCACTCTTTCAAAGGAAATACTAAGGATTAAAGAATTATAATAACTATGAAAGCTACTGCCTTATCAGTGCTTTGAACACAGGTCTGCCTGAATTTTGGACCATCTAATCTTAGTACAGTTGTTTAGTGTTTTGACTATAAGGTCTGAACATCATCTATTGAATATTTTTTAACATTAAAAGCATACAGTGATTTTCTGAGAACCTTGAAGTTTATTCTAGAAGCAGCAGAAACCACTTGGGTTTTAAAAAAAGGAAAATAATACAATTTGATATATGCTTAGGTAACATGTGGAAAGTGGATAGTGTAAAAGACGTAAAAGATGTTCAATGAAACTAGAAAAGGAGAGGTCTGGAAGCCAGTTGTTGGCAAGACTAAGCAGAAGGGATTAGGATCTAATCTGAGAATATAGGTAAGGGTATAGACAGGCAGGGAAGATGGGAGAAATACTTCTAAACTCAGTGGCCCAACAGTGTATGAACTGTGGGCGTTTGGCCAAATTGTTTAGCCACAATGAATCCATTTGCTCCTCTGTAAAATGGAGGCAATTAAATCTATTTCACAGTGTTATCCTGAGCTTTAAATAATAGCATGTTAGCATGTACTTGGCTGGTATATGTTATGAATCTTGGTGCTTTTGTAAGTACTATAAGTACCAAGAATTTTTTTTGCAAAGCTTCAGGATTGAAGTAGTATCATTATCACAGGTTTATAGAACTCAGAAAACTGAGACACAGTGAGGCAAAGGAAAAAGCAATAGAGTTGTGGCAATATCAGATTAAAATAATGGCATTTATTATATATCTGATATACAGTTGGTGTTTAATAAATGCCTGCTATTTACCACCTGGATTAATGTCCTTAAGAGGCAGAACCAAACATGACTCATTGCTGTAACAGGGTAATCCAGCACTTGGTGTGAACTAAACTGATTGGATCCTCACGGACACAGTTCAGGTCCTGTTTCTGGTGCTGGGAATAAATACAGTGGTAAAATAAACATGCTCCTGCCTTCATGACTTTTTTTTTTTTTTTTTTCCTGCTTGGAACAGATGTTCTGATGACTAGGTGATTGAGTGAAGGAAGCAGAGTTGGAAAACTATTTCTAAATTATTTTCTGCAACATATTTTTTTTTTTTCTGGAAACATTTGCTCAAAAAGCTGCCACAAGAAGAAGATTCTGCAACCTCTCTCTACTGCATTTTCAGTGATTACTAGGGGGAACAAATTTGCTCCAGACTCTTTCATGAGCTCTTTCCCTTTTCATAGAGATAATTTTTTAAATCTTATTTCTAGCAATTTTTAATTTTTTAAGATTATGTTAGTCACCATACATCATTAGTTATTGATGTAGTATTCCATAACTCATTGTTTGCATATAACACCCAGTGCTCCGTGCTATACGTGCCCTCCTTAATACCAACCACCAGGCTCACCCATTCTCCACCCCCCTCCCTTCTAAAACCCTCAATTTGTTTCCCGGAGTCTCCCACTCTGATTCCCCCCTTGCCTTCATTTTTCCCTTCCTTCTCCTAATGTCCTCCATGCTATTGCTTATTCACCACAAATAAGTGAAACCATGTGATAATTGGCTTTTTCTGCTTGACTTATTTCACTCAGCATAATCTCCTCCACTCCTGCCCATGTTGATGCAAAAGTTGTGCATTCATCCTTTCTGATGGCTGAGTGATATTCCATTGTATGTATGGACCACATCCTCTTTATCCATTCGTCTGTTGAAGGGCATCTCGGCTCTTTCCACAGTTTGGCTATTGTGGCCATTGCTGCTATGAACATTGAGGTGCATATGACCCTTCTTTTCACTACATCTGTATCTTTGGGACAGCTTAGAGGGTCCCAGCTTTAGAGGGTAGCTCTATTTTTAAGCTCTAGGCTGTTATAGGTCTGGTCCTAGCTACAAACTAGCTTCTTCTTTTCTGGTAAATCCTCAGCTCTTAAAATAGTGCCTAAAACAATTAATTAATGTGTGTTGAATTAATTCAACACTCAATTAATGTGTGTTGAATGAATGGATAAGTGAATGAATAAATAAAGCCAATTTTTTTTTTCACTTTGTAGACCATTCTTTCCTTACATAGAGTAAGATGTTTTCTCAGGAAAAATTGAGTATTCAAGAATTAATTACTAACTGGCATGTGTACTAGGGTTTATGGTTGTTCAGAGAAGATATACAATTTGAAAATTGTTCTACAGAGTCATTTCTAACAAGCATTGAGAAGATAATTTTGGCTGCATTTATGTGGGCACCAAAACCACAGCATTTCTTTGAATTTCAGAATTGCCATTATGCCATCTTTGTTTTTTTTTTTTTAATTAAATCTCACTTTCAAGATTCATATCATAAAAAATTTTGTAAAAATATTAATGCTTAGTATAAATATGTCACTGAGTGTTACATCAGCCCAACAAATCATGAGGAAACTTCCCTGTGTCCTTCCACCTCATTCTTCTACATGACTCGTATATAGCTCATACATAATTGTAACATATATGCTAGTTAGACATTTCCTTTTTGCACTTGATACTGTATCATAAGCATGTTTATACAGCACTATGTAATTACATAATTATCATTTTATGTCTGGATGATAGTCTTTCTATTTACCCCAACCCTGAGTAGCTGCCCACCCACTCACCTTCAATAGAGTTGTGCAATTTCATCAGTTCCAAATTGGGTCTAAAAACACACATTTGTAAGATATAGTCATTATATTGTATCATTTTCTAGTTGGAGAAATGCCTGAAATTCATACAAATGAATAATTCTTTCCATTTAGGGATGAAGATACAAAAACTGTGAGGGGGCAGTGAGAGGCAGAGTAGCCTAATGGGAAGAATGGTAGAGTGCCAAGTGGTTATGAATTGTATGATCTGGAACCATCACTTAACTCCTTTGTACCTAAGTTTCCTTGGGTGAGTCTCACTTAGATTGTATTTGTAGGGAAGTTGTGTTTACCAGCCTAAGATGTCCCACCTGCCCCAAACTAGCCATCAGCATTTTTAAACCAATCTACACAATACAGAATCAAAATCAATCATGTAATGCACTTAGCCTAATATCGAGCATGTTGTATGTGTTCAACATGTGCTACCTGCTGCTGTGATTACAATTATAATGATGGTGATTATAGTACATCTCTCCTTGGTATGGGGCAGGTGTATTCTGAAACTGCCCCTTAGTTTGTTGTCAAGTAGAGTGAATTATCTGTAGGATTTCCTCACCCTTCTCTTGGAACTTTTTCCTGTGACAGTTCAGAATCATTGTCATGTTCTCATCCAAATGAAGAAAGGTCAGAGAAGATTAAGGTTGTTGTTATTGCTATTTTTCCCCCTCTGTCATTATAGCTGTTTATCAGAAGGAAGAGAACTGTCAGAACTGGAGGAGGACCCAGACCTGCTCATTTATCTTCGCCCCCTTCTTCCAATCCAAGTGCACTACCAATAGAACATTCTCAAGTGATTCTTTTTAAGTGACTCAAGCAATATCAATTAGACTGTTGTTTGTCATAACTATTTTATTGGCTCTTGGTTATCATAGCATGAATTGCTGCTATACTCTCCAACATTACAATGAATCAGTTCACAGAAGCAATTACAAAGAAGAGTGAATTACTCTTGAGAATGCTTCTCAAATACCACAAAGTAACCAGGTCCTAAAGAATGTTACGATAGTATCAGTAACTCCATTTTTTTTTTTTAACTCGTTATTAGGCTTCTACATACTCATTAAACATCCTCAGGTATAAAAGTGACTGGATTTGGGGAACTCTGATATATTGACCCCAAATGATATATTGTGGGAATGGCAACATAATGGCTGTAGTTAACAATAGTGCTTTGTGTGTCAGGAAGTTGCTAAGAGTACATTTTAAAAGTCCTATCAAAAGGAAAAAAATATATAACAATGTGAGGTGATGGATATTAACTAAACTTATTGAGGTAATGGTGTATATTGTGGTGATATATATATATATATATATATATATATATATATATATATATACACACACACACACACACATACATACATACAAATGCATACATGCACACACACACACCATTATATACATTAAACTTACACAATGTTATATGCTAATTATATCTCACTAAAACCTGGGAAAATGATTTTGAATTAAAATTGACTTTTGTCATTGGGGAGGGTATGTGCTATGGTGAGTGCTGTGAAGTGTGTAAACCTGGCAATTCACAGACCTGTACCCCTGGGGCTAATAATACATTGTATATTTCTAAAAAATTTTTTAAAAATTGGCTTTTGTCAACAAGCAAAGATAGGAGCAGACCCATTGATACAGAGAAAAAACTGGTGGTTGCCAGAGGAGAGGAAGGTGGGTAGGTGGGCAAAATAGGTGAAGTGGAGTAAGAAGTACAGGCTTCTAGTTATGGAATGAAAAAGCTACCGGATTGAAAGTTACAGCATAGGGAGTGGCACCTGGGTGGCTCCGTTGGTTACACATCCCACTTGGGTCGTGATTTCAGGGTCATGAGACGGAGCCTTGCATCAGGCTCCATGCTCAGTGCAGAGTCTGCTTGAGAGTCTCCCTCTCCCTCCGACCCTCCCCCCACCTTCTCACGTGCTGTCTAAATGAATGAATGAATGAATGAATAAATAAAATCTTAAAAAGAAGGAAAGTAATAGCATAGGGAATATAGTCAATGTTGTGTGGTGACAGATGGTCGCTATCCTTGTGAGCATAGCACAATGTATAGAATTGTCAAATTCCTGTGTTGGTCCCTGAAACTAGTGTAACATTGCGTGTCAACTCTACTTCAATTAAAAAAAATCAATTTTTGTGTCGCAAAGTTACCTAGATTGACATCTGTTTCACCACTTACTAGCTGTGTCCCTGTACACATTACTCTCTCTATGCCTGTTTTCCCATTTTCTGTGGAGATAATTATCGTAGCAACCTCATGGGGCTATTTGAGAATTAAATGAAATAGTATAGGTAATCACTTAGAGTGTACCTGATGTGTAATAAGTGCTCAAAACTGACAGGTATTTTTTGCTATCATTATTGATTTTATTACTAGAAATGGACATATTTTCTTAGCTCTAAAAATCAGGCAAATATAAATCACCTATTTTTTAGATGTTAATAATAGTTAATTATGGTAAAAAAAAATGACCTACTTTAAAGATCAAAAAACCAAACTTTGGTACTGAACCCCCTGCAAATTAACTTTATGAACTAAGATATCTGAAAATTGCTATAAAACACAAATGTGTAGACTGTAAGACAATACATGATTTGTATCAGGATTGACATAAGACTCAACTATATTGTACATTTAAGTTGTCATGTCTTATTTAGTGCCTTTTGATACTCAAATTACATTTTTTACTGATTGTTTCATTTTATTTATTCACCTCCCTTGGGAAACTGATTGAACTAATGTTATTATGTTAGTCTTATTGCTAAGGATCTAGGATTCAGAATGAAGTTACACAAGCAAAGTATGGTGAAACAGGAGTGGACCATATGTTTTCTCACATCAAAAGAATAAGCTCCTTCAACACAATGTATTTAGGCCCCTACCATGTACCAGGCATAATGCAAGGCACTAGAAGTATAGCAGCACATAAAGTCAATGAAAATTCTCGCCCTCATGGAGTTGACTTGCTTTTAATGGGAAAAGAAGAACTATTTTATAAATTTATTCTTTTTAAGAGTTTATTTATTTATTTAAGAAAGGGGTGAGGGGAAGAGGGACAAGCAGACTCCATGCTGACCACAGAGCCCTATGTCTGGCTCGATCTCATGATCCTGAGCTCATGACCTGAGCGGAAATCAAAAGTCAGACGCTCAACCAACTGAGTCCCCAGGTGCCCCAAGAAGAATGATTTTTAAAGGTCTATATGTGAAAGATGTGTTTATTGGATGGAATAATCACTTTAAAGAAAAATTGAGGTATAAACAAGGATAGGTGGTACAAGGTACAGGGTGTCTCTCTTTTAAATAGTCAAACAGGCAAGTTTTACTAAAAAAAAGTGAATGGATATCAGTAAATATCCAATAGAGGTTTGTAAGAGTTTCACCTGGATCAGCAGAAGAGTATTTCTTGGAGAGGGAACAGCAGAAGAGAAGCCCAAAGGATGAAACAAGCCTGGGATTTTTGAACAAAAGCCAGGAGGCCATTGTGGTATGAGCACAGTGAACAAGAGGAGGTGTCCGAGAGTTAACATGGGACCAGATCATGTAGGATTTTGCTAAACTTTTGGTGATTTGGGCTTTTATTAGAATGAGATGGAAGCTACTAGGAGGTTTTGAGAATAGAAGAGACTTAATCTGGTTTATCCTTTAATAGAATTATTTTTGTTGCTATTTTGAGACTAGACAAAAAGAAAGGATAATATAAAATAAGAAGTCTCCTTTGCCAAAAGCTTAGAACTACTTATAGTGGCTTGGACCAGTATTTTATTGGAGGGATGGGGAAAGTAATCCTATTTTAGTTACATTTGGGATATCTTTTGAAGTAAGCACAAGTGAGATTTGGTAACATACTTGACATAGGGTGTGGAGGGAAGAGAAGAGGCAAGGTGACTCTGAGTGTTTTGGAATGAAAAAAAAAAATGATAAAATGAAATTGCCCTTACCTGAGAAGAAATTTTAAGAGGAGAAAATTGAAACTCAGTTTTAGATATGCTAATTTGAAGTTGCCTATTAGCACTCTAAGTGGGTCTATCAAGTAAACAGTTGATTTAAGTATGGCACTCATGCAGAAGTATGGGCTAAAACAGAAATTTGGGTGTAAAGATATTTATATTTTATTTTTTTGTTTGATACAGAGAGAGAGAGAGCATAAGCATGGGGAGCCAGAGAGGGAGAAGCAGGCTCCCCACTGAGAAGGGAGCCCAATGCAGGACTTGATCCCAGGATCCTGGGATCATGACCTGAGCTGAAGGTGAACAGTTAACAGCTGAGCCACCCAGGCATACCTGTGTGTACAGATATTTAAAATAATAGGCTTGGGTTAGCTCTTGAAGGGGCATAGTCTAATAGAAAATAGAGGATGTTAAAGATGTGAGCCATGGTGCACTGTATTAGTACAAGCCTGGAAAAATGAGGAGAAGCCTTCAGAGTAGACTAGGAAAGTATAACAGATTAGAAAAGGAAAATGGGAAGGAATGATGATTTGGAAGCCATGCAAATACAGTATTTCAGTTGAAAAGAAATATCTTGTGGGTATAGTGTAAAGTCCTGACTGTAGCATTACTAAATGTCTGATTTACACAAATTAAAGTAAGGAGCAATTGTCCATTATATTTGATTGCCCATTATATGCACAGTGCAGATGGTGATTAAGGGAAAACCAACCAACCAACTTTCACAAATAAAACACTCTTCTTGCCTTTAAAGCTCAAAGGCAGGGAGGTAGAATTAAAGACACTGCTTATAAGTCTCATTATAAATGTAAAAGAAAAAAACAAACTCTGTGGGAATATGGATAAGAGAGAGATTAAATTTGATAGACAGCTTCAGTGGGGGAAAGGTCATATTTGAGCTGGGTATTAAAGAATAACTGAATTTTGGGGGGTCAGAATGGGAATAGATAAATAATAATGACATTGCAGGCAGACAAGATCACATGAGCAATGCTACAGAGGCAGGAAAAGGCAGAACATGTTCAGGGATGCATAATAAATTGATTGGACTAAAATAGAGTGTGCAAAGAAAGAAGGGAGTAAGTGGTAGTAGATACATGTTTTTGCCTTGAAGGAACATCTTGGTCAACAGTCCAGTAGAAAAAATTTTTTTGAAAAGCTAAATATTATGATTACTATCTTTTTTTTAAAAAAAGCCAATTTTATATTCTGCTAAACACCTGTCACCCTCCAAAATACAGTAGACAGTTATTTTACTAGTAAGATGAGCCTATTTAAGAGTAACAGAGGAATTGCAGTTCAGGGCAGGCAAACCACAGCAAGTCTGAAGAGACAATGGGACGATCAACTTCAGTTAGGCTCTAGGAGGAGATTGGGGAGGATTGGTTTGAACAAAAGTTCATTAGAGAAGAACAAGTTTGAGCTTCTTGTGGCTTCTCCTTGGCTGCAACCGGTGGTGAGCATGTTGCTGCTGAGGCAGAAAGCGAACTTACTTCTTTTTCTTAAAAGTGGGAGAAGAACTTCCTATGTGAAAAATGGGCCCCCTTATGGAAATGATTTTTATCTCCCTTCTTTTTGCTGGTTATGTAGGCTTCAGGGAGCAGCACCCACAGGGGAGCTCCCCCCTTAGGGCCTCCTGCCTCCATTGCAAAGGAAGGATCTTTGATTTATTCTCACAAACCTCAAGCATGACATAGAGTAGGATGAACATACACTTGGAAAATATAGAGAAATAGAAATTCTTCCGTGTGATTTCCTCTCTCTGGTAGCTTTTCATTCACCTACTTTTTGCTTGGGCTGTTTTCTAACTTCTTTAAGTGTAATGTACTTTAATTATATGTCTTCCCTAGAAATGGTTCTCGGTCCTGCAAGGCTGCCAGATCACCCGGCGAGAGTGGGACCAAGTCAACTGGAACATCCAACCCACTGAATGTACGTGAGTACCCCGTTAACAGCTTTTAAAACGTGAGCAAAGGTATCTTGTATGTGATTTAAAGTGCCTTGGAGTCAGCTGGGAATTAATATGTTTAATTGCTGGATCCTTAGTGTGGGTGAGCGAGCTCTTACTGGTGACAGTGGGATTTGCATGTGCACCTGTGACGGAGCTTGATTTCCCCTCAAAGTTCACACGTTGCATTTGTGCCTGGGATCACTTGGTCTCTCGTAACTACTCTGCTTCTAGTAAAACTAGGAAAGCCTGTTTTCTGACCGCTACTGCACGTGTTCCCAACTACGCCCTTCTCTGACTCCTGCTGAACCCTCTATGTACCCTCCTTTTATCCCTCTGTCATTCTGGTCCACCAGACACCAAGCTGAGTTTTATTTGCCTCCCTGAACTGGAAGGCAGCCGGTTGTACTGGGGTTCTCTGTTACCTTTCTGTTGTCTCTCAACCTTATCCCCTGTTGCACTTAGCCAGTTGCCAGGTAATATTTACTTATGTCATTATTGGAATATTTTATGGATCCTTCATTAAATCAAATGCCCCAAGCAGGCAGGGACCCTGCCTATTTGCTGACACATCATAGTCACTCAACATTTCCATGCTGCCTGACCATGCCTGGTCCCTGGTGGGATCTGACCACTTAAAGTATTCCCACACTTTCATGGTTGTTCAAAATATCTGTGCTTCGTGGGCTCCTATCTTTCCCAGAGTTGCTCAGTCTCAAATAAAAAAGCCTCCTGCTTTCTAGAAAAGATAAGACTATCTGATGTGAACATCACTAAATATCTCTTCACTGGACCTTAAAATATCTCTGTTTCTATCTCTAGTGTATTTCTTGTTTCCCAAAAGAACCTCTTAGATTAGATTTTAATCCTAACACTTTACATTTTTTACCAACTTTATTAAATAGCTATTTCTCCCCAATTTGCATCTCTCCATTTTCCTGGTTCCTTCCACATAGACAAAAAACAAACATACATTTGTTGCCCTTATCATGGGAAAATGCAACCAACCAAATGAAAACAAACCTCTTTCATCTCACTGTTCTCAGTTTTTTTTTTCCCCCAACTTAGCTGCTTTTAGCCATTCAAACTTCTTTATAGAACTGTCATTGTTCTTTGCCAAGTCATGGTAAACTCCACAAGAGAAGGGTTTCTTTTTATTGTGCTGTGCAGTATATTTTCAGTATCTGGCACGATATCTAAGATGGTAAGGGCTCAATGATTAAATGTGTTAATTTTAGCTACCCTTTCACTTCCCACTCTCTACCTGAGTGTTAAAATTTTGCTTCAAGCACTGCTTAAATTACTCTCACCATCATAGTTCCCTTCTCTGTCATTCAATCCACGGTTACACTGCAAATAATTCTCTTATATACCATATCATAATCTGTCTTAATTCTTGTTAACTGTATATGCCTCATCACTTCCTCAGCATCTGAGGAGGTCAGGACAATAATTCGGTTATTTCTTTAGCTCTCCCATCTCTTAACAAAAGGCTTGCCTGTCAATAATTATTATTGCCTTGAATTAATACTTTACGCCTTAAAAGATCCTTTAACATTACGCTGACCACATTAGTATTGCCTTTGATAAAATATTTTGTCCCAGAAATAAAAAGAGGAACATGAAATAGGACAATCTTTTAAAAGCCATTTCAAATCATGGGCAAAGGACTACCCTTCCTTGTTTAGTCTACCCATCATTCAGCCATGGAGCCCAAGAAGGAATCTACCTACACTAAGCACTTTGACATCCACCTGAATTCCTGAACAAAATCAGAATCTGTTAATAGGAAAGGACAGGGCAAGTGGCTATTATATAGACAACCAACAGTGCCTCCTACGTGTTACCTTTTAATTTTGTGCTTGCCCATGATTGATTAAAGAGTGAGAATGGGGTAAGTGACCCAGCTCTGACTTGTGAGTTAGAAGAGAGTGTTTGCTGGGGAATTCTGGGAAAGATTTTTCTTTCTGATAAAAATGGATGCATGTAGGAAGAGATACCCTCCCCATTTCTTTTCTGCCCTTGGATGTTGTCAAATGAAGAGATGATGTTTGGCACCATGGCAGCCATCCTATGACCATAAAGAGAAAGGCAAAAGTATCTCTGAGAATATAACCAAGAGTCTGGCATTGGAGACCTCATGATTTAATTAATCTTGGAAACATGTAACTCTAATCTTTTTGTTATTTGAAATAGTTAACCCATCTCATCTAAGGTTTTTTGTTATTTGCAGGCAAAACTATATTATCTGAAGTAAAAGTGATCTAATACTGTTAAAGAAAATTAAAATCATTAAAATAAGAATTAAAAAATGCTATGCTGAATGAATCATGATATATGGGCTTTGTATTTATGATCCCTGCATTTAAAAAATTAGAATTATCTATCCACGTGTAAGTCATGCCCACATAGACACACATATACATGCATAAAAATGTGGTTGTGACCACTTGAAGAAAGAAAAACAGTTGATTACATCATTTCTAAGATAATAAAATCATAAAATCATTTTATGGGCCCTTTAAATGCACCCAGTAAGTGCCCACGAGATAGAAAATCCTTAGGAAACTGTGTTAGGCACCTGAACAGAGACTTAGGAATTAGTCCACGCTCACCTTCTCTCTGTTTTCCTGTTTGCCTTTCCAAAAATAGGTTTCTCATGTTTTTCCCTGTTTGCTTCTCTTCTTCCTCTAATTCATATGGATCATAATTGCCCTGGGCCCAATCTTCTGAGACTCCTTTTTGAAACACTATTTCCAGTCTTACCTACGGGCTGCACGCACTGAAACCCATGGATGAAATTTTCACCACCATGCACCTTACTCAGGCCTTAAGAGACCTTAGGAGTCTCTGGAAAGGGATCAGGCAAAACCAAAGTGATTGTTTGGTGACTTGTGGGATAAATAATTTATTGTTTAATTAACTTCTCTTTTTTCTCATTAGCTGTAATTTTATGTAAAGGGAAATCATTTATTTAAGAAAAATATGGTAGATTTAATTTGTTTTTCCTGCAGCAGAAAGTGGCCCATGTGCAGACTTAAAATTTGAATTCTATTGCTTGTGTCCTGCTCACTTGTAAGATCGCTATTTATCATAGCGGGGTCTGCAAAATCTAAATAATTCCCAAAGAAAAAGCATTTTAAAAATCTAAAACCAGGGGCACTGGGTGGCTCAGTGGGTTAAGCCTTTGCCTTCGGCTCAGGTCATGATCTCAGGGTCCTGGGGTCCAGCCCGCATCAGGCTCTCTGCTCCGCAGGGAGCCTGCTGATTGGCCCCTAAAACACATTCTGGAATTGAATTATTGGAAGGTGGTACCAGTTCCTGTGTACTTCCCCCCCCACACACACCAGTGGAGGGATAGCATAGAATTTCTACTGAACTTACCAGGGTTATAAATCAAGCTTTCATCCATTTAGTTTTTCTTTTTAGAAGGTGTTAGAAGGTAATTGACTGATATGGCCAGTAGTTGAGCTCTTTTAGGCCTTGATAAAGCCATCTGTTTGGTGGTATGGGGGCCCCTATTTACCAAAAAAAGAAAAAAAAAAAAGGAAGTCGCTATCTTGGATTGTTTGCATTCAAGTTAGAGATTTTTTTTAATGTTTTATCTTCTGTTTATTTATTTTTAAAGAGAAGATATCTCAAAGAAACAGAATTTGATAATTTCCAGCTGAGAAGAATTCAAATGAGATATAATGCCTTTTCATTCAAGTACACAAATTACCCTCTGAACATTTTTTAAAGTCTGTATTAAAGGAAAGAGGCAGTTCTTAATATTAAACTTAGTTCTATAATTACCAACCAAAATATTTCCACAACATTTGAGTGTTTGAAATTTATTTGCTGCTTCGAAATCATAAAAGAGATTATAGACCTACTGCAGAGAGTTTGAGAAATTGAGGGGAAAAAAAGTTTATAACTCTAACATAAGAACTATTTTAATTTTTGTACATTGACATCATTTTTAATATAGTTTTAATCTTAGTGTATAAGCAGTATTTGTATCCATAGGCCAAAGATTTTTCTGAATTACTATATCGTTTTATAATAATTAATTTTGGATATCTTTAAGAAAACTATTTATCACAGAATAAGTGTTCAATAAGAGCTTTTATTTAATGAGAGAGATACTTAATGAAATTTTTAAAAAAATAGACATTTCCATTATAATGACATTCACTGATAAGTACCTACTTCCATATCATGAATTAGTCAATTCCACAAGTTTTAAGATGCACATGTTGCTTTCAAAATTTTCCAGTTTTTGGGGCGCCTGGGTGGCTCAGTGGATTAAGCCGCTGCCTTCGGCTCAGGTCATGATTTCAGGGTCCTGGGATTGAGCCCCGCATCAGGCTCTCTGCTCCGTGGGGAGCCTGCTTCCTCCTCTCTCTCTGCCTGCCTCTCTGCCTACTTGTGATCTCTCTCTGTCAAATAAATAAATAAAATCTTTAAAAAAAAAATTTTTTTTCCAGTTTTTAAGCTGCAGCACATCTTAACAATAGTGCAAAATAGTTTAATTTTCAGCATGTTTTTGTTTTATATTCTACATAAAATAACAAGAGGTTCATGATATTTTAATATCTTAGTTTCTGATATTACCAGACATAGGGGTGTGGGGGGGCACACACACGTGTGTGTGTGTGTGTGTGTTTGTGAGGTCAGATGTGGCAGTGAATTCTGAAAGATTAAACCTTATCACTCACATGCCATCTATTTCGGAAAGGAAGTCCTTCCTATTTTAAACCATAAAAATTGCTACAAAAAAACCATAAACTTAGGTAATGAAATAAAAAGGGAAAGTCATTAATTTCACTACTCGAGTTACAGGGCTTACAAAATTTTTTTAGTGCATTTCTCTTTTAAACTTCTAAATGTTTGAAGTCATGTATGTTTTAGGTCTACTTACAAAAAATTAAGTATTTACCTTGATTCCTTAGAAAGAAGTATTAAAAATAAATGAAAAGATTTCCCCCTCTCTGAGAGAACATCTTTCACTTAAAATAAATAAATAGATAAATAAATAAATAAATAAATAAGCGACCTAACATACATACCTCTCCTCCCAGTAAGTCAGGGAAACTCAGGTTCTGTCTGGAAGACCAGAGTAAAACTATCTATAAATGTCAAAAGGATGTCTCTGAGTACTTCCCACTGGCAGGCAAAATCATCATTTAGTTATTATAGATATTACATTTTAATCAATATGCCCTTTGCTATTAATCCATTTTTGACTGCCCTAAGATCCTTTAATGACACGTTAGGAAAAATCACTCAGCTAATGAGTAATTCCAAGGAGAAAAGAGCTGGAATTCCTTTCATTTCTAATTTACCGTGTACAGAATTGACATATATATATTTTGTATTCTTGATACTCCTGGTAGAACCTAACATTTCTTTGTATATGAGATGCCTTTCTTGGCAACTTAAAAGAAAAACAAAACAAAACACTCTGTGGTCTTTATTGGTAGTGCAGATTCGATCAGCTATCAGCAAATACACATTTTCTCTGCTCTGGCAAGGACCTGATGTTTAATGATATTCTTTAGTTGTCATTGCCTGCTGTGGCTTACTTTATTTATTGATTTTTTAAGTGCAATAGCAATGCACATTCATTTAAGAAATATCAGAATATTTTATTAAAAAAAAAAGCACTTAATGTCCTTAACACTCAGCATACTCCCTTGCTAAACATTACATAAATCCATTATCACTGATGCCTGTTCATTTGGGTGTTTTATGTAGTCACATTCCTATTTAAAAAAAAAAAAACAAAGCATATTTACAATGACTTTTTATTCAACAATTTATTATAAATATGTTTTCTCTTTTCCCATTTTATTTTATTTTACTTCTTTTCAGTGTTCCAGGATTCATTGTTTATGCAGCACACCCAGTGCTCCATGCAATACGTGCCCTCCTTAATACCCACCACCAGGCTCACCGAACCCCCCACCCCACTCCCCTCCAAAACCCTCAGTTTGTTTGTCAGAGTCCACAGTCTCTCATGCTTTGTCTCCCCACTCTGAGTTTGTTTTCTTTTTAATAGGTATGTGTGCAAGATTTTTATAAAGCTTCTATGGTATTTCTTTGTAGCTATCTATCTTGATTTATTTCACCGAGGCTCTAGTGTTAAAAGCATATTGTATCCAAATTTATATTATTAGAAACAGAGCTGGAATAAACATGCTCATAACTTTGGGTGCTATCCTTTACTATTTTAGGAGAATCAATTACCTCAAATAAAATACTGGAGTAACACGCATAATTTGAGTATTTTCCATCCTTGTGAAATCTAGAAAGTTTTTAAATCAACAACGTAGGGGAGTGACTCAGGGATAAATACTAACTACTTTGATGAATACTGTCTTAGTCCATTTGGGCTGCTATAACAAAAGGCCAAAGATGGTATGCCTTAAACAACAAACATGTATTTCTCACAGTTCTGGAAGTCCAAGATCAAGGAGCCGGCAGATTTGGTGTCTGGTGAACAGCCTCCTCCTGGTCCGTAGACATCTGTCTTCTTGCTGGGTCTTTACATTGCTTGAAGTGCCAGGAACCTTACTGCAGGCTCTTTTAAGGACACTAATCCCACCATGAGGGTTTCATGCTCATGACTTAACCATCTCCCAAAAGCCCTACTCCCAAATACCATCCCAATGGAAATTTGATTTCAACGTATGATTTTTGGGGAGGGAGACACCAACATTCAGTCTATAGTAGATGGAAATGCTGTTCTGTTCTTTTATTTTGATTTTTTTTTATCATTAATAAGCATTAATATTTTTCACACATGTCTTGTCTTTTTTAGTTGTCCCTTTATTAGTTAGCCATTTATGTTCTTATCTGGGTCATGTTTACTGAAGACAAAGGAAGAGGAGAGAACATAATGTACAATACAGAGGTCAAAGGAGGGAAGAAGCAAAGGAGGTATTCTCCCCAGTAAGCATCACTGCCTGCTGGAAAGTAATGTCTTCCCCTGGAGACTTGTGATGAATTTGGCATTTGTACTGAATGCCAAAGCAAACATGCAATTTAGCAAAACTCTAGTCTGACTGGTTCTTGGCATTTATGTTGATTAAAGGAAAAACAAGTTAGACTTTGACTTTCTTTTTTTAACCACCTGTTAGCAGGTGGTATCAGCACCGTTAACAGTAAAGGCTAGGATCCTTCTACTTTAAAGTAAGTGTTTAAAGGAAATCAGAAACATGTATTGACTATCTACAGTGTTTTAGAATGTGGAGTAAGAATTTACTTCTATTTTCTATTGTCAACAGACTTGGAAATATTCAGCATCCGTTTTATCCATCTTTATTCTTCTAGAATAATGCCTAGAATAATGCCTGGCATATAGTAGAAGTTCAATAAATGCATAAGTATCTTCAGTTTGCTGATGATCAGAGAGATTGAATAATTTTTAATGTGGTAACACAACTAGGAAGAAATAGTCTCAGGATTCAATATCACTTTGTTCAGACCTAAACTCTATGCTCTACTTATTTCCTATAACATCTCTTCCTTACTTTCCTCTTGTTAGACATTTTTTTCTGGCAAAATCAGCTAGATTATACTATGAACCAACCCAGTGACATCAGTAGCTAAAAAAAACATGGAAGGTTCCCTGTTGTGCATAGTGGGCAACAATTGAGAGTTGGCAGAGAGCCCTCTAGGTAGTTCATACTCCCTGACCACTTATACTTACCAAGGCTAAAGAACAAAGAGTTACAGGGTTTTGTCTTGGCTTATTAAAATTCCAACCAGAAGTGACAGCTGCTCACATTTCTCTGGTCAAAGGAAGCCATTAAATTTCTTGAGTGTCATGAAACTTTATGGAGACTAGAGGGTGGGAAAGTGCATTTGGGTGGGCCCAAGGAAATTACCAGCATACATATAAGTGAAAGAGGATGGGGGAGAAGCAGATCAGAGATGGAGATGTGAAGACAGTGCACAGGAGAAAAAAAAAAAAAAGCTACAGAGTTGTGGTCAGTATCTCCCTCTCATCAACAAACACTTAGATGACTCTGATCGTTAATTTTATGTATCATCTGGACGGGACCATAATACCTAGATAGTTGATCAAATATTATTCATGTGTCTGTGAAGGTAACTTTTGGATGAAATTGACATTTAAATCTGTGTACATTGAATAAAGCCTGTTACCTCCACAATGTGGACAGGCCACATCCAAACAATCAAAGCCTTTTCCTTTTGAAGATTTTAATTATTTATTTTAAGAGAGAGAGTGTGTGTGTGTACATGAGGAGTGGAAGGGACAAAGGGAGATGGAGAGAGAGAATCCCAAGATGACTCCATGGTAAGTGGGAAGCCCAATGCAGGCTTGACCTCAGGACCCTGAGACCATGACCTGAGCCAAAATCAAGAGTCTGACGCTTAACCAGTTGAGCTACCCGGGTGTCTCAAACCAGTCAAAGCCTTAATAAACCAAGGATTGACTTCCCCTGAGCAGGAAGGAATTCTGACTGCAGTCTATTTTTGTACTGGAACTGAAAATCTTGACTCTCTAGTCTGCTCCTTTTCTCTTTCTTTCTCTCTCTCTCTCAACACACATATATGCACAGCAGAGCAATTTCTTCATTTAAAAGAGATCATTTTTGAATAGGTGAAAGATCATATCCACAGGCATTATTCCAACTTCTTTTTTTTTTTTAATTTGGTTATTTTCAGCGTAACAGTGTTGATTGTTTTTGCACCACACCCAGTGCTCCATGCACTACGTGCCCTCTCTATTATACCACCTGGATCCTCAACCTCCCACCCCACCGCCCCTTCAAAACCCTCTGGTTGTTTTTCAGAGTCCATAGTCTCTCATGGTTCATCTCCCCTTCCAGTTTCCCTCAACTCCCTCTCCTCTCCATCTCCCCATGTCCTCCATGTTATTTGTTATGCTCCACAAATAAGTGAGACCATATGATACTTGACTCTCTCTGCTTGACTTATTTCGCTCAGCATAATTTCTTCCAGTCCCGTCCATGTTGCTACAAAAGTTGGGTATTCGTCCTTTCTGATGGAGGCATAATACTCCATTGTGTATATGGACCACATCTTCCTTATCCATTCATCCGTTGAAGGGCATCTTGGTTCTTTCCACAGTTTGGCGACCGTAGCCATTGCTGCAATAAACATTGGGGTACAAATGGCCCTTCTTTTCACTACATCTGTATCTTTGGGGTAAATACCCAGCAGTGCAATTGCAGGGTCATAGGGAAGCTCTATTTTTAATTTCTTCAGGAATCTCCACACTGTTCTCCAAAGTGGCTGCACTAACTTGCATTCCCACCAACAGTGTAAGAGGGTTCCCCTTTCTCCACATCCTCTCCAACACACGTTGTTTCCTGTCTTGCTAATTTTGGCCATTCTAACTGGTGTTAGGTGGTATCTCAATGTTGTTTTAATTTGAATCTCCCTGATGGCTAGTGATGATGAACATTTTTTCATGCGTCTGATAGCCATTTGTATGTCTTCGTTAGAGAAGTGTCTGTTTATATCTTCTGCCCATTTTTTGATATGATTATCTGTTTTGTGTGTGTTAAGTTTGAGGAGTTCTTTATAGATCCTGGATATCAACCTTTTGTCTGTACTGTCATTTGCAAATATCTTCTCCCATTCCGTGGGTTGCCTTTTTGTTTTATTGACTGTTTCCTTTGCTGTGCAGAAGCTTTTGATCTTGATGAAGTCCCAAAAGTTCATTTTCGCTTTCGTTTCCTTTGCCTTTGGAGACATATCTTTTTTTTTGTTGTTGTTTATTTACAGCATAACAGTGTTCATTGTTTTGGCATCACACCCAGTGCTCCATGCAGTACGTGCCCTCCTCATTACCCACCACCTGGTCCCTCAACCTCCCAACCCCCCCACTCCCCCGCCGCCCCTTCATAAACCTCTAGTTGTTTTTCAGAGTCCATAGTCTCTCATGGTTCATCTCCCCTTCCAGTTTCCCTCAACTCCCTCTCCTCTCCATCTCCCCATGTCCTCCATGTTATTTGTTATGCTCCACAAATAAGTGAGACCATATGATACTTGACTCTCTCTGCTTGACTTATTTCGCTCAGCATAATTTCTTCCAGTCCCGTCCATGTTGCTACAAAAGTTGGGTATTCGTCCTTTCTGATGGAGGCATAATACTCCATTGTGTATATGGACCACATCTTCCTTATCCATTCATCCGTTGAAGGGCATCTTGGTTCTTTCCACAGTTTGGCGACCGTAGCCATTGCTGCAATAAACATTGGGGTACAAATGGCCCTTCTTTTCACTACATCTGTATCTTTGGGGTAAATACCCAGCAGTGCAATTGCAGGGTCATAGGGAAGCTCTATTTTTAATTTCTTCAGGAATCTCCACACTGTTCTCCAAAGTGGCTGCACTAACTTGCATTCCCACCAACAGTGTAAGAGGGTTCCTCTTTCTCCACATCCTCTCCAACACACGTTGTTTCCTGTCTTGCTAATTTTGGCCATTCTAACTGGTGTCAGGTGGTATCTCAATGTGGTTTTAATTTGAATCTCCCTGATGGCTAGTGATGATGAACATTTTTTCATGTGTCTGATAGCCATTTGTATGTCTTCGTTGGAGAAGTGTCTGTTCATATCTTCTGCCCAGTTTTTGATATGATTATCTGTTTTGTGTGTGTTGAGTTTGAGAAGTTCTTTATAGATCCTGGATATCAACCTTTTGTCTGTACTGTCATTTGCAAATATCTTCTCCCATTCCGTGGGTTGCCTCTTTGTTTTGTTGACTGTTTCCTTTGCTGTGCAGAAGCTTTTGATCTTGAGGAAGCAGTGATCAAAAACCTCCCAAAAAACAAGAGCCCAGGACCTGACGGATTCCCTGGGGAATTCTACCAAACTTTCAAAGAAGAAATAACACCAATTCTCCTGAAGCTGTTCCAAAAAATTGAAGCAGAAGGAAAACTTCCAGACTCTTTTTATGAAGCCAGCATTACCCTGATCCCCAAACCAGGCAAAGACCCTACCAAAAAAGAGAATTTCAGACCAATATCACTGATGAATATGGATGCAAAGATTCTCAACAAGATCCTAGCAAACAGGATCCAGCAGCACATTAAAAAGATTATCCACCATGACCAGGTGGGATTCATCCCTGGGTTGCAAGGTTGGTTCAACATTCGCAAATCAATCAGTGTGACAGAACACATCAATAAGAGAAGAGAGAAGAACCACATGGTCCTCTCAATTGATGCAGAAAAAGCATTTGACAAAATCCAGCATCCGTTCCTGATGAAAACGCTTCAAAGTATAGGGATAGAGGGAACATTCCTGAACTTCATAAAATCTATCTATGAAAGACCCACAGGAAATATCATCCTCAATGGGAAAAAGCTTGCAGCCTTCCCGTTGAGATTAGGAACACGACAAGGATGCCCACTCTCACCACTCTTGTTCAACATAGTATTAGAAGTTCTAGCAACGGCAATCAGACAACAAAGAGAAATAAAAGGTATCCAAATTGGCAAGGAAGAAGTCAAACTCTCTCTCTTCGCAGATGACATGATTCTTTATATGGAAAACCCCAAAGACTCCACCCCCAAACTACTAGAACTCATACAGCAATTCAGTAACGTGGCAGGATACAAAGTCAATGTACAGAAATCAGTGGCTTTTTTATACACCAACAATGAAAATACAGAAAGGGAAATTAGAGAATCGATTCCATTTACTATAGCACCAAGAACCATAAGATACCTGGGCATAAACCTAACCAAAGAAGTAAAGGACCTATACTCGAGGAACTACAGAACACTCATGAAAGAAATTGAAGAAGACACAAAAAGATGGAAGACTGTTCCATGCTCTTGGGTTGGAAGAATAAACATTGTTAAAATGTCTATACTGCCTAGAGCAATCTATACTTTTAATGCCATTCCGATCAAAATTCCACCGATATTTTTCAAAGAGCTGGAGCAAATAATCCTAAAATTTGTATGGAGCCAGAAGAGACCCCGAATTGCTAAGGAAATGTTGAAAAACAAAAACAAAACTGGCGGCATCACGTTACCCGATTTCAAGCTTTACTACAAAGCTGTGATCACCAAGACAGCGTGGTACTGGCATAAAAACAGACACATAGACCAGTGGAACAGAGTGGAGAGCCCAGATATGGACCCTCAACTCTATGGTCAAATAACCTTCGACAAAACAGGAAAAAATATTCAATGGAAAAAAGACAGTCTCTTCAATAAATGGTGCTGGGAAAACTGGACAGCGATATGTAGAAGAATGAAACTCGACCATTCTCTTACACCGTACACAAAGATAAACTCGAAATGGATAAAAGACCTCAACGTGAGACAGGAATCTATCAGAATCCTAGAGGAGAATGTAGGCAGTAACCTCTTCGATATCAGCCACAGCAACTTTTTTCAAGATATGTCTCCAAAGGCCAAGGAAACAAAAGCAAAAATGAACTTTTGGGACTTCCTTTGGAGACATATCTTGAAAGAAGGTGCTGTGGCTGATATCGAAGAGGTTACTGCCTATGTTCTCTAGGATTCTGATGGATTCCTGTCTCACGTTGAGGTCTTTTATCCATTTCGAGTTTATCTTTGTGTACGGTGTAAGAGAACGGTCGAGTTTCATTCTTCTACATATCGCTGTCCAGTTTTCCCAGCACCATTTATTGAAGAGACCATTGTATATTTTTTCCTGTTTTGTCGAAGATTATTTGACCATAGAGTTGAGGGTCCATATCTGGGCTCTCCACTCTGTTCCACTGGTCAATGTGTCTGTTTTTATGCCAGTACCACACTGCCTTGGTGATCACAGCTTTGTAGTAAAGCTTGAAATTGGGTAACGTGATGCCACCAGTTTTGTTTTGTTTTTCAACATTTCCTTAGCAATTCGGGATCTCTTCTGATTCCATACAAATTTTAGGATTATTTGCTCCAGCTCTTTGAAAAATACCGGTGGAATTTTGATCGGAATGGCATTAAAAGTATAGATTACTGTAGGCAGTATAGACATTTTAACAATGTTTATTCTTCCAATCCAAGAGCATGGAACGGTCTTCCATCTTTTTGTGTCTTCTTCAATTTCTTTCATGAGTGTTCTGTAGTTCCTCAAGTACAGGTCCTTTACCTCTTTGGTTAGGTTTATTCCCAGGTATCTTATGGTTCTTGGTGCTACAGTAAATGGAATCGATTCTCTAATTTCCCTTTCTGTATTTTCATTGTTAGTGTATAAGAAAGCCACTGATTTCTGTACATTGACTTTGTATCCTGTCACGTTACTGAATTGCTGTATGAGTCCTAGTAGTTTAGGGGTGGAGTCTTTGTGGTTTTCCATATAAAGAATCATGTCATCTGTGAAGAGAGAGAGTTTGACTTCTTCGTTGCCAATTTGGATACCTTTTATTTCTCTTTGTTGTCTGATTGCCGTTGCTAGGACTTCTAATACTATGTTGAACAAGAGTGGTGAGAGTGGGCATCCTTGTCGTGTTCCTAATCTCAATGGGAAGGCTGCAAGCTTTTTCCCATTGGGGATGATATTTGCTGTTGGTCTTCTATAGATAGATTTTATGAAGTTCAGGAATGCTCCCTCTATCCCTATACTTTGAAGCATTTTCATGAGGAACGGTTGCTGGATTTTGTCAAATGCTTTTTCTGCATCAATTGAGAAGACCATGTGGTTCTTCTCTCTTCTCTTATTGATTTGTTCTGTCACATTGATTGATTTGTGGATGTTGAACCAACCTTGTAACCCAGGGATGAATCCCACCTGGTCATGGTGGATAATCTTTTTAATGTGCTGCTGGATCCTGTTTGCTAGGATCTTGTTGAGAATCTTAGCATCCATATTCATCAGTGATTTTGGTCTGAAATTCTCCTTTTGGGTGGGGTCTTTGCCTGGTTTGGGGATCAGGGTAATGCTGGCTTCATAAAAAGAGTCTGGAAGTTTTCCTTCTGCTTCAGTTTTTTGAAACAGCTTCAGGACAATTGGTGTCATTTCTTCTTTGAAAGTTTGGTAGAATTCCCCAGGGAATCCGTCAGGTCCTGGGCTCTTGATTTTTGGGAGGTTTTTTATCACTGCTTCAATCTCATTACTAGATATCGGTCTATTCAGGTTGTCAATTTCTTCCTGGTTCAATTTTGGGAGTTTGTAGTTTTCCAGGAATGCATCCATTTCATCTAGGTTGCTTAGCTTATTGGCATATAACTGTTGGTAATAATTTCTGATGATTGTTTCTATTTCCTTGGTGTTAGTTGTGATCTCTCCCTTTTCATTCATAATTTTATTAATTTGGGCTTTCTCTCTTTTCTTTTGGATTAGTGTGGCCAATGGTTTATCGATCTTATTGATTCTTTCAAAAAACCAGCTTCTAGTTTCATTGATATGTTCTACTGTATCTCTGGTTTCTACCTCATTGATCTCTGCTCTAATCTGGATTATTTCCCTTCTTGTGTGTGGAGTTGGTTTGATTTGTTGTTGATTGTCCAGTTCTTTAAGGTGTAGAGACAGCTGGTGTATTCTGGATTTTTCAATGTTTTTGAGGGAGGCTTGGATGGCTATGTATTTCCCCCTTAGAACCGCCTTTGCTGTATCCCATAGGTTTTGGACCGAAGTGTCTTCATTCTCATTGGTTTCCATGAATTGTTTAAGTTCATCTTTGATCTCCTGGTTGATCCAAGCATTCTTAAGCAAGGTGGTCTTTAGCTTCCAGGTGTTTGAGTTCCTTCTGAACTTTTCCTTGTGATTGAGTTCCAGTTTCAAAGCATTGTGATCTGAGAATATGCAGGGAATAATGTCAGTCTTTTGGTATCGGTTGAGTCCTGCTTTGTGACCCAGTATGTGGTCTATTCTGGAGAAGGTTCCATGTGCACTTGAGAAGAATGAGTATTCTGTTGTTTTAGGGTGGAATGTTCTGTATATTCTATGAGGTCCATCTGGTCCAATGTTTCATTCAATGCTCTTATTTCTTTATTAATTTTCTGCTTCGATGATCTGTCTATTTCTGAGAGAGGCATATTAAGATCTCCTACTATTATTGTATTCATATCAATATGACTCTTTATCTTGATTAATAATTTTCTTATGTAATTGGGTGCTCCCATATTGGGGGCGTAGATATTTACAATTGTTAGATCATCTTGGTGGATAGTCCCTTTAAGAATTATGTAGTGTCCTTCTGTATCTCTGATTACAGTCTTTAGTTTAAAATCTAATTTATCTGATATGAGAATCGCTACCCCGGACTTCTTTTGAGGCCCATTGGCATGAAAGATGCTTCTCCATCCCTTCACTTTCAGTCTGGGTGTATCCTTAGGTTCAAAATGGGTCTCTTGTAGACAACATATGGATGGGTCCTGTCATTTTATCCAGTCTGCAACCCTGTGTCATTTTATGGGCGCATTTAGACCATTCACATTGAGAGTGATTATTGAGAGATAGGTTTTTATTGACATTGTGTTACTTTGAAGTCTTTCTGTCTGTAGATTGTTTCTATATTTCTGTTCAATGATACTCTTAGGATTTTTTCTCTTTTATAGGACCCCCTTTAATATTTCCTGCAGTGTCGGCTTGGTGGTTGCATAGTCTTTTAAGCCTTGCCGGTCTTGGAAACTCTTTATCTCTCCATCCATTTTAAATGTCAGTCTTGCTGGATAGAGTATTCTTGGCTGCATGTTCTTCTCATTTAGTACTCTAAATATATTTTGCCAGCCCTTCCTGGCTTGCCAGGTTCTCTGTGGAAAGTTCTGACGTTATTCTAATAGGCTTTCCTCTGTATGTAAGGAGCTTCTTTGTCCTAGCTGCTTTTAAGAGGGTCTGTCTTGAAACATAATTCCTCACTTTAACTATAAGGTGTCATGAGCACTTTCGAGAATCTAAAATCTTGGGAGGAAATCTCTCTGCCTCTAGTACTTGAATGTTGTTTCCATTCGTGAGATTGGGAAAATTTTCATAGACAACTTCTTCCACTATATCTTCTAGACTTCTTTCTTTTTCCTCCCCTTCAGGGATTCCAATAATTCTGATGTTGGAACGTTTCATGGCATCATTTATTTCCCTGATTCTGTTTTCGTGGCTTCTGAGCTGTTTGTTTCAGGCTTCCTCCTGATCCTTTCTCTCTATCTGTTTGTCCTCCAGATCACTAATTCTATCTTCTGTCTCAGTTACCCTAGCTTTTAGATAATTTAGATTAGATTGGAACTCATTGAGAGCATTTTGAACATCATCCCTGGTGGCTTTCAGTTCTGCCCTAACATTGTGAACATCATCCCTGGTGGCTTTCAGTTCTGCCCTAATCAATTCTGTTTGGTCACCCATGGCTTTCTCCAACCTAGGTATTGCCTGGATAATTGTTAGTCTGAATTCCTTTTCCGACATATTATCTATGTCGATAGCCATTAGCTCTGTTGCAGAAGGTCCATCCTCTGTATTTTTCTTCTGTTGGGTATTCCTCCTCCTAGTCATTTTGGTGAGAGATGGCTGAACAGATGCAGTTGGATTTATCGATTGTGGTGCAGTCAAGGTGCACCCTGGAACGCTTCTGTGCAATCAGGGTTCCCCACTCAAATGAGAGAAAAAAGAAAAGAAAAAGAAATAGAGAAGAAGAAAGAAACAAAAAGGAAAAGAAAAAAGGGAAAAAAAGAGAGAGAGAGAGAGAGAGACAGACAGGGAAAAAAGGGAAGATAAAAGAGAAGGCTCAGCCCAAATGGGCCCCAAGGTAAGATTTATGAAGTATACAAACAAAAACAGACAAACAAAAAGACTGCCACTGGCGTCTTCTGCTCCTGTAGATATCCAGATGTGCATAATTCTGTTCTCAGGCTGATTTCATGGGTGGGCGGAGTTCTTGGGTAGGTAATCAGCTCACTTTAGGGTACAGGTTGAAACGGCGCCTCCTCCTACTTCCCCGCCATCTTCTCCAAAGGACCATTATTCCAACTTCTAATAGGCAGTGAAATCTTCAGGGAGATAAAGTACTAAGGTTAATACAGAGAGGGATAAAATGTATGTGGTTCAATTGGACCACAAATACACACACACACACACACACACACACACACACACACCCTATTGGTTCGGTTTCTCGGAAGAACCCTGACTGGCACAGACTCTTACTCCCATGCAGAAGCACATTTACTCCTTCCGAAAGAGAAAACTCAGAGAAGGCAACCAGTTGCCGTGTCCCACTCAGTCTCTGATGCTGAGACCCTATAGTTTCTTAATTGGGTCTGGCCCTGGAACTTCTTGGCCTGGAGATCTGTATGCATCAAAGGGGATATTATGTGTTCCTCTTCAGCTGAAAGGTAATGATCAAATGCTGATGGGAATAAACAGTTGCCGGGCTTCCACAGGTTTTCTGATTGGGTATAATTCTGCTCAGTTGGAGCGGTTGGCTCCTCTGTTTATGGATTCCCAGTCCAAATTCTTTTGGTTTATCGTTTTATTTGGTGGTGGGGGAGGGTGGTGTATAGGGTGGTGGGAGTTGTCGTCATCGTCTTCTCCTTCTCCCCCTCCTTCTCCTCCTCCTCCTCCTTCTTCTTTTCTTCTTCTTCTTCTTCTTCTTCTTCTTCTTCTTCTTCTTCTTCTTCTTCTTCTTCTTCTTCTCCTCCTCCTCCTCCTCCTCCTCCTTTTTCTTCTTCTTCTTCTTCTTCTTCTTCTTCTTCTTCTTCTTCTTCTCCTCCTCCTCCTCCTCCCCCCCCCCTCCTCCTCCTCCTCCCCCCTCCTCCTCCTCCTCCTGCTCCTGCTCCTCCTCCTGCTCCTCCATGGTCACATCTCCAATGCACCTGAGAGAGTATGCTCTCCTGGGAGAGGTGAGCAGCTTTTTATTTTTTTTTTTTTTTTTTTTTTTTATTTTTTTTTTTTTAAAGATTTTATTTATTCATTTGACAGAGAGAGATACAAGTAGGCAGAGAGGCAGGCAGAGAGAGTGAGAGGGAAGCAGGCTCCCTGCCGAGCAGAGAGCCCGATGCGGGACTCGATCCCAGGACCCTGAGATCATGACCTGAGCCGAAGGCAGCGGCCGAAACCACTGAGCCACCCAGGCGCCCGGTGAGCAGCTTTTTAAACTCACCTTCTGCCCAAGAGTCTTTTTAAAATATTAAGTATTTAGAGTCTTTTTCTCAAAAACATAGTTGGCTCCTTACCTGTTTGACTCTGGTAGATTCCATGTGCCGTCAGCTGCACTAGCGGTGCTCTCTGTTTCGTATCTCCTAGCTTTGGCTCGGTTCCTTTGGTTTCTGACTTCAATTGCTTCTTTCTCTTTCTAGGCTGAGTGATGGGCACCTAGAGAGGTCGTTTTAAGTTTCCTCAGGAGAACCACTCCTTCCAATCTCTTGTTCCATAGCAAATACATCTAATCAAAATGAATTATAGGACAGCTGGATCCTTACTCTGAGACACTTTAATCCCTTCAGGGCTTTTAACAATGGGTGTGATGGTCACACTTTTGATGACTCCACCTTGAGTTTTAGTGGACTTTGTCCCTGAAGGTATTGCTTTATATTTTATGTTGCAAGTCCCTGAATCTATGGACTGTCTTGATTCTCTTTAATTACTAATTATATGCTGGTTAATTATTTTAATTATTTTCTGAGCTCCCCTCTTTTTTTTTTTTTTTTTGTCCTTTTTCCTGGTGCTCTGCCAAACACAGAAAACACAAAAGATTAACATTCTGTATTCTAATTTTGCCCTAAAGATACACATTTATTATTTCTCTGGAATGATTCCCAACTTAGAAGTGACATCTTCACTAAATGCTTTGCCAGTACATAAGGCAGCCTATCATTTTCTCACTTTAATAATTTGTTCACTCTTTTGATCTAGTAAGCCAAGGTCACACATTTTGGGTCTTGATATGGTAATGTTCTACTTTTAGATATCAAGTTCTTTAAGAATCTGACTAGAAGGTTTGGTAAAAACAACTTTAACCTAGCTGTGGCTAGAATAACAAAGGCTTACCGTTTTTTTAACTTACACTGTAGGTCCATGGCTGATCTGTGCTGTTCCATGTTGTTCTTATTCATGGTGGCAGGCTGAGGGAATTTTCATTTCTATGCTTTCACAGTTGCTGAGGAAAGATAAACAGGAACGTGAGAATTGCACACCAACTCTCAACCATTCCTCCCAAAAGTGGCAAGCATTCCTTCTCCTCATGTGTTATGGAACAAAACCAAGTATGTGGCCACGTTTAACTTAAAGGGATAGGAAAGCACAATCCTGGGGTATGTCTGCAGGAAAAGCCTAGAAATATTGAGTGACTACTACTAATGGTTGCCACATTCTCATACTCACCACTCCTTTATTTTTGAGAATGCCAGACTCAGATCTCCAGGAGGGCAATGTCCTTTTTCTCTGGAAATTAATGAACTTGAGAAATTGAATTGATGAAATTGAATTATCTTAAGAATTAATGAACTGCCAAGAACTATCCTACGGCAGCAGCAGTAAAGATTCACCAGATTCAGGACTTTCATTTTCAGTTAGCAACATTCAGCTCCCTCTGCTGCAGACATATTCGCATGAGTTGTGAACACAGATCACACAACTCTACAAAATAGTAGCTGTGGTTGAAGAAATAGCTTATTCAGTGTTAAGACAAATGAGGAAAGCCAGTCACCTTCTGGGAGGCAAATACATTCTCTCCATATAGTACAATAAGTTTTCATTAAAATGATATTCACTATCTCTATTCTAAAAATCTGAAAACTTTATGATGTGGTGTTGGGCGTGGAGAGAAAAGGAAGGGAAGGAAAGAAAGGAACAAAAGGAGATGGAGAGAAACAAAGGAGGTTTTTACTCTTCTTAAGGTATAAATCACATATATCTAGCTTTTCTCTCCAAAATCAAGAATAAATTACTTTGTCATATACAGAATTGGTCTGCAAAGTATCTGGTAACCAAGACTATGCCTAAACTTCAAATTTGTTCTACTTAAGAAAATATTAAACCATTTGTCTTTAGCAAGCATGAAAGAGTAAGTTTATTGTAGGTTTGCATGGAATAACACAAAATAGAGGACTCCAAAAATGCAATTCTGGCTTATAAAGGATCTATAATTTATTGAACTCTATCCCCCGCAGACAATTGGTACTAATTTAGGGGGTCCAGAGTGTATTAGTTTTTTCATTGCTAATGTAATAAATTAACACAAACTTAGTGGCTTAAAATAACCAAGTTGATATTTACAATTGAGTGTGATTGAAATCTAACACAAGTCTCCCTGACCTAAAGTCAGGGTGTTAGGAAGTGCATGTCATCCTGGAGGGATCATTTCTTTGCTAATTAAAGTTCAGTTGCTCAAAATTGTAGGGCTGGGATCCCTGTTTTGTTTGCTACCTGTCAGCTGAGGGTCACTCTCAGCTTCTATAGGCCATTTACATTTCTTAGTTCATGACTGTCTTTATCTTCAAAGCCAGCAAAGGCAGAGACTAGTCCTTCTCACAGTTCAAATCTCTCCAACCTACTCTTCTCTCAACTCTACTTTTAGGGACTTATTTTATTAGTTCGGGCCTATCTGGATAATCCAGGATAATCTCCTCAGCTCAAAATCCTTAACTTTAATCATATCTGCAAAGCACCTTTTGTCATATAAAATAATATATTCACGGTTCCAGAAATTAGGCCACGGACCACTTTGGGGAGGGGCACAAACCTTTGCCTACCACAAAGGTCTAAGTGTGAGATCCATGTGCTGAGATAAATGAGTGAATAGAATCATCAGAGTTTTCTATTAGAAGAAAACATGAGACTAGCCACTCAGATTTGGAAAATCATAAATATGGTTTACCCTATCAGCCTGGGGAAAATAAGTGCATGCCTTCTTCACGAAAGTATAGAAAATTTATTATGCTCAGTCCAGAAATATTTTCTAGCTGAGACCCCATAAACAAAGGCCTAAAGGAGTGTGCAAACAAGATGCTATCTCATTAGGAACGTGAAAGTCCTTTGTGGACCCATAAATAATTATAGAAATAAAATGGGTTCATTTCTTATCTTCAGTGTGCTATGATTCTGAACGTGTGGCCATATCTGCTGAATATGTCTGACAGATATGACTACAGATATCAATGTGTGATTAAATTGACTGAGGTGGAGTTACTTAACTTCAAGAAGAGAAAAATTAAGGAGTATTTGAAAGGCGTCTTTATTTTGATAAGGGGCTAATATAGGAATGATAATTAGAAATGTACATGCTTTCTGGCGGGTTGAGGTGGTTCCAGTGAATTCTTGCTTCCAGGATTCTGATTTCTACTCAACACAAGGAAAGATTTCCTAATAATCTGAGCACTTTAAAACTGGGCGTGGTACATAAACAATGAATTCTGGAACACTGAAAAGAAATTTAAAAAAAATAAAAATTTTAAAAATTTAAAAATATGATATGTCCTATCTTAAGGAAAAGAAAAAAAAAACGGATGGTACTACATCATGAGATTGTGACCTTCCTGTCATTAGAGGTTAGTTAAGCAGTGGCAGAGGAGCCCTTAGCAGGGAGATTATGGATAGATTTCAAGCACTGAAGAGATGGATTATATGCGATTTTTAGTAATGTGGCCCTCTTTTCCTCATCAATTATCCAATTCTTAGTCTGACAGTATTTTTTTCCTAGCTTTTTCTCTTTTGTGAAAATGTAAATGTTAAAATCCCAAGTTGTCTGAAGTGAATTAATGGCCGTCATTGTGAAGGATAACACATTAAATATGTAGATACTTACATAATAAAACTGATTATTAGGATGATAAGCATGTATTAATTGATTACTGTGCACTATTCATTGGTTAAGATTTATTTCATGTGGGGTCACCTGGGTGGCTCAGCTGACCTGCCTTCAGCTCAGGTCATGATCTCAGGGTCATGGGATCTGGTCCCACATCGGGCTCTGTGCTTGACAGGGAGCCTGCTTCCTCCTCTCTCTCTCTGCCTGCCTCTCACCTACATGTGATCTCTCTCTGTCAGATGAATAAATAAAATCTTTAAAAAAAAAAAAAGATTTATTTCATGTGAAGGGTTATCCCAGCATCGTGCTTGGTTTTGTGACTACAGACAGACCCAAACCTCACAGAGTTTACAGATTTGTGGGAGAGACAGACAATAATGACCGAAAGAACAAAATCAGTAATCACTGATGATGTTATAAAGAAGATAAGCAGGATGATAGGTTAAAAAGAATAGTGAGGAGACCAATTTAAATAAGGTAATCAGGGAAGAACTTTCGGTGAAGGGGGCCGACATTTAAACTGAACTTGCAGCATATAAAAGGGCCACGTCCTTTATATAACCTTCTGAGTTATTAATCCTTCCTGTAACTCCATGAGTAAAGAGCTGGTTGCCTCAATTTCAGAGAGAAAGAAACTGAGGCTCCACAAAGATTTGCCTGCTCAAGTTTAAAGGCTAGAGACTGGGACCCGAATCTGTAAGATCCCAGAGACTTATAAAGCTGGAACCCATGACATTTGGTTGTTTGGCTCTTTCTGACTGCACATTTCTGTGACTGATATTTGATGACAGCAACTTGGAAAAAGTGAACACAAGGGGACAGGCTCTTCCCTCTTTGTGGGCTCATGAGTTAATGGCTAAGTTCAAGAATCCCAAATTTTAATGAAGTTAGAGGACCAGGATTCAGAAACATACCCAGAAGCAGCTGGAGCTAGTTATCATTCTTATTATGGACATGGATTGTGGGAGCACACAGATACAGTAAAAAGACAATCAATTTCCCACTTTTCTTTGATACTACTTTGATATTGCCGAGTATTGTAAGTGCATCGGTCTAATAAAAGTAATTTTGTTAATGAGGAGGGATATTGCTGCTGAAGACAAGCCATTCGTTCTTGGGTTTAAACTCACCATTCAGGGTGGAATTAGGCAAGGTGGGTGTCCGCATGAGGAAGGACGCTGTCCAGTGGTCCCAGCTTAGCTCCCTCTACCGCTGTAGACCATTTGGGGAAGCCGCTTCATTTCTCTGAAGCTCAGTTTCCCTGTCATGCTCAAAGATTTTCTGACAGTGTTAGTGGCCAATCTGTTAAAGCCAATCTCTTCTTTTTTTTTTTTTTTTTTTTTTTTTTTTTTTTTTTTTTTACATTTGTGTAATGTTTTTTATTTTACAGAGGATGCATACTCCATCGGTTTACATTCTCAATAGTTCTGGAAAAGGGAGAGGACAAGAAATACAGTACCCATTTTGCTATTGAAGAAACAAGAGCTCAAAGAAACAGTTTCTTCCAACATCCTTTGTGCAGTGCTGCCCAACTTTCTCTGATATTCTGGAATATTCTTTTTTTTTTTTTTTTTTTTTTACTTTTTTTTCCCCTTTTTATTAATTTTTTCAGCGTAACAGTATTCATTCTTTTTGCACAACACCCAGTGCTCCATGCAAAACGTGCCCTCCCCATCACCCACCACCTGTTCCCCCAACCTCCCACCCCTGACCCTTCAAAACCCTCAGGTTGTTTTTCAGAGTCCATAGTCTCTTATGGTTTGCCTCCCCTCCCCAATGTCCATAGCCCGCTCCCCCTCTCCCAATCCCACCTCCCCCCAGCAACCCCCAGTTTGTTTTGTGAGATTAAGAGTCATTTATGGTTTGTCTCCCTCCCAATCCCATCTTGTTTCATTTATTCTTCTCCTATCCCCCTACCCCCCCATGTTGCTTCTCCATGTCCTCATATCAATCTCTTCTTCACATTTAAAAAGTCAATGGAAGCAGTAAATGCGAGTTTAGGAGTCAAGATTCATGCAGGAATGGATCTGTAGGGAGGGATACCATCTTCAAGTGCGGCTGCTTAAAGGGAACATCATGTGTCTAGTAGATGTTCAGGAAGTAAGGGGACCAGAAAAACTGATAAAGACAGTTCTGGACAGTATCACTCATGTACGTTTCCCCACAAAGTAGAATATAGGCTGAATTGTTAACTTCACAAATTAGATTTATTTCTTCATTTGAATGTTTGCTGAGATTTAAGTACATCTGTGCCTTAATGCCAGCATTATATACAGATCTTCTTTGGCTTAAGATGAGGCTAGGTCCCAATAAACCCTTATTTTAATAAGTTGAAAATATCATGAATTGTAATTGAGTTTAAGAAACCTTACCCACTGAACATTGTACATGAGCCTCGCCTACCTTAAACATGCTGAGAACACTTACATTAGCCTACAGTTGGGTGAAATCATTGAACACACAGCCATTTGATGAAAAATTATTGCATATCTCATGTAACTTATGAAATTCTATATGGAAAATGAAAAACAGAACGTGGGGACAGAATGGTTGTTAGTGTATCTGTTGTGGACTCTCATGATTACCTCCTGACTGGGAGTTGTGACTGCTGGCGCTGTTCAGCGTCATGAGACAGGATCATATTGTATATCACCATTCTGGAAAAAGATACAAATTCAAAATTCAAAGCAGGGTTTTTACTGAATGTGTTACCACTTGTGAGCCATTGTAAAGTCGAAAAATCATTAAGTCAAACTAAGTGAGGGACCATTTGTATTATTTGCCAGGCATCCTAGTCTCTCTCCTCTCTTTTTTCCCTAGTCTCTTTTTAAATGCAGGACACACATACACCCCAGCATTACTTTAAGTTTTAGTAATGTATATACCCTTAACACACACATTCTCATAATAAAAATTCACAAAAGTTTATTTCGCTTTGTGGAACTAAAGAGCTGTGTCTCAGATTTCACTTGTCCTTATGCATAAGTTTATTGAGAATTGTTACTGAGGGATAAAACTTTTCAAAGGGCTCCTGATCTACCAATCATACAAGATTAATGTGATCTTCATGTATTCAGCATACTGATACTGAGTTATTTCTATGAGCCAGGCATTGTCTTAGGCATGTGGAATCCAAAGCAGGCACTAACATGCTCAATAGACAGAGTTTTGATATGCAAAATATGTCAAACCCACACTGTTTTTGTTGTTGCAATGGTATTGAATAATATAAATACTAAATATCTACTTTGTGTGTAACCCTGTGGTGAGGGCTTTGCACTTGATACTCAAGCCTACTATATTTCACAATGCCAAGGAGCACTAAAAGTTATATAAATGGTGACTTAATTATGGAATGTGGTAGTTCTCAATTAGCTTGCTTAATTATCATGAAAATCAAATGGGCAGTTTTTCCTATCCCTTTTTCTGAGATGAAAACACTGAGCCTCAAAAATGTGAGAATCACTTAACTGGTAAGTGGCAGAGCTGGGTTGAGATTTGTATCTGACTAATGCTCAATCCTGAATAATTTTGTTCCTCCATGAAGTCTGTTGTTATAACACTATCATCTGACACAGAATTAATAATCTAAGGTTCCCAAGATTCCTTTATAAGTGTAAACTGTACATCAGAGGCCATTTATATCACTTATCTTGGGAGAAAAAATTAACACCTTGCATCTGCTCTAAATGCAATAGCTGGGGGTCCAGCCATGTTTGTTGTTGTTGTTGTTGTTTTTGATTTATGTTTTTTATTGTTATGTTAGTCACTATACAGTTCATCATTAGCTTTTGACATAGTGTTCCATGACTCATTGTTTGTATGACACCCAGCGCTCGATGCAATCCATGCCCTCCTTAATACCTACCACCAGGCTTACCCATCCCCCCACTCCCCTCCCCTCTAAAACCCTCAGTTTGTATCTCGGAGTCTACAGTCTCTCATATTTCATTTCCCTCTCCGATTCCCCCCTCCTTCACTTTTCCTTTCTTTCTCCTAATGTCCTCCATGTTATTCCTTATGTTGTACAAGTAGGTGAAACCATATGATAACTGACTTTCTCTGGGACTAGAGGAGATTATGCTGAGTGAAATAAGTCCAGCCATGTTTTAAAAATGGGAACGTTCAGGGGCACCTGGATGGCTCAGTGGGTTAAGCCTCTGCCTTCCGCTCAGGTCATGATCTCAGGGTCCTGGGATCGACTCAGTGGGGAGCCTGCTTCTCTCTCTCTCTCTGCCTACCTCTCTGCCTACTTGTGATCTCTATCTGGTCTGTCTGTCAAATAAGTAAATAAAATCTTAAAAAAAAAAAAAAACAAAACAAAACGGGAACGTTCACAAACTGAGAGGCAATGTAGGATGTTTTCTTAACCTTCTCCTTAGAGAGAGCTACCTGGGAAATCTCTCAGGAGTACTCTGTCTTAGTCACAAATACACATTTATGTCTTTTTCTAGCCACATTGTGGAGATAAGAAAAAAAAATTTACCTGATGGCAGGTTTAGGGCTGTCAACCCAAAATTTTAGAATTTAACAGCTGAAAATTACACCTCCTATTGAGTTGGATAAAGAGAGCTATATATCAAGGTTGATGTTTGTTTTTGTTTTTTTGTCTGAACCATTATACTCATCAATTCTTATTGTAGTGGTTTTGTTTCTAGCACAACGGAAGAGTATTTTTATGTGGCCTCAGTACAAGTTGATGTAAATGTATATAAATGATAACACATCATTAGAGTAGGTAGGTAGAGGTTAAAAGGAGCTAAGACACATGAAAAATTTAAAGGCGTGGATTTCAATGTCATGAATCACAATTTATGTTCTAGAATGGGCGATGGAGTACACTGTGTTAGTTGTGCCATCCCAACATTCGCGGACTTGCCCACCCACGCAGTTTATGCATTTGAATATACCCAAGATAGTTCATTAATCCTAAGTTTCTTTTTAATGTTTAATATTTAATAGAGAGAAGCTGTGATATCTCAAAAAATAAGAAAAGTTGGTGCTCACGATGATTCTGCAAGGAAAAACCACCTTTACTTAAATACAGATTAAACTAATGAATAAGTCTATGAGAATGTTAATATAGGTACTTAGGAGAGCAAAAGAACATCAGCTTAATGAGTCCAAAACTTTGTGACTCCTTTGACAGAGTTGTATGACTTTGTTTTCATGACTATGGTTTTGCATTTCTGCTGCTTCCTTTCTCCACTTTTATATTCCAGTGAAACTGCAAATATTCTAGTTTGTGTGAACAAGCTAGATAAATATTATTGGAAGAAACTGATTACCACTTTTGGAAAACATCTCAAAGTAATTACCATAGTGGGCCAGTAGCTCTGTGATTCAATGGGTATACATTTTCACTATGAAATAAACCATATGATATAGTTCAAAAATATATTAGAAAATATTATTAAAAGAAGGTTTAATTGAATTAATTGAATTCAATTGAATTAAAAGAAGGTTTAATTGAATTTTGTCCACTGCAATTATCTATACTCATCTAAAATTGACTTTGATATACAGATTTCATATTGCTCTTAAAAACTACACTTTATAAATGCATGAATATGAATATCAACCTATTTTCCACCTTCAAATTAAGGTTGATTGAATGTTTCAAATAGTCTTTGTGTTACCAGAGGGGGTGTGTGTGTGTATATGTGTGTGTGAGTGTGTGTGTATATGATATTTTCCCCTGAATTTCAATTGAGCTCAAAAGATCGCTTGGCTTTTTGAACCTCAGCCTCAAATGGTAATAAGACTACATTTTCCTTAAATTGCTTCACATGTGTTAGTTGTGTATCTATAACCAGATTACACATACACACTTCTTAAACAATAGCCCTAGGTCTTTTTCTTCTTTTGAAGTTCTCCCTGATTCCAAGACTCTCCCCTTTCTCTTAGGTGATGTGTTGAATAAACTAGATGCTCAATATATATTTGCTGGATCATATCATGTTTTTTTTAATCTCCTATAGAAACCATAGTATTCTAGATCATATAGAAGAGACACAATAAATGCTTATTTATAAATGAGAGCTGTTTCCTAAACCTATATGTGAGAATCTTATCCTCAGTAGAATTACCTCACTCTCCCTATCAGATTGTATAACAATTTCTATCTCTCTCTCTCTCTCTACCTCTATCTCTCTCTCTCTCTCTCTCTCTCTTTTTTTTTTAAAGAGTGCACAAGTGTGAGAAAGGCAGAGGAATAGGGAGAGAGAGAATCATTAAAAGGCTTCATGCCCAGCGCAGACACTGACATGGGTCTCATGACCTTGAGATCATGAACTGAGCTAAAGTCAAGAGTCAGACACTTAACCAACTGAGTCACCCAGGTGCCCCTACATAACCACCTTTTTTAAAGTCTTATTTTGATCTTTGATGTATGTGACCCAAAAATAATCTTGATTCCTGATTTTTAAAGTATAATTATAAAAGGAAAGAAATAAAAAATAAGGGAAATTCCCCATGGCTATTTAAAATAAAAGATTCACAGTTGTCTATTATATTTTCTGATCATAATCAAGGCAGCCAGGTCGAAGGAAAGAGGATTATTTTCTGAGATCTTAAAAATCTGTCATTCAAGTATTGACCTTCAATACTTTTGTGAATCCAGGCAAACCATTAACCTTTTTGAATTTCAGTTGTCTCCTTCAAACAAATAGTGTAATAATTATATCTACCATGCAAAATGATTTTGAGAATTAAAAACCAAACTATCATATTAAAAGGACTAAAAAGAATGTCTCACAAAGACAGAAGGTCAAACGGTGTCAGTTCCCAGATTTCTTCTCTTTCTGCTGTGCTTGCATAATATAACTGACTAAGAAAATAGTATGCATAGAGTGGGTCTATATACTTCATTAATAGGGAAAAAATGTTGTGCTATGTTTGAAGTTTCTGTGAACACGCTACCCTAAATGTATGGATTATGCAATTAGAAAATTTTCATTCTATTAACAGCTTGATTGCTATGTTTTTATTTGCTTGCTTTTATTTTTTTTTAAGATTTTGTTTAGAGAGAGAGAGAGAGTCAGGGAAAGAGCAGGAGAGAGAGAATCTTAGGCAGACTCTGTGCTAAGCCTGAAGCCCATGTGGGGCTCAATTCTAGGACTCCAAGATCATGATCTGAATTGAAATCAAGAGTTAGATCCTCAACCAACTGAGCCACCCTGGTGCCCCTTGTATTTTTTTGATTAGACTTCTTTTCATTGTTGTTCCATCCTTTTTAATGTACTTTCTATGCCTGTTATATGAAAGTAAACTGTATCTCAGCTTCACGTATTATCTGTTGAAGTCTATACCAAGGTAAATTCAGTGAAAGCAAGCTATAATTCATCAACTCGGTTAAAACTGCAACCTAAAATATAAAACAAATAGAATTTTACATAAAGGGGATTGATTCAAAAGTGGATAACATATAGCTGACCCAGAGTAGAGAAAATTTACTAATTTAAGCAAGAAAGAAAGCATAATAAGTTGTTTTCAACTCCCAACTCCAAAGCTACAGTAGAGATGTAGCAGGGATGTCCACACAAAAAGATTTGTAATATAAAGAAAAAAGACACCTGCAAAATACTAGTTGTTGCACTTGTTATCTTTTTTGCATTAACTGCTAATGTGGTTATAACGTCAGGAGCAAAATTAGACTTTATTCTGCCTATCTCACCTCTTAGTTGTATGTTCCCTAAATGGCATAGGTAATGTTCCCGTAACACGCAACACAGTACTTTGCTAGGAGTTCAATAAATGTTTGTTGAATTGAATTACCACATTAACATGTAAATTGTCAGATTGCAGGGTTTACAGCCTGTAAATCTTATTTTAAAATCCAGGTTTACACGAATTTGCATATTATTTAGAAAATGAATAAATTAAGCCCAAATCAGTGTCTAATTTATATGCATTTCCACAAACTCAGCTTAATAGTTTGAAGTGTTACCATTGACCAACAAGTTGGATAGGACACTGAGATGACCTAATTCACTTGGGAATTGACGGTGTTTAGAATATTGCCCAGAATTTTGTTTACTTACCAGTGAATATTTTTTTTCCAGATGATCTTTCTTTGGAGATTTTTATTTTCGGTTACTTACTTACCACTTCTTGAATTCTGTTGCTTTTTTGACTGAATGTGTTTAGTTTGATAGACCTTGCTGCATGCTTCTCCAGTAACTAAAGCTCGTCATGTCTTATGGGTAAACGATGAGTAGCCAGCACAGTTTCAAGAATGACCAACCTCCACATTTTTTTAAGATTTACTTTCTTGCCAAGCTGTTCTACTGAATAGTCATTTTTCATTCAAGAAAGAGAACCTGCTCTTGGCTTGTAGCATTGAAACTGCATATAACTTTTCTTTTGAAAAATTCATATAAACTTATGATAGGGGTTCCCCTCTTTGTCAAAGAAAAATTAAACTGCCTTCTTCACAATTTCCTCCAACTTCCTTCCCATTCTTTTAGTTAAGTATGTAAGTTCTGCAAATTTTTATATAAAATCTCAGGGAGAAGCATCCAATATGATGTTTATCAAGTTGTAGCAGCAATTCAACATGCAAAACAAAACAAAACCCCCCAAAAAACAAAACCAAAATCATTGTTTCCTAATGTAGTGCCTCAAAAATGAAGTTCTCTGCCTGATGAGGTAAAAACAACTCCTGTGTTCTTATTTCATGGCACCTAAACCCAGCTTCCTCTATCTGCTCGAGTCATTTTAAGTGGAAGATACAGGAATTATTCAACAAGATGAGATTTTTAGCAAGACATTGTTGACAGGGTTTCCAAGGAAACAATAAAACAAAAGGGCAGTGACTCCTGATTTTAAAAAAGATTCAGCTTTTAAATGACATAGAGAAGCAACATGGATATGTAGGGACTTAAAAACTTTTAAGGAAAGCCCAATCAGTCAAGACATTGAATAACATATTTCTGTTGGGAATAAAGAAAGAAGGGGACTCTATAAAAAGAAAGTGCTGTAAAGAGAACAAATTGTATTTTAAAGGCTACAGTGTCTCAAGGTGTTCAGTTGTTGAAATCTTTGTCTTGTAGTCACCAAGCTTCATTCTTTGTTTCTATAATCACAATGTAGTTTTTACACTCTGCAATTATCTTTAATTGTAAGGATACACAACCTCTTATTAAGCTAAAAGGGAGATAGTAGTTGTGCATATTAAAGAACCTGTGAACTCCAACAGCCAATTTTGATTACTGAATGATTTTGACACTCTTCTGAAGAGTGGTTGACCCATTTTGTTTCCTACCTCTGGGGAGTTTGTTAAAGCAAAAACTGTTGAGGATATCCTCTTAACAGTACCTGAAGATGATCTAGTCCTATATGACCAACTAGAGGGAGAAGAAACTCAATACTACAGATGCTAGTTATGTTGGCTGGAAGAAAACGAAGGAAGTTCTGTAACATTTCACTCAACACTCAAACCATGTAGTTTTAGTCAAAAACCTTGTACTGTCTGATAGGAGGTTTCCTTTAATTTGGAAGGGATAACTAACTTAATGATTAAGAGAGGAGTAACTGACATTTTGGCATATCTCTAACTTGTCAATGTGGAAACAAATCCTTCCCCTCTCAACAACAAAAACACCACCAAACATGCACACACACACAAATGTACACACACACACACACACACACACGCACATCTCCATCATCACTAACCTGTATAGCCTACAATTTTGCATAGCAAAGCCCTATTATTCTAGGTTTAGCCGAGAACACTTATTGTAACAGAGCTATCTTTGTTCTCTTTGTTCCTCTACGTATTCCATAAATCAAAATTAATTGCCCCTTTCACTAGTGTTGCCTTTATATAATATTTATAACTCTATTTAAGTTATATCTTGCACTGCTTGGTATCATTATGCTGATATGTCTGTCACCGTTCACGAATTGTAAGCTCCTTGAAAGCAAGCACTAATAGTTTTTACCCCTTTTTCCTTCCTTTCTCTGTGGGTGTTACATATATATAAATATATATGTAAATATATAAATAAATATATAAATATATATGTAACACCCACAGAGAAAGGAAGGAAAAAGGGGTATATATATATATATATATATATATATATATATATACATATATATATATATGGCACATGTGCAAACATCTAAATATCTATCTATGCACACACAGTTATAGTTATATAGAGAGTACAAATAAAATATGTACACATATGTTGTATATATATTAATTTTAAAATTAAAACACACAGATTGACTTTTCTTTTATATTAGCCTACGAAAAGGCAGTGAAATCTTCCCACTTGCCAGCAATTGTCCCTATTTCAGTAAGAGTATTAGATCGGATTATATTGTACATTTTATACATTTTTAAATTAGCACTGTAGCACAGCAGCTAAATCCAGTCCTTCCCTCTGTTCTCCAAAAAAAAAAAAAGAAAGAAAGAAAGAAAAAAGAAATTACTTGAATAAATCCAGTTGATAGGCTATTTCAATATTTTTCAGTATTGTACAGGGTTCTCCTAGAAGATACTTGGGGAAGTCAGAACTGTATTGCTTCTTATCCACTTTCCTCTCTGTGCACCCCTCCCTTTCTCTAGTCTCTCTTTTCCTCCTCCTTTTCACATTTAGGAACCACTTAGAAAGTTTACTTAGAGCTTAGAGTACCCCTGAGGCAATGATGTTTTTAGGTAGGAAGAAACTGGTAGAGATGCACAACTCTAACAAAACCTTTGAAAAATTTCCTATCAAGTAAAGACACAATTTACTTTTGGTGTATCAAAACGTTCTTATATGGCCTTCATGGATGTTCAGAAGTATCACATTTGCATGTCCATGCTTCCTAAGGAGGATGGAAAGCTGGAATGTCAGTTTGTGCCGGCATAGAGGCTGCATGGCTCTGAGATTTTACTGTTAGCCTTTGGGATTACACTTCATTCTGTGGATTCCATTACTTTAAATGCTTTTTATTGCATAGTTCATAGTCACAGTTAAACATAGGTGTATGTCTTAGGCAAATGCATGTTCCATTGTCGTTACTGCATTTACACTAGTGGTGGCTTCTGTATCTAAGGTAGCATTATACTTTTTTATTCGAAGGGAAGATTTAGCCCGTTTGTGAAATGTGTACTGTATTTCAGTATCTTTGAGAAAGTTTTGCATAAAGAGACTACTTCCCAGAAAGATATTATCAAAGAACTATACCACACAAAACAACAAGCCCAAATGGTTTTATAGGGGAATTCTATGGAATCTTCAAATACCGTACCATACCAAAGCTATATACATTTTTACGGAATATAGAATGATATAACTTCCTAAATCTCTTCATGATACAACTAGAACATTGAAATTAAAGCCCTATCAGGATATGGAAAAACCTGCAAATTAACCTCATTTACAAATGTTTGTGGAAAATTCTTAAATAAAATAGTAGCAACAGAATTCAATACCATATTAAGATAATTATACAAAATGGCCCACCAAGATTTATTTCAGGAATGCAAGATGTTCAGTATCAGAACATCTGTTAATATAATTCATCACATTAATAGATCTGAAGGAAAATCACATGAATATTTCCATAAATATTGAAAAATTCTCCAACAAAATTTAACACCCATTTCCCACAAACACACTCAGTAATAATATAATGGATGGATACTTAACCTAATGAAAGAGGAATATCTCAGTCCTAATGCCGTTACCGTCCTTATTGGGGAAACTCTAGAGGTATTCCCACTAAACTGAGGAATTAGGCAGAGATATTTCCTATTTCCACAATTATTTGGCACTAGGAGATTATTATCCAGTGGAATTAAGATAACACATGTAAGAATGTAGAATTGAAGAAGTAAAATTTTTTCAAATGATATTTAATGATATACCTAGAAAATTCAAGAGACTGAATGTTAAAAATAACTCAAGCAATATAATAAATCAATAAGATAATAAGATATAAAATTAATGTATGTAGTTCAAATCATCCATATCAATCAGCTATTACTGCATAGACAAACACCTAAAAAAAAAATGTAGGTTTGAATAAATGGGCAGACATGTATTGTTCTTAGATAAGATTTCTCAAAAGGTTGTAAGTTCTCACTTAATTAAACTATAAATCAGCTGATTTCAATAAGAAATATCAAGTATTTTATTCGGGCCAAATGAAAAATAGCACATATAGAAATATAAATATGTATACATAGCTCAGAAAAAATGAAAGAGATGAAATAGACTCATTGTATACAATTTTTTTTATGTAGTTAAAGTGGCATCTCAAAACACTGAAAGGGAGTCTTAAATAAAAAGATACATTTGCATTTACACCCATTCTTGTACGTAAAAATTAACACCAGGTACATCTATGTAATACAGTATTTTTTTAATCCATCACACATGTACTAGAAGCAAACATACTAGAATTCATTTATAATTTGGCTGACAAAATATTTTGAATTGATAAATTTGTATAATATAAAGAAATGTTGTATAACAAATATTAACAATTCAAAGTTAAAAGACCAATGATGAACATGAAGAAAATACTTTTAAATTATGTCACAGATAAAGGGCTAAAATCTCTTAAAATATTATTTTTTATAGGGGTGCTTGGGTGGCTCAGTGGATTAAGCCTCTGCCTTCGGTTCAGGTTATGATCCCAGGGTCCTGGGATCAAGTCCCCCATCAAACTCTCTGCTCAGCAGAGAGCCTGCTTCCGCCCATCTCTCTGCCTGCCTCTGCCTACTTGTGATCTCTCTCTCTCTGTGTCAAATAAATAAAATCTTAAAAAAACGTTTAAAATGTTATTTTTTATATAATAAGGAAAACCCAATGCCCATAAAATGGGCAAAAGACAAAAATAGTCATTTGACATAGTCAAACACATACAAAAGGCTCTTAGATGAAAAAATAGTCAACTCTGTTCATAGTGAAAAAAATGCAAATAAAAAAGAAAGGAAGTCTATCTTTCACCTTTCCAACTGGCAAAATTTGAAAAGCTTAACCATACTGTCTGCTAATAGGGCCCTAAGAAAATAGGCCAACTCATACCTCTCTAGTGAGAGTGTAAAGTGATATCATCCACATTGGAAAGAATTTGGTCAAATTTTACCACACTCTCTATTTCTCTATGCAGTTACTATTTGACCCAACAGTCTTACCTCTAGAAACTTAGCCTGTATATATATATATTCTTTATCCATGCATCTGTCAATGGAACTAATATTCCATTCCATATAATATTCCAATATATATATATATATATATATATATATATATTCAGGCTAAGGTTTATATATATTATATATATATTCAGGCTAAGTTTCTAGACTTTATATATATATATATATATATATATATATATACACACATACACTCTAGTATACACACACACACACATGCATATGTACTCAAAATGATGAGAAACATGTACATAAGTTTATTCATTGCAGGATTTTGTAAACACAAAAATATTGAAACAACTTTAATACACATTCAGTGGAGTCCTATGCAGTTGGTCCTTCCTTCCCCTAAAAGTATGGCTAAATCTCCACTTCGCAGTAAATAGGAATTTCCAGTATATTTTCTTAAAAGACAAAGCAGAGTTCAAAAGCTTATGTACAGAAGATATCATACTTGGGGAATCTGGGTGGCTGAGTTGATTGGTGTCCAATTCTTGATTTCAGCTCAGGTCTTGATCTCAGGGTCATGAGTTCAAGCCCCTCACTGGGCTCCACACTGGGTGTGGAGCCTACTTAAAAAAATATTTTACACATACACACACATAATCATATGTTTATTTAGAAAATGCATATATATATGCATGCCTGTAGAGTGTGCTATCTTTATATGAGCATGTTTTATTATGAAATACAGAAATTAGAGAAGAAGATGGGACTTCTCTGAGTATATCATTTTATATAATTTTTCCTTTTTCTCCATAATAATTTTTATTCACTCAAAAAATGAACAATGGAATAAAGAAAACATTAAGATGGAAACAAATAAAAACCAGAGCCAACTCTTTAATCAAATGTATTGCAAAAGACAGTCTAAATGAGTTTTGAATGCAGTATTCATTTGTATACTTTCCATGGGATTATAATCTAAGGATAAAAAAGAAATGCACTTTATTTAGCAGCCTTGTTTTTGGTGATGGAGTAGTTGTTTCAAAACATTTAATACATATTATAAGATTGGTAAATATGTTATCATTTGGGGCAAGAGAAATAGAAATATTAAATGGGGTAAAGTAGAGAAGAAATCCATGAATTAGCATGAAATCATGATTTAAAATATCTTCCTATTATCTATTCATTGGTTTTCCTTTGCACAAAAGTACATCTTAAAATCAACCATACTCAGGAGCAATTAGCACATTTAGCCCCAGGGTCTTGGTTTCCAAGTACTCCTTATCATTAGAAGGAATCACTGGTCTTAAGAGAAGTGTTTCATTTCATGGCTAAGTTGGGAAAGTGCAAATTGAACCTGGAACATCTTGATCCACAAAGGAAGGAAATGCTGAAAATTGGTGGACCCATTTCAAAACAAGACAGAAACTAACCTGAAGGTGTTTCACCTGGTCAAATTTAGAACAATTTATACATCAGAATGAATAATGGAAATACTTAATACAGAATACATGAGTCTATATGGATCCGAAATCTTTTTAAGCCAGTGTGAAGAGGGGAAGTTGCCATTAACAGAGGAATGACATCTCATACCTTATGGACAAAAATGAAAGAAATAGAAAGTCAAATTTTCACACCCTGTAGTAGTCATAATTATTTCAGGCAAGAATTATCAGTGGATACTAAAATCATTGGGTCAACACTTTATTAAAGGATATTCACACAATCTCTAGGTATTCCCCCATTAACATGCAATTTAATTTTTATCTACAAAGGGAAGTATCTTTACAATGGGAAAATTTGAGAACCATACTTAAACCTAATGATCAAGCATCATCATCCGTAATGAGACAAGCAGACATCTTGTTCTTTAATCTATTAATGTTCTCCTCATCCTAAATTGTGTTTCCTTCTTTCTCCTATAGTAGCATTTTTATTCCTGAGAATAAGACTTCACGAATTAATCACTTGAGCCTCTCTACAAAAACTGCTATGTATGCAATCACTCTGCAGTCTTCTTGTGCCTGTTACATATAGCTCCCCTACTCAGAAATACTTTTCATTAAGACACAGTTCTATAAAGAACACAAGTCTATGTTGAGAGGAGACCAATTTTATCTATGATAATCAGAATTAGAAGTATGCTAGCTTTTGTAGAAAAATAGACACAAAATTCCGTGTTTCAACAAGACAGTTTATTTTTCTCTCAAGAAATTGTCCATTATAGGTGTTCATGCTGAGAACTCCTGGAGGCATAGCTTCATCTGATTTTCACTGTTGTCGGGGGAGGGGGGCACAGAAAATCATGGAATGAAGGTTTTTATGGGTCAGATAGCTTTCCAGCTTGCATCCCATTAGAGAAAACTTAGTCATGTGGCCATTCCTAGGACAAGGCAGGGTGATGGGATGCAGTGTAAATGCATAGCCAAAGAGAAAGAAGATGTATTTAGGGGTACATCTACCAGTCTCTGAAATATGGTCCATTCGTTCAATTTGGGCGTCTATAAATGACAGTACTTGGAATGGGTTCTTTACCAAATAAAGTAGTTGTTTGGCTTTCACAATGGCTCCAGCCAAGTTCTGTAAGGAGAATGCTATATATCTGATTGTATGTGATTAAATGCAATTAACTGTAAAGAATACTAGAGTGTGTTCTGTTATTCATTTTCAGTAACATCTTAAAAAAGAATTCAGTTCTTAATCTTTTTTTAAATAGCTTTTTTATTTTTTTTCAAGATTTTTATTTATTTGACAGACAGAGATCACAAGTAAGCAGAGAGGCAGGCAGAGAGAGAGGAAGGGAAGCAGTTTCCCTGTCGAGCAGAGAGCCTGATGCGGGGCTCGATTCCAGGACCCTGGGATCATGACCTGAGCCAAAGGCAGAGGCTTTAACCCACTGAGCCACCCAGGCGCCCCTCAGTTCTTAATCTTAATACATGTATTTAAGGAAACAGGATAAGCTGGTTCTAAAACCTCTTCTTGTGTAGCAATGGCAGGTCTGTGCTTATGATGCCACTGTTTGAAGGCACTTTTGGTGGAATCAAAAAAAAAAAAAAATCCAGTGTAACTGGGATTAAGTACTTGGTCAAATATTTTTTTTTTTAAAGTCAAATAAGGGGCACCTGGGTGGCTCAGTGTGTTAAAGCCTCTGCCTTCGGCTCAGGTCATGATCCCAATGTTCTGGGATCGAGTCCCACACCGGGCTCTCTGCTCAGCGGGGAGCCTGCTTCCTTCTCTCTCTCTGCCTGCCTCTCCACCTACTTGTGATCTCTGTCTGTCAAATAAATAAATAAAATCTTTAAAAAGAATCAAATAAAACAGGGAATTATTAAAACTGATAAAATTCACACTGTAAGCATCTTATGTTAATTTTGAACTCACTAATAAACATTATCTTGTCACTTTTTCAACCTGAGGACACAGTCTACCTAATGGAATGCTAAGTTCTCTAACACTGGTACACCATCCCTCAGAATGTATCTATAGTTTCTACTTTGTTTTTTGTTTCTTGTTTTTTTTTTTTTTCAATTTTCTTTCTTTGTGTGTGAAACCCAAACTCACAACCATTTGATATGCAATCTAACATTAGATTCCTTTTATATTTTTCCCATCTTTTATCAGTTTTACACAGAACTAATCTTCAGCGAAAAAGTTTACTAATGCTCCTTATTGAATTTTTACAAAAAAGTCAACTTACATTTTGTAGAAACAACTTCTTCTTTTTGCAGACATAATTTTATAAGTTTATGAAATAATTCATTAATTATAATAATAAAGGAAAAGCTGCATAAAACGTTTAGAATCAAGCAAAACGTTATTCTTGCTAAGCATGCAACCCAGCTGTGGGAGTCGAAGAGTACGGTATGCCATAGATTTGCCTGTTAGCCATGCTTGGTCAACAGACTGTGAACAGCAGTCAGTATGCTTTACAGAGAAATCAGGGAGCTTTGATTAATCTGGCCGGGTCAGTTAAGAGAGCTTAGGTTGTAATTCATGTACTTTGTAGTTGTATCTTCCCCCAAAGTAATATCAGCATACTCCTATCATTCCATCTCTAGAAGTGTTTCTTCTGAAAGGTAAGCTATATTATATGATCTCTGAGCATGGAGTAAAATTTTTAGTCATTTTGTATAGGAAATATTTCTTACAGAAGCTTAGAAGTAAATTCTTAATTTACACAATTTCTTGGCTCTTTCTGTGAATTTTAAATTTTCTGCCTACAATGGTAGATTGGGACATTTACTGTTTAATTACTGAATCCCTGCTATCATTTGGATTACATTAGAATCTATGATGAATTAATTAATGAACCAGGCCATTATTATGCTTTTCATAGCTTGCTTTCTTCCAGTCATGGTTCAATTAACTCTTCATGATTTTGTCCAGGATTTCTGAATTCCAGGGAAAACACTCCCTGTGTTTGCCAAAGTCAATGCTTAATCTTCCTGTTTTTAGACAAAATTAGAAATAAAAATGTACATGGCCCTTGGCTTTGCTTTATTACATTTTTCTTTTGAACTCGAACAACTGTTGACAGAATACTGAGCACTGTTCCTCAGCATATCAATATATTTCAAGTGTTCCTTCTGAAAAACCTAGGTAGAGGGGAAACACTGATCAAACAGAATTTAAAATTCTTAAATCAGGACACTGGAGAGTCTTCCCAGATTTCCCCTTTATCATAAATATGCCTAGTTTAGACTGTTAGAAATTTTCCAAATTAGAAATTTCTTCTTACCTTTCTGGGTCCATAATCATGGTTTCTATTCCCTCATAATTATGTTAGTACTTTACATATTCACATATATAATATATATATGTAGCAAAATTTATATATATATAACAAAAAGAGGGAAGTGCCCTGATTTAGCATCCCTAGATAGCAGCCTTTTTAACTTCTTTAAGTTCCAGTGTGTTTTAAAACACAGTTTTAAAAATGTGGATGTTTCTAATTGCTTGTACAGATTCTACTTTCTATCATTTGCCATAATCTTAAGCTACCTGAAATTTGTGAAAGGCCTTAAAAATACTAACGTACAATCCACTGGATTTGAGGTGCACTTTTACTCATTGGAATGAAGATTCATCAGCGAGGAGATGTGATTTTCCTCCTTCGTAAAGACCTCAAAGAAATCTTGAAATGATATATTTCAAGGTAATGCCATGAGTGTTTCCTTTCTGCTTAGAATGGCTATTTATAGATGGTTCAATTAATTCCTAGAGTGTGCAGGGCAAAGAATCCCTTTATCCTGTCATCCTATAGCGCTAAGGGTATGGTCTGTGCTGAGCTAGAGCAAACTTTAAAGCTGATCAAACTTCTAAGCAAAATCCTATATTATGATTAGTGACGGACCCAATCCTGTGAAGTGAATAGAGGTGAAGGAATCACAAAAGGTTCCAAGGTTGGAGTTGGATGAAAGAATCCAAAGGATGAACTGTGTATCTAAGCCTTATCTAAACCCCCTTGGTGGCTGGAATTGGGGCTGAAATCTTGTTAAGACACACCTTCTCTGGAGATTTTGTACTTTTTCTCATTTTAGTCAGGTCAGATGAGCCGAAAGCCCAGTTTTTTGGTTCAAAAGCACCAAGGGAAATGTGACTGAAATTGCAGAGGCAGCTTCTAGGGTTGGGGAGCTGGGTTCAGATGTCTGGACCACTTCAAAGCCAAGGGGACTATTTGGACCTAATCATTAGCAGATAGCAATATATAAAAAAATACCATTTTCTAAGCTATAAAGTAAGTTACATGTACTTAGAGAAAGCTACAGAGAGTAGCCAATGGCCCGATGAATTTCACTTTTACAGAACAAAGAAAAGAATAAAAGAGAATGAAAAACAGTTTTTACTGGTTTGGGCTCACAGTGGGGGAAAAAATGCAACACTGAGTGTTTTGCATATTTTTATTTCTCAATATCTCAAAAAATGAAAAAACTAAAACATTGATTTTGTCAAACACAGAAAATCATTTCGCTGGAATTCAAAAGTGGTGAGGCTGCTTCAGGTACTTTTTTCAAGTTTATCTGGGAGGACATTCCTCTATGAGTGAGAATGTGCTACACTCAAGGTTATTGTGATGTTTCTGGTTATCAAGTCAATGTATTATATCTTGTTTGCTATACTTTACATAGTCTTCATAAAATTTAGGGGAGTGATATTTTGATCCATTTTATTATATTAGCATATATGGATTATGGAAGTCTCCATAACTCAAATTTGGTTAGAAACAATGACTGACACACTCAATTCTAAACTATAAGCATTCCTACAGTAAAATTTTATGTTTCATTAAAAATAAGGTTAGCAGTTCTCTTACGTCTTCAATTTGCCATTTCCTCCTTGGATAATTACTTCCACCAAAAACTGCGCTAAGTACTTTGGAGGACACAAGGTGATCAAGACATAATTCCTGTACCAAGGATATCAGAAACAGTTATCTAGGCAATCAACAAATATTTATTAAGATTCTAGCATTGTAGGGGCACCTGGGTGACTCAGTAGGTTAAAGCCTCTGCCTTCTGCTCAGGTCATGATCTCAGGGTCCTGGGATCGAGCTCAGCATTGGGCTCTCTGCTCGCCAGGGAGCCTGGTTCCTCCTCTCTGCCTGCCTCTCTGCCTACTTGTGATCTCTGTCTGTCAAATAAATAAATAAAATCTTAAAAAAAAAATTCTTGCATTGTAAAAGAGACGAATATGGCCTAGAAAGACAATGATGAACAAAATGGACAAGATATCTATTCTTATGGAGCTTACTTTCTTGATGGTCCAGATAAGAAAATACATAATGATTATGCAAAGCAGAGTATAATAAGTATAATACATACCATAATTACAAAGGTCGAAAAAGGATCATATCTTAAGGGAAGTAAATGATAAAATTTAAAGGAGTGCTGTCTTGAGGTACGGGTGGACTGTGGATGGATTCAGAGAAGGGATAGCCTCCTGAAATAGCCATTGGCCGACATTGTAAAGCAAGTTAACATATTTTCTTTTTTTTGTTGTTGGATAGAGGGCTTGAATATCAATAAGGTAAAGAACTGAAGGAGTTTGTATATAATTCTGTTGTTGGGAAATGCTCCAATTCTGGGATGCAGGAAGGAAGTGCCTGGATCAGAGCCGACTAATGCAAATTTTTTAACAAAATCCTAAAATTAAATTGTTAATATTTTACAAATTTATTTCATGTTTCCTCCATTCAGGGAAGGTAAATAATATGTTATCACTAGTATCTCTGTAAAATAATTGTGCTGCACTTGTAATAGATTTATCCAGAGTATTGACTGCCCACAGTTCTAATGAGTCTCCTAAGTAGACCTATACCATTGGGTCTCTCAGAAACTGGTGAAATAAGTCTTTCCTTCTTTGTTTCTTTAAAACTGATGAATCTTTGGGGCATCTGTGGGACTCAGTTGTTTCAGCATCTGCCTTTGGCTCAAGTCATGATCCTGGAGTCCTGGGATCAAATCTCACATTCCGCTCCTCCCTCAACAGGGAGCCTGCTTCTCTGTCTGCCTCTGCCCCTCCATGCTGCTCATTATCTCTCTCTCTCATATAAATAAACCAAATATTTTAAAAAATTAAAAATAAAATTGATGAATCTTTAACAATAAGATACTAATTTGGGAGAAAATTTGTAATTTAAATAAATCAATTTGTTAGGTACCAAAAATTTTGGAAATATTTATCTAAATATTTTCTATCTTTGGAAGAACTCTAGACTATAAATTAAGTTTATGGTGAAATTATGGATTGTGAATCAAAAGCATTTAACAGTTTTAACACTAGAGAAATTGGTAAGGAAAAAATTGATTTGGCAAGCATCTGTAAATTCAATTAACAAATTCAACTAACTATAATTTGCAAATGATTTCATGGATATTAGTGGGTCAGATAATGTGCAGATTTGTGATCTTGAAGTTAACTCAAAAATACTTGTGTATCCCTTGAAAATTCATGGCACTTGTTTTGATGTTATTATCAAGAAACAAGGAAGCTTGAATTTCCATGCTTAGATATACAAGCTAGTATGTGTGTGTGCACGTGTGTGTGTGTGTTTACAATATGTAACTAAAATACATTATTTTTGATAATCCTTTCAGAATCAAGACAGTATCTTCAAATCTGAAATCATGTAGATTATAACCTTTCAACCCTGAAACATTGTGTCTTAGCCATAAGTTGGTATACTTTCAATAGACTTAGCTGAAAGATTGTGTAAAATCATGGTGTTATTCACCCCTAATTATATAACCAATCTAGTTAATCTAGATGTCAAAGAAATATCTCTCTAAGTAATAAAAGTAATATCTCTAGGATTATACTGAAATGTTTTCTTATGTTTGTCCCCACCATGTCCCTTACTGTTATAGCAGCTTGAGATATTAAGAAGAAAGCTTGCTGTAGAGTTGAATTGATTTAGGTTTAAATCCTGGTTCCTCTCTTCCTTATAACCTTAGATCTTGTGCATGTTTCTGAATTTCTCTGAGACTTTTTGTCCTTACTTTAAAAATTGAGACTAAGATACCTAGGGTAATTTTGAGGGTTAAATATGTTGTAATAAAAAAAAAAATCTAGGGGTGCCTGGGTGCCTCAGTCATTAAGCATCAGCCTTTGGCTCAGGTCATGATCCCAGGATCATGGGATCCAGTCCTGTATCGGCTCCCTGCTTAGCAGGAAGCGTGCTTCTCCCTCCGCTGCTCCACCTGCTTGTGTTCCATCTGCTGCTGTGTGTCTCTCTGTCAAAGAAATAAATAAAATCTTAAAAAAAAAAAAAAAGGAAGAAAGATCTAGTTTGCAATCCCTTAAAAGCTTGAGAGATGTTGCGCACTCCATTCTGTATTTCCACTTCATGCCAAACTATCCTACTTCATTAGGTGGATAGTCTCTTTACTAGTGGAAACACTATTCTAAATTTTTTATCTGAGTTACTAGGACAAATTAATTACTCAAAGAATGTATGAAGCAGTGTGTGGGTTTTTTTTCCTTTATTATGTCACAAATGTCTGTACTTTATATTAAACTCTTTGATTAGATCTTTTTAAAAATCTAAATCCTTAGGAAAACTTTGATTTTGATGAATTTGACAGTGTAAGGATTCTATGGTGTGTGCTGTTTAGAATAAGAGCCTAAATATTTAAACTCCCTCCTGATTATAAATTGAGGAAAATACAGGCCATGTCATATACTATGTTCTGTTAGACCTTTTAATATGCACTGATTAAAAGCCAGATAGTATATAAACACTATACTCCTTTATTCATTTGATTTGTGCAACTCTATGAAATAGATATTATTATGTCTCTTTTGTAAACAAGTTTGTTGACATCCAGAAAACCTGAGTGACTTGTCTAAGGTTAAGCAAATAGAAAGTAGTGATGTTAAATCACAAACAAATTCTCTGCCCATTCTTACTTCTGTGGTAATAATATAGGAATGCCTGAATGCTGAACACCCAAAAAGGACACTGGACAGATTGATTCATATTAGCCTGAAGTACACACAGTGTGCATTATGTAACATTTTTAAACCTATGTATGATTCAAAATAATATATTTCATGAATGTTCATTTTTCTTACATTGTAAAGTACTATGGATTTTTTTCTTCTAATTTTAGTTTCATAAAGAATACCTGTTAATGGTATTAAAAATGCTTATAGACAACAACAACAAGACAAACAAAAAACATAGAAAGTCACATATGCTCACACAATATAGAAAACATATTCATGTTCAGATTTTTGTATATATACTTGCAGATAAATACTTTCGCACAGACTCACCACACAAGTAGGTATGTTATTTGTAAAAAGAGAAGCACACCCTAATACTGCTTTGCAACCTTAATTCACATTAAATAATATATAATATATTCTAAGCCTCTTTCCTTAACAAAGACTTTGCCTTTACAAAACTGAGCTTTGTTTTAATGACAGTGTAGTTTGTATGTGGATTTTCTGGAACATACCTTACCCTTTCCTTGAACATTCAGATTTAATGCTGTAGTGAACATGCTTTTAGTGAAATTTTTGGGCACATTTTAAATTATTTCACTAGCCTACCTTTCCACAAGTAGAATATCTGTGTTATGAGGCATGCAGAATTTTGCTTCTGATAGGTATCACCAGATTGCCCTCCAGGAAGGTAGTGCTCTCCATAAGTGAATATTTGGTAGTTTTATTAATAATGGCTCACTGACGTAAATAAAGATGTTTAACATGTTAATTTAATCCAAAATTCCTGAAGGAGAAAAAAATAAAGACAGATAAGCATTTTGGTGTGAAATTACACTTGCTCTACAGGACCATTGCTACTTGATAAACATTTACCTTGAAAGTCTTAAATGTACACACAAGGGTCTTCAAATATCTGGAGAAGATATTTTGTTATGAACATTCACCATAGCGTGCCCTGAAAGTTTGAGATTTGGTTAATCAGAAGAAATTTACATATCTTAATGAACAAATTAGCATATGGTTTTTATCACCATGAAATAAAAGCACTTTTTCCAGTTCTTTTTATGAGAAAGTTGATGTTGTGGCTATGCTACTTAGTTTCCTTGAGGGAACAACATTTCCAAATAAGTGAAAACTGTTTTTCAGCAAAGAACTGCTTCCAAGTTGGTTAAAACTGGTTCAATGTTGTACTTTAATCTTACGTTGAATGCAAATCTGGAAAAATATTTTTTCATAGGTAATATTTGGACACCCACATGCAATAGATGAGTACTGTCCTTTAGGTATAAGGTCTCCATGCTTTAAAAATATACTCTGTACTTACGGAGACAAACATGTGTCCAGAAGACAAAACACAAATCAAGAAAAACCATACAATCCAACATAAAATATAAATTTTTTTTGTAGATTATCATTGATAACCTTCACATATGTATGTGTCTATGTGTAAGAAAACAATCCTTAAAATTCATGGTCAAATCTATTTTCAGAACATACGAATATGTGTATTTGTAATGTTTCAGAACCATGGAATTTTTTCAAGTTGTTAGTCCTTCAAGTTAGTCAAATGACAGAACCTGGAAATGAAATGACATTTCTGTTGGTTCGAAATCCAACGGAGACTCAGCAAAGTAGATTCTGATGACTAGTACCAAGGTCTAATTTTTGTATAAATATGTATTTCCTTTAAAGATAACTTCTAAATTTTAAATGTTATAATAAAGGAGAAATATGGGAAAGCAAGTTTCATAAATAATTTTCATTATAATTATAATCAATTTTCTTAATAAAGAACCATAAGGAGATAGGATGCAAACAAAGCTGTAAAAATGGGCACAACATCGTTAATATTCCTAGAGAATTGGCAAAGGTGTCATTATTAATTCAAACTTTGCATGTACTCTGATAATGCTTATAAGGCTTTGCATACAGAAAATAGATGTTATATAAAGCATACCTTGGGGAGGCAGCAGACCTATCTTTTAATTCCTATTGCAACTAAACCAAACTGTATGAGCTTAGCAATGTATTAGTCATTCTAGGCTGAGTTATGCTGTAAGTAACAACTCCACTATCTCAGTGTTTTTCTCAAAATCAAGTTTATTTTCTTCCCTGCTACAAGTTCACAGTGGGTCATCTGCTCCATATCTTATTCAAACACTCAGTATTTTTTTTGCAAACTGAAAGTTAGATCTAAAAAGTTGACTGTATTCAGGTTTAATGATTTAGCAAAAATATTTTGTAAATGGTGCCCTATGATTCCTACTTCAGTATATGAGGAAGAACATCTGATCATCCTGTTTTAAGTGACACTAAGTTTGATCAGTAGGATCAACAAAGAGAGTCAAATATTCCCGTTTCTCCAAGTGGATCTAGAATCCACTGGTAACTGGTGTCTCAATTATCTCATTATGGCTGCAAAATGGTAATTTTTTCTAATTCTGTTATTCTGTAATTACTGGCTGGAGGCCTTTTGTAGAGAAGGACTTCTCCACAACTAGGGCTCCCCCTGCCAGATTTATTGAGATATAAAGGGCATATAACACTGTGTAAGTTTAAGATGTACAACATGACTCAAAACACGTGTATGTGAATAGAAAAAGAAGATGTGGTCTATACATATACACGCTGATATACAGACACAATGAATTATTGTTCATCTATGAAAAAGAAGTAAACTGTGCCATTTGCAACAACATGAATAGGATGTGAGGGCATTATGCTAAGTGAAATAAGCCAGTCAGAGAAAGACAAAAGCTATATGATCTTACTTACATGTGGAGTATAATAAAGCCAAATTCATAAAAACAGGCAGTACAATAGTGGTTTCCAGGCACTGGAGAATGGGGAGAAAGGGAAGATATTATTCAAAGGGTAAAACCTTCTTGCTATGAGATGAGTAAGTTTTAAGGACCTAATGTATAACACGTTGACTTTCATTAACAATGCTATATTGTGCATTTGAAATTTGCTAAAAAAAAGTAGATCTTAAATGTTCCACACACACACACACACACACACACACACACACACACACACACCAAGGTAGTCATCCAAGGTGATGGATGTGTTACTTAACCAGGACTCCTTAATTACTAAGAAAGGCAATTCATACAGTGTCAGAGAAGAATGCTTTCTTAATTCTTTCCATTTATTTCAGTTTTCAGAGTAAAGACTTGTTGCTGTAGTTACTTCTAATGGCAATAATTTTTGTGTGTTTATTCTTTGTAGCAGGAAGTGAGGGGAGAGATAAAGGAAGATAAAACACATTAATGTTCAAGGCTATGTAGATTTTAGACTTCTTAAAAATCATTTCTTTACTTTTTAAAAATTATTTCAGTATAGAGTTTGTAGTATTCTAATATGGATTTCTTTTTAACTTTCAGAAGTTTTCTGTACATATTTAATAAAGAAAGATTTCTACTGGCATAAATTTGAATAACAAAAGATGTTGAGTATCTCTGGTAATTAATCTAAATCAGAACACAATTTTAAAAAATCAGTAGTTGAAGATTAAGCTCGCCTAACAACTAGAAATGCATGTTGTTATAGATCAATGAATGAAAATAATATATTAAAGAATGAGCCATATTTCTAATCTATTCATTACTATAAAATCACATTAACATTAAAAAATGAATAGTTAGCCTAAAATCTGTCTTCTATGAACCCACAGAACAGATGCACTGAAGATTTAGAAGCTGATACATATTTCAAGATTGTGCTTTCTGGAGAGTCTGTCTGGACTCTGTAGGTGTTATTTCAATATGTTTGAAAATTAACGTGTAATACATTGGGAGTTAAACTGGTTTCCATGTTTGATCCACTGCACCCCTTTTATGTAAATTAACATTCATCTTTATGGATTTACAAGAATCAGAAGTAACAGTCCCAACCACCTGTCACGTAGCACATAGCTTTTAAACCAAGGCAGTCTCTTTTCAGAACGAATGCCATATTTATCAGCCTAACATAAAGATAGAGGGGTTCTTGGAAAATTGTTTTTCTCTTCCCAAAAAACTGCTTTTCAGTTTCTATACAGTGTCACTGTATCTAGCTTTTTACCTCTGCTGTGTAGCCACTAAAGAGAAGATGAAAGTGAATGTCACGTGCAAAAGTGGATCTTTCCAGCAGTTACCTCTCATAGCTCGATTTAAACATTTCTCTAGAACTGAGATGTGGACGTTCAAATGGAATCTGGCTACTTATTTTTCACCTTCAATGCTTAATGCTATCATGCCTCCAATTCGCATTTGAGTTAGGAGTGAGTGACGAAGCTGAGTAAGGTCAGTAAATAATTGTATTTTATTGCTGTCGTCTCCTGGGTTTGCATCGCAGGTGAGAATTATGGGAAGCAAACTCATAGGAAGACTGTATTATTTAATGAGTATCCAGGGAATGACTGTACATTTGCTCCTTAATATTTTTTAAGGAATTTCCCTGTTCCCTGCACATCTGAACAAAAAAGAAAACTAAACATACTAATGACTGTATTAAAAATTCCAGATGTCAAGTTTGTGGGTATAGTCAATGCTACCTCAACAGAATTACTCTAGGGCTGAGAGATGTTGAGAACATGAATTTCACCACTGAAATCTCTGGCAGCAGTGTGGATTCCAAATGAAGTGAAATCAATATTTACTTCATTTATTTAGTTACTATATATATGTGATATAATTTGGATAAATAAACGCAAGTGTAATAGTCATTGTTGATTTATTAACTACCATGTGTGCTGAGACAGACTTTCCAGTGTGTAGAAGGGGCAATGTTCAATTCACAGTTTCTTCTATTCTCTGCCCACATTCTGGGGTAGCATTCTTTTTATCCAGACACCATCATCTCTTTAATAATGAGTATGTGTGAGGCCTATCTACCTCTTCCCAGCCAAAGCCCTATGCATTCCACATGAGGTAGCTAACTAGAGGATGATTCTGAAAGCAGTGATACCCTTGGGGAATTTCCAGTTGATGGGAAATCAATAAGGGCTTTGATAAAGAAATACTTAACATGGAACCTAGTACACAGTAGATGCCAAAATATATTTGTTGAATGAATATGTTGTTGAGTGAGATGTACTCTGGCAAAGTAGACTCAGCCTTTTAGAATTATTCACCTTGTGAGAACTGTAGTACTTCAAGAAGCCTCCCTTTCAGCATTATTGATATCTTTTTCTTCAGTAAGATACCATATAATAGCATGAAATCTGGAGTGTTTGCAAATGATGTTGCCTGCTTGATAGTGGAGATGATTCCAATTCCATTTGGAGTTTAAATGTAGCTCTATAATAGTTACAGAGCTCATATATCAGAGGAAGCAAATAGACAAAGCAGCTTTTTTACACGTCCCAGGTAGAAGCCCCAGGATGCTTGGCCTTTGACGCTGAGTGTGGATCATAGGCATAGGGCTGCTATCTACTACACTGGGCATGCTCTGTGTGGTTACATAACAATGCCTCTGTGCCCTACATCTTGGAACTTAGATCTTAATTTCTTGATCCTGTCAAGTCCACATTTACTTTCTCTAAGAAGAAGACATTAGCATTCCAAAAAAATCAGTGTTCATATTTTAGCTAAATAAGTTCTGAGTGATAATTTTATTTTATTTTTTAAAGATATTTCCATTTTTTTTAAGTTATCTGTACACCCAAAATGGGGCTTGAACCCACAATCCCAAGATCAAGGCTTGCATGCTCCACCAACTGAGCCAGTCAGGTGCTCCATGAAGAGTAATTTTAAATTTAATAGTTACATTACTCATGAGTCAACAATGCATTTGTGAGTTAGGAGTGGCAGCTAGTAAAAAATTTGGTGGAAAATAAGCCAAAATACCAACACTTTAGTATATATTTAAAAGAGGTTTTTTGTCAGAAAATTCAGAAACAATTCAGTTAGCATCTACAGGGTTCTTTCCCCTCAGGAAACTAAAAATTGCATAGTGTTCTATACATCTTCCACATATATAGTATTAGATTCAAATTTTACCTACCAACAGAATTATTAAGTGCCTTTCAGAACTCAACATGTCCCCAAGTATGGAAGCATCTGTATGGTAATAAATATTTCTTAACATGCCCTCTACTCCTTCATCTTTAGAACATTTCTTTTGTAGAGCTAATTCATGGTCCACATATAAATATTAGTCTCATTATTTTGTTTTGGAGGCAGACATATGATTTAAGCCCAGTATTTTGAATACCATAACAAAAAGTCACTTTCTGTAGAAATCCTCCAACAACTAACATGAGTTAATGATTCAATGTCTACAACATATTTTTGCATAATTTCCTATCAGGAAAGAGCTATTTTATTTTCTTTGAAGTAGTACTTTTATTAAGTAGACTTCAAACGCATCACAGAGTCCAAGATGGGGCTTGAACTCTCAACCTTGAGATCAAGACCTGAGCTGAGATCAAGAGTTGGATGCATAACCAAATGAGCCATCCAGACACCCCTCTTTAAAGTAGATTTGAAAAAAGAAAGAAAACAAATATATAGAAAAATAATGATGGCCACAGCTCTAAATAAACAAATATGTTAAAAATTATATATATATGTAAAATTGTATGTATATAGAATACATACATATATATAATTATATATATTACATACATGTAAAATTTATATATATACACACATATATATAATCATGTTAACATACATTAGTATGCTTATAACTCAGAGTATAGGTCTTTTCATTCAGTGGTGAAAGATCATTTGAGTTAATGAGCTGATTTTAGACTGAAGTGACAATGCATCCATGAATTTAGAATCTTCCTATTTCAAAGTATTTATATGAATTTTCTTTATATCTGATTATATAAATTTACTTATACGTATAAATAGGGGATGCTATAAATCTTCCAGATGTTAGTCTGGTTTATGTCCACATTTTTCTCATTATGATCCTGACCTATAGGAGTGAGCCACGAAAATCACGTTCATTCTAAAAAAACACTGCCCCTCCTTGAGACAGCTAGTTAAAGGAGGGCATACACTGATTCAAGACCAAAAGTTGCATTTCTCTTTTGAAAATTTGGAATTGCATCTCAGAGACTTTTGTTAACCTCTTCCAAGCCATTGAACTCGAAAGTGATAAAAGAAAAAAAAAATGATAAGCCTGATTATCATTTGCAGTGTGGAACACAAAACAGAGAGCTAATGAGGGCATATGGGAATGAAAGACACCGAGACATCACAGTGAGACTGAGATTGATAACTTAGCCACCTCGGTGCCAAAAGCTTTCAGATTTGTTCCTATACCTGAAAGGCATGACTCCAAGACAACAAAATACCTCTAATGTAGTAAACTCTATTTCACTGAAGCATGTTTTAGAGGATTTCTATCCTATGCCACCAAAAATGTCAAAAGTGTATATTCATTAACTGTTGCATATCTACTAGATTCTCGGCTAAAAATTCGGAGGAAAAAACAGGAGACAGTAGCCACACTGTCATTCCAGTGTCATCCTATTTCGAGAAGGAGGAGGAAGACCATGGGGATAAGTGGAAGTGAGGGTGGGTAGTACGCAGTTGCATTACACTGTGTTAAGTACTGGAATAATAGTACATGATTATAATAATAAATTTTATAAATGAGGGCAGCGTTTGAGACCCTGGGATGGACTTCACAACTGAACAGTCTTGGATAAGTAGGACATCAGTGGGCAGGAAAAGGGGAGAAGGAGTTTCCAGGAAGGGAGGGATCAGCATTTAAAAAGATACAGAAGTGAGCAGGAAGGAGGAATGCATATAGGGACATAAGGCTGGAAAGATAGAGCAATGTCAGATGTGAGGCCTTGAATTCTAGCCTAATGTATTTGGACTTTATCCCATAGGCCATATATAGTGTGATCACATGTCCCAGTTTGCCAGGAGTGGTTCTAATTTATACCTGCCATCTTGGCATAATTAATAATAGCACCCTCTTTTTCATTCTCAGTGTCTCAGTTTAAGCAATGTAGTTATTGGTCACTCTTCCTATAGGAGCTATTAAAGAGTTTTGGCTGGAAAATAACATGAGTACATTTGTGTCTTACAGCTACCACTCTTGGAATTGTTTAGAGCTCCAAACTGAGGCCTGGTCTAGTCAACCCAGACCTTGTGGCCTGTTTTTGTAAATAAAGTTTTATTGACACAATCATTCCTCATTTTTACTTATTCTCTATGGCTCTTTCCATGCCTCCATGGCAGAGTTGAATGGTTGTGATAGAGATCATATGGTCTGCAAAGATGAAAATAGTTACTGTCTGGCTTTTTACCGAAAAATTTGCTGACCCTCACTGTAAAAATGGAGAAGTTAAAGTCAGAGCAATAGGATAGATTGAATCATAATGTCTTTGTTTAAGAGTATATAACTTTTTCGGGGTGCCTGGGTGGCTCAGTGGGTTAAAGCCTCTGCCTTTCGCTCAGGTCATGATCCCAGGGTCCTGGGATTGAGCCCCGCATCAGGCTCTCTGCTTGGCGGGGAGCCTGCTTCCTCCTCTCTCTCTCTCTGCCTGCCTCTCTCCCTACTTGTGATCTCTATCTGTCAAATAAATAAATAAAATCTTTAAAAAAAAAAAGAGTATATGACTTTTTCATTACCAATAATATTTCAGTTTTGGTACCAAGCGACAGATCTATTAAAATACTAAAATATTAAAACGTTTGAATAGTGACTTTTTTTGAGATGTTCTTCATATGGGCAGAGATGTTTTACTGGAAGCCTTAGCAAATGCCTACGAAGGTGCTTAAACTATTACATTTAGAAACAAAAAGAAATGCATTTTAAGATCTTTTTTTTTCCCATTTTATTTATTTTTTCAGTGTAACAGTATTCATTGTTTTTGCACAACACCCAGTGCTCTATGCAAAATGTGCCCTCCCTATTACCCACCACCTGTTCCCCCAACCTCCCACCCCTGACCCTTCAAAACCCTCAGGTTGTTTTTCAGAGTCCATAGTCTCTTATGGTTCGCCTCCCCTTCCAAATTTTTTTTTTTTAATAAACATATAATGTATTTTTATCTCCAGGGGTACAGGTCTGTGAATCGCCAGGTTTACACACTTCACAGCACTCACGATAGCACATACCCTCCCCAATGTCCATAGCCCCCTCCCCCTCTCCCAATCCCACCTCCCCCCAGCAACCCCCAGTTTGTTTTGTGAGATTAAGATCTTTTTTGTTCCAAAGTTTCTTGCCCAGTGAGAAGATTCCAAATGCCATTAAAAATCCAAAATAACTAAACCTCAAATGTGAAAGTAATTACATAGAAGGTCACACAAAATCAGTATAAACAGTTTAGGCTTAAAGGGCCTCAGTAGCACAAATCATGGGAAGAGTAAATAATAAACCCACTCCTACCTTTTTTTGTGGGAAGAAACAACATTTGGCAATTCTGATTGTTTTTTTTTAATTGCTCTGACCCAAAGCACCAAAACCTGATACATTTCGTTCTTAAATAATTTGCAAAGGAAAAGAATTTGGTATCAGTTGCCACTTGCCTTGGAAATGAGTGAGACATGTGTCCAGGAGTTTGTTATGTAGGATAATCAACAAGAGTGAATTTAGCAAGATTATAAATCAGAGAGAACAGTACTTTTTTACATTTATAAGAACGCTGTAAGTATAATAAAGCACTGAGATAGTATTTATTTTTTGTTCTAGCAAACTATGTGAATGAACATATACTGGACAAGATTCTTTGTATTAAGAGGTGACAATGTTATTTACAGATGGAAAGACTTAGTCTCAGAAGGATGGTGCGATTTTTCTAAATCCTCATCACTGAAGCAAGTTTATGATGTCTGCCTTTTCGAATACGGGAAAGCTGCTTATTTTCTGGTTCTTGTGCAAGGACCTCCCATTGTCTTGCTTCTTACTCTTTTCCTTAGTAAGTGTGATAGAATTCAGGGGTTCTTGATCTTGAGATAGAAAAAAAATTATGTACTTTATTTGAACTACTATCTAAGTGAAGTTATTATTTCTGTTGATTATGAATGCAGAAAATAAACCATAGTCACATTAGTGGTTTTGGTGACATATTCATTAAAAAAAATCAGTTTTATAATCCCGGTTGAGTTGTGTCAGGTACCACAAAATATCATTTATACTCATCACTACTTTGAAATCATGATAGTTATTCAAATTATTACTATATATTCTTAATGCATTAATACATTAATAAAGATGCACATATATTCTCTATCAATAAATTTTAATATATTGATAACAGCTCAATAATAATTTTATTTGTTCTATAATCCTATGTATTGTATTTTTTTAATTTAAAAACATTAACCTAAGAAGGGGCCCATAAGTGTCACCAGGGGAATCATGACATCAGAAATCAAACTCCTTCCAGAGTCTACAATATCTGTTCAGTTAGCTACTCCTTGTAATTAATCATCCCAGAATTTAATAACAAAACACAATAGCAATTATTAGTATTCTTTCTCATGCTTCTTGGGTTTGGGATTCACCATGGCTGTAATTACACAGGGTCTGTCATGCTGTTGTATCCAGATGTTGGTTGGAGCTGGACTCATCTCAAGCCTTCCTCATTCTCAGATCTGACAGTTGATGTCAGCAGTTGGCAAGGATTTAAGCAGGACTTATTGCCAGTTACACCTACAGGAGGCTATTTGGCATTCTCAAAATATGGTGCCTGAATTTGGATCCCAAAATTTGGATCCCAAGAGATCAAAAGAGAAGCCATATTGCTTTTAGGATCTAGCTTCAGAAGTCACATTGCATCACTTCCTCTGTAGTCCTGGGTTTCCCTGGATACAGGAAAGATGACACAGACCCCAGCTGTCTAAAAGATCAATCACAATGTCAATCCTTTTTTTTTTTTAATATTTTATTTATTTGACAGAGAGAAATCACAACTAGGCAGAGAGGCAGGCAGAGAGAGAGGAGGAAGCAGGCTCCCTGCGGAGCAGAGAGCCCGATGTGGGGCTCGATCCCAGGACCCTGGAATCATGACCCGAGCCGAAGGCAGAGGCTTTAACACACTGAGCCACCCAGGCGCCCCCACAATGTCAATCCTAAGTGAACATGGAATAGGATATATTTGGGTGGCCTCTTTGAAAAATATAATCTATTATAATGTTCCAAGATTTTCCATGCTTCTGAATCTTTCACATAGTATGTCTTCTTCTTTAAATGTCCTTGCCTTATTTCTTTAATTTTATATTCCATTTTCCCTCTAAATTCAAAGTGAAACAGAAATTCTATTGCAAACCTTCCCCCTCCAATTTCTTTGCACCTGCATGTGTATATATGTGTGTGCTACAATTTCACCTTAAATTTTCCTTTGTGAGTTCACTGAAAAATCCTAGTACTTCTTTTCTTAATGGGTCTTTCCTCTTACTTTACTGTGAGTTTTTTATTTATTTGACAGAGAGAGGTCACAAGTAGGCAGAGAGGCAGGCAGAGAGAGAGGAGGAAGCAGGCTCCCTGCAGAGCAGAGAGCCCGATGCGGGGCTCGATCCCAGGACCCTGAGATCATGACCTGAGCCGAAGGCAGCGGCTTAATCCACTGAGCCACCCAGGCACCCTTTACTGTGAGTTTTTTAAGGACAGAGATTTTCCTTGTTTCTCCTACATGACTTTCTACCAGTCTCACATTCATACTCAACTAATGTTTGTGGAATCAATTCTTTCAAATTCATCCTGCTGCTGCCTATTTGAACAAATCAGTCACCATCAAAAGAGTTAATATCCAATATAATGAAAGTTGTGAGACTCACAGGTCGTTATGGGGTAGCAACAACTTTATTAGCTGGCTCCTTCCACAGCTGAATAAATGAGTTTAAGGAGACAATGCTACCTCAAAATTACCAAGGGACATCACTGATTCTTACAGATTTTATGTGAATAGCATCATCCCTGCCTCTAAACGAAAGGTGGAGTCAACACAAAACATGGCTGAAAACCCGAGAACATAATTTCTCCAAAAGACACAAGGTGCTTGGATAAATCGATGAAATATTGAGCCATAAATTAAGGGATCAGTTGTCTGAGATTATTTTAAAATACAAGTTCTTAAGTTGTGTGGCTTTCTGATACAACAACAAATGACCAAAAAGTTCATGAGAGATTTCTTTCAAATCCTGGCAAAGCAAGAAATATTAACATTGGAGGTTAATATTAATTAATCCACATTAATGTTAATCCATATTAATGTGAATATTAATCCACATTAATGTTCAATGGGAAAAAAAATTATATCATGTTAGACACTCCTGTGAAACTCTGGCCATTACTCAAGCTTTAGTTTTTTTGTTTGCTTGTTTGTTTTGTTTTGTTTGTTTTGTTACAAGACAAAAAAGGTAGACAGGCTCACTGAGAAAATAATTGGAAATTTATAGCATTTGCTATGTTTAGTGATAAGAATTATGAAAGAACCTCTGTTATGAAGAAATTCAGGCAGAGGTAAGCTGTCTTCTAGGTTCCATGAATAGTTGATATGCAACAAGCATCTGTGACTACATAGAAACCATGATGTGTTTCCCAGTTGAGAATGACGTATGCACCGAATGGTCAGAGAAGATAAGTTTGGAAGAAGAAATTTGACTTAAATTCATCCTCAATGAATAGCAACAGATTTCAGTGAGACCAAAATGTGTTACACCACCATCCTAGATGAAATGCCAGTGCACATGGCTCCCTTTAATTAATGCATCGAAGGAGCATGGTTTTTTGTTTTGTTTTGTTTTCATCAAATGAGGGTTCTTATAAGCAGTATATATTTGTGCTACAAAGATTATTGCAATGTGCAGTTCCCTCTGTTATTTGGGATTTTCTGAATTTTCACTCAATGCTCCCAACAAATCAGAAGTATGAACCAATATCAAAATGACTTCATTGGTAAGCTCTGGTAAGAAATGATGTATTGGCTTTATCTTCTTTAAAATTAGACCGGTGGGGTTGGAAACATTTTTGAACAAAATATATGATCCTGAAAATATATGCTTTGTGTGAATATCTGTCCTGGTTCTGAGAAATTTTTAGTAGATTTTTTTTTTATCATTTAATTTTATTCTTGTGAACTTAAAGTAAGAAAACCATTGTATAAATGTTGTCATTTTATACGAACAAGCCTATCTTGATTGTTTGTCAGTCATTAGGCTGAATGTAAAAGGTCTTCCAATCAGAGAAATATGATTCAGATGACTTCACCTTGTTATTTACTTAATACGTGAGTGAGTTCTGAGAGTTACTGACCCATCGTTTTGCCCTCCACATCCTTATTCACTGAGTACATACTGAGAGCAGCATCTCCCTGGAGCCACCCCCAGCTGTCCATCTCCCCACTCCCCCACCCCCATCACCAGATACAGTGCCATGTTGCTGGAGGAGACAGATACTCTGGCCCCATTGCAAATCCAATGAACCTCGGTGTCTAGAGATGAGATCTGTGCATCAATACTTTACAAAGGCTTCCCAAATGATTCCTGCATGCAGCCAGGTCACAGCACCTTGGAAAGCACACACAGGCCTCTTTATTTCCAAATGTTAGCACTTCCTCTACAATGAGAGCATTTGGAGTAGACGCTCTTCTGATGAGAAAGGAGAAAATGATGTGAAGGACAACATTTTCCAAAATATGGGAGGCATGATGTGACATCGAAGCTGAGGAAATAATCCCTGAGCTTCATTCTTCCTAGAAGAAGGAATATGTGCTCTCATTTTTCATGGCCCATTTAAACAGGGCAGCTCACAGGGGCTAAATCTGGGCCAGGTAGGCAGAGAATAATCTTCCCCTGCCTAAAATAACAAATGATGGGATGAGGAGTGTTATTGGAAAAATGCATCAAAATGCTACATGTTTGTTTAAATGAGGCTGTGGCAAAATCTATGTACAGAAGAAACCCCTGTGCAGTTTGATTCTGAGCTGTGAGGTTTATTTTGTGTTTAAAGTGTGGGGCTGTGATAATAAAAACTCAGTGTAATAAATAAATCTTTATCAACTTATACAAAGCTATCAGGAGATACTTCTTATTTCCCTGGAAAGAGCCGTGTTCTCCTATTATACATTTTCTCTATGCTTTGACTTCCTGATCCTTAATCTAATAATGACCAACTGGCCTTTCCCATCGCTTGTGCTAGTCCTTCTGGAGGGAACTTAAATTCAATAGCATGCAAAATTGTATTCTTAGATATATCACATTCTGCCCTGTCATATCAATGGTACAAAAACTGGTTATTACAGTATGGTTTTCACAAATATTCTATTTCGTGATGGGCAATTTATTGCCTTGGATTCTTATTGTAAGACTCCTGAAACATGAAATAGACTTATTAGAAATGTATAACTCTAAATGAGACTTCAATGAATGCAAAAAAGTTCAAAGGAATTAGCATAAATTTCTTTCTTCTGTACAGGAAATAAAGTCAACTAAGAACGTGAACCAATAATATTGTCTAAATTGGCCAGTTCATGCTGCGTAGGTGACCAGTAATGAATCAATCAGTGTACTGGAAAGTGAGAAAATCACCCACAATTTTAGAGAGAACCCAGTATTTTTTTTTTAATTCCTATTTGACTTGTTCTAAAAAAATGTTTCTTTTTTAAAAAGTAGCTATGCTTGGTGGCTCTTCTTTTCCCCAAAGTGTACCAGATGCTCTATTCCTTGCAGTAACTGCTTGTCTCTTATGTGCAATGGGAGCTGAGGGAACAGAGTTCATTTGCAAATTGTGGGTACAGCTATTTTGTTCTGTAACTCAGAACCATCTTTAAGCTTCTAAAGCTACCACCTGAGAGATTCCATCTGGTGGTATGGATATTTTGGAATCAGAAAGTCTGAATATCCAGATTTTAAGCTATTGTTCCAAGCTAATATACAGAGTCCTAGCCTTAGTCTTAGTCCTAGACTAAGGTGCTGCACTAGCAAGTTGCTTGCCTCGGTTAGTGTAATTAGCACAATACCAGGTTATGGTAGTTCTTTATGATCATGTGTATTATTCCCATTTTGCAGAAGTACAAACTGAGGCTTATTTGGAGTAAGTAACTTTCCCAAAGACATACTGCTATTAGGTAGTGGACTTTGAATGTGGATCTTTCTAAACGTAAACAGGAGGATTTCACTAGATTTCTAAACTCTGAATTGCTTTTATTCCCAATATTCTATTTTTTGGAAAGTAACACTGAGATATTTTTCTTCTCATCTGCATCATCCCCATAAATAGTAAGTTTAACTTACAGTGAATAATAAACAGACCTGAAGATGAATTTGTTTTAAAATTTGGGATTCTAGTTCTGGTTTTTAATATCTAATAGACTGAAACACTAATAAAAATGTGATTCTGATTCTTATGGAGAGATGCTCAGAGAAATCAAAGTGAGCTATGTAAACTGAATATGTGTATATATTTTGTAGAGCATATAGGGAATGGGTTCTTCCATATGGACAACCAGGATATAAACTTAATGACATAGTATATAGGCCTCCCTTGATTTACAGCATGTCCACAAGTTCACAGAGTAGCTGGCATTTCGTATAGTTTCAGTATATAGTTTATGGTAAATAAATGTATATGAACTACCAGCTCTGGAATGCCTATAGGTATACACTAAAATATTCAAGGGTTAGTCTATGAGAAGAGTCATTTTAATAGCAGGGGTCCACAGTTATTCCCATCACAAAAGGGATTATATAGAAAAATGCCTAGAATGCAATAGATGCTCAAAAAATAATGACAACAGTGTAAAATTCTTGTCATCATGGAATAATTATCTTTGATTTTGTAAGTGAACCAATTATGGGCTTGTAGACTTGTCTTCCCACCATGGAATTAAATTGTTTGTGCTAGAATATAGATTTTGATTCTCAGAGAAGTAAGAAAAGAAAATGTCTGTTGTGTCTTTGTAACTTTCAGCCAATGGTACAAATGCCAGAGACACAACATTCTTTATACCATGATACCCACATATCATCAATCCACTTACCACATAGCACCCTCAAAATGGTGACCATCTCTGTTAAGGCTGTTGATTGTCAAGTAGTAGTGAGAACCAAATGAGAGATTAGATTTGAAATTATTTGGAAAGCTATAAAACACTGTAGATTAGAGAGCTATTAATTATATTTTTGTATAATTTTAACATTCTCTATCTGCCTTACTGTTTTCTTTTTATTTGGCCTTATGGGCATTTGAGAATGAGAACTCCCTAAGGGTGGGACTTTGTCCTGTTTTTCATTAGACAGTGCCTGGTACATGATAGGTCTTCAATAATAATAGCAGGGGACACCTGAGTGGCTCAGTGGGTTAAGTGGCCAACTCTTGGTTCCAGCTCAGGTTATGATCTCAGGGTCTTGATCTCAGGGGTGTGCTCTGAACTCAGTGTAGAGTCTGCTTGAGATTCTCTCCCTCTCTTTCAGAACCTCTCTAAAATAATAAATGAATCTTTAAAAAACAATAACAATAGCAAAAAGATGCCATTGTTGAAAGCTGGTAAGATTTCAATGCATGATTTGTGAATGTGTAATTCATTGGTTTTAGCTTCATTTCCCAGGAAAACAAGTGGTTGTATTTGTTTCAGGTAATCCCCACCAAGTGCTCAGAGGCTTTTTTTTTTTTTTTTTTTTTTTTTAATTTCTTTCCATCTCAGTTCCCTTAATTCTAAAACGGGGATAGTCCATGATGGGGAGATGTTGGGATTCGGAATCAAGGGTCCAGAAAGAATTCTTGAGCCATCTTTGGTGCAAAAAGGTGTTTTTATTACAGCATGGGGACAGGGCCTGTAGGCACAAGGGGCTGCACTGGGACTGTGAGGAGCAATTGTGATAAATTTGGGTGTTGGGAGAGATGAAGACAAAGGGAAGTTTCCAAAAGGATTTTCATATGCTAAAGAAGACTCACCGGATCCTAGAGGCCTACCTGTGGTCAAGCTAAGGTTGTTTTCCCTCTAGCAATGTAGGAACATTAAGATTGGGAGTTCCTGGATGAATGTTACATGCTGCTTGCCTCAATTATTTGTCAATGGGCTGCAGGTTATGAGGAAATTTAATTTCATCTACATTTTTTCTGCCTTTGTTCTCCACATCAGTCCACACACCCACAGGTTTGTTTTCATGGCTGAATGAGATAATGTGTTTGAAAATGATCTTATACTCTCAAGAGTCCATCAAATATTTTTAGTGACCCTGAGTAAGCTAAACTTACATAAGGGACACAACAAATGTCATGTCTCTGAGACCAAAATACTTTCTTAACAGAAAGTTATTTCTTCTATATCACTTACATAAGTCTGTATAGGGAGAAGGGGACAAGATGGCCCAGAAAAGCATAGTCTCTTAAATATCATTATGAGTATTATGAAATTTATTATGAAACATAGTTTTGATTTTTGTCTTTAAAAAAGCTATAGAAGAAATCATTTCTAGGCTTTTTAGTTGCAAACTTTTATTATATATTATTAAGCATAGAAGTAATCCCAAGAGATGATCTATTACTTAATATTTCAAATGCTGACTAGGCATGGGAATTAGGCAGTCCTTTTTTCCTTGAAACTTGGTGGTTGTGGGTAGTCCTCTGAGGTTGGAAAATAGAAAAAAAAATGGGAAGAACTTCTCTTCTTGAGTGTTGATTTGGATTCAAGGCTGCAGAACTAAATCTCTTAAAGCTTTTAATGAAAATCACCATCTGAATTTTCATGCTAACTCATCTAAAAATGGTGTGTTAACAATGTGGGCATAGCCGAGGTTTCTGCTGTAAGAATGAGGACAAAGAGCACACTCTAACAGCTTCCCCTGATATCCCTCTTCCGCCAACCTGGTCAGAAATTTTCACAGGTGAAGCCTGAGCCCAGTGACCACAGCGATTAAAATCAACTTCCCTTTCGCTTTTCCAGAGTTACCGTGCTAAGAAGTAGTTTACTGGGGCTCTATACACTCCTCTCCCTCATCCCCATAATCTTCATAAACATCCCTTAGTCACCGCAGTACAGACATAGTGTAAAACAGTATGCTTGCCATGCAAATGCTCTCAAGACAAGCCTCATAGGCTTCCGTAAAGCCAGATGACTATTCCCAAGTGCTTCCATACAAATATTCTGGAGCTTTCCATGATCTCTTCTCTCTGGATTGTGAAAAACAGCCAAAAGATGCACATTTCTGAGCGAGCATGAGCTTCTCTCACTGGATCCTGCAAAATGTCACAGGCCTGTGGGTTTTCCCAAACCATCTCCCTGGTGCATTGCCAGAGTGACATTATCTAATGAGCGTGCCGGGCGGGGTGAGGCAAGCTGAGGGGTGCATCAGATGCGCTTGTCGCAGATGCAGACCTCTGAAAGACTGGCTTTCAAGTCTGACTTGCAAATTGGTTATGCCCTTCACTTTGGATTAGCCTCCAATTTAAATTCAACTGTTGTCATTTCCGTCTTAGCATCATATGCATTCTGATGGAGGCCTTGGAAAAAATTTCAGTACCAGAAAATTCTCTCTGTTAACAAAATGCTTGGAAGCAACTTTGATAGGGTAAAATGAAATATAACACCAAATGTGTTGCCTTGCCCATAGAACCTGCCTCTTCTTTTCCAAAATTGATGCGTTTGAGACTCTGAGTCACCTATACCACTCAGAGAACTGAATATGCCCTTTAACTCATAAGACAGTTATAGTGTTATTAATAATTATAAAAGATAAGAATTCTTATGTAAGTTTCTTATCCACCCCTCATAGTCACCCCCAGAGGCAATACTATTGCAAGTTTATAGGTGAGGAAATGATGCCTGGAGGCATCGACTATCTTGGCCAAAGTCTTATCTGAAGGCTACCAAGATGTAAGTCAAAGTCTCATTGTCTTATGCTGAAGTCTCATCTATCTATTTTACTGAATTGCAGACATTATGGGATTCAGTGACTAAAATGGCTATCAGTTCTTCAATACTTATAAAGTCATATGTTTGTGAACAAGGCAAATACAGTCTCCAACCTTAGCCACCTTATAGTAGAAATGCTGTTTAAGTTTTGAAAGGGAAAGGATAAGCTGCTCCAGCATCATACAGCAGGGGAATCCAACATGTTCTGCGGGGAAATAGGTGCGGTCAAGACTGAAAATCAAATACTAGAATTTGGTCAAGTGAAGAAGGGGTTAGGAGATGTGAGGTGAGATGGAGAAGAAGTCTGAGTGAAAGGAATGACAGAGAATCAGGTTTGAGAAAACACACAAGTGAGTGAAGAAAATTGCAGCGTGGTGAGACTAGAGTGGATAGGGAGCAAGATACTGATGGAATGTAGAGCTTCAGAAGGAATCAGGGGCCACACTCTAGAACTGTGTATAGGATTATTATTGCCCTAAATGCTGTGCTGATCACATTATTTATTCTGACCTTTACAACAATAATACAAGTTACATGTCACCACACTGAAGGGTTTGGGACAAGTCTTTCCAAACTGTGCCTCTTTGGCATGTGGACTTTTTTGAGCTGAAGGCAGTAGAGACTGTGTAAGGTCAAAAGAAACTTTTCTACTGCTTTAACCTAGAAGAATCTAAATTGGGGGTCTTCTCCAAAGTAAGAGTTATAACCAAAAATTTTATTTGAGTGACTCAGGTGTATGAGAGAGAAAACATGTGTTCTTCTTACTTTCCTGTGAAATGCCCTCTTCCCCTTTTAAGACGGGGACTTATCCCATTTCTTATTTCAGGATGGCATGTACACCTCATTTTACTTTCTTGTCTTTGAACCTATCATGGATGTGGAGTTTCCATACAGACTACGTTAAATTTGATCTCCCATTGATCTGTCTCAAATCAACTTAATTCTTCAATCACTAGAAGAAACTGAATTATATAGAATTTTTTTCCCTCCAAACAACACCATTTTAACAGTCGAGAGGCTGGAGCTCACAGAATTAAGGTACCCACAACACTATAGGCTTGACTCCAAAGCCCTTGATCATGATGGTATCCCACATTGTTCGCATACTTTTCACTTAGCTACATGAGATGACAGGGCTGAGGAGTCAAATTGTCTTCCTCCTTGGTCTTTTACTGCACGTGTGAAAGATGAGCCCATGCACAAATCTAGTCAATTCATTCTGTGCTGACAAGGGGGATCGTGCAGTCTTAATTAGGGCATAATTGAAAATGTACATGATTTTTGTGAAACTTTGCAACCAAGGACATCATTAACATTTAATGCTTTACCCACATTTATCCAACTTTGTAGATTTGACATTTTATACTTTGCTGACCTTTTTGAGTTGTTAAAAGGAAATATCTTTTTTGTATTCCCCTCCCTCTGTTAGAGGAAAAGAAAGGCAACTGTATTAGTATTTATAGGAGAAAAAAAATGAAGGGGAAAAAGATAAAGACCACATATCTTACTACTTTTTTTTTTTTCCTTTTAAAGTAGAATTATCCTGGGCTTTCAAACAGAGACTTTGGGTTGCTCTGTTATTGATCTGTCTGTTCTATATAAAGATCAGACTGTATGCATCTGTCCAAATTGGCAAAGATTCAGTTATAGTCTTTGCCGTTCATACTTTTATTTGTTGCTTACTGCTACAGTCTCACACAGAAAATTTAATAGAATAAATCTCCATATTTCATCCAATAGATTAAAATAACTACAGTTTTTCCGAACACATATTTAGCATAATGTAATTATCTTATGATCTAGATAGGTTCTGCTTCTCTGGAAAAGTGGTTATTTCTCTAATCATGTATTTTAAATTAACCCTATGAATTACTAAGATTCTGCACATGATTCCATTGTGTGTGTGTGCGTGTGTGTGTTGGGCTGAGCAGGGGGCTGGGGGGTGGGTCTCCATACCACCAAGCAATTCTCAGACAACAGCTAGATGTCCTACAATTCAGTTCAATTCTGACACTTGGCCTGGAGATAGCATCAAATTGCAACAGGTTAAGGGTTCAGACCCACAAGACTGCCTCCCAACCCAGACTTCAGATGCCTATCACAGGTCTAGGGTGACATTTATGCTTCTGACCAGCCAGCTACGGACTGAAGTTCGAAGGACCCTCTCCTTAGGTTCAGTTCATTTCCAAGAGGGGCTCTTGGAACTCAGAGAAGCGTTTTACTTACTCTATCACGGGTTTATTATAAAAGGACGTGACTCAGGAACAGCCAGATGTCAGAGATGCATAGGCCAAGGTATGGGGAGAGGGTGCAGCATTTTCATGCTTTCTTTGAGCACCACTTAGCCAAATCTCCTTGTGCTCACCAACCTGGAAGTTCTCTGAACGGGCTACTTTTGGAATTCTATGAAGATTTCATTACACAGTCATGGTTGTTCAAATTAGTAGCCAGTGGTGATTGAATTCAGTCTCCAGCCCCTCTCCTTTTTGCCATACAGATGAGTCACTCAGATACAATAGATTTCTAGTAGTATCTTCTCCCATGGATGTTTTTCTTAAAAATAACAACTCAGGGTAAACCTTATACAAAAGAGCCATGTTTTGGGTGGAAAATGTTGCTTCCCCTTCAAGACCAAATATGTATTTCTTAAAAGATGACTACTGGTCTTTTAATTTTCCTTCCTGTTGTTATTGCAATTTAATCTTCTATGTGCACTTTGCCCCTGAAGCTCCGTGGGGCCCCCTTTTATTTACTAGGTAGGAAACTATCTGATTCATGAATCATTTCATAAAACCAGTTAGATCTTTGGCTTTGCTCAGTCAAATTTTGGGGGTTTTTTGTTTTTGTTTTTGTTTTTGATGCTGGTATCTGTCTTTGAGTTTTATTTCTTTGGATGAGAACCAAGGTAGCCCACCTATTGGGATTTTTAGGAATGTTTTTTAGTTTTCTCAAATCACTGTTTTAGGTTAAAAAGTTACTTGAGCCAGATGGTGGTTTAAAAAGCTATCTGTCACATGTCCTTTTGCATAATACTGTATAATCTATCTTTTATACATGAAAGGGGATAAATGCTGAGCAGAGAGATTATGGAAAACTTGTTGAAAAGCCAGAATCTGAAAATATGAATCTATGAACTATCTTCGTCCAGGGAGAACAAAGATCTCTCAGTGCAGTGCTGATTAATTATTAGTGTCTCCCTAGCATAGTAGTTAAGAATTTGTAGCCATGTATTTGCATATTTTGAACGAGTATCATGATCCATTGGGGATGTCTGTCTTGGGCACAAAATAGGAAAAGGTAAGCCACATGTTTTTCAATTTTGCCTTGCTGCATGAAGTTGGTCTAAATCAGCAAGCTTTTTCTGTAAAGGAACAGGGAGTAAATGTGTCAAGGCATACAGTGTCTGTCACAATTGCTTTGCTGCTATAGTCCCAAAGCAGCCCAATAGCAATACACAGAGGAACACACATTCTGTGTTCCAGTGAAATTTTACTTACAAAAAAGGTAGCGGGCCAGCTTTGGCCCACAGACTCATACAGTTTGCTGACTCCTGGTCTGAACAGTAGGTCATGTAGCTTCATTTGAATGATACTCATAGCACAATTTTTGAGAACATGAGACTATTCACCTGGCCATATATTTGGTGGCAATCTTGTATGTCTGTGCATTACTCAGCAAGAAAAGAATTCATAAAAACCCATACTTTTCCTGTTTGTACAGCTCCAGAGAAGTGAACTGAGGCAGCACTTGTACATATCAAGGTGTAAATTAGTACCTGTTATGTGCATTGTTTTTTTTTACCATTTTTTCTCATTATTATAATGATCTTTCCTTAGATGGGATAATTTTGCATTTCTGTATGATTGAAATCTAATATTCTATTTTTGCTAGTAGCAGGATGGTCTACAATGCTTGCTGGAACATGAGGCTACTCTAGTAAAAAGTCTCTTGGTTGTAAGACATGGGGACACAACTCATCTAGGCTAAACAAAGAGGGGAAAGTTAGTTATTGTACTGATGCCATAATGTCTTTTAAAAGATTAAAAGTTATACCTGACTTGTCTGATCACTTTTAACCAGAGATTTCACGAATAGCCACAGGACTCATTAGCATCTCTCATGTCTACTTTTATCTGCGTATTTGTTATATTCTTTCTTCTTATTTGCCCAACTAACTTCCTTCTTATCTGTAATCCACTTAAAAAGAAATATGGCTGCCAGAAGATTCTGAAGACATAGTTTCAGCCTCAGAGAAAGAAGGACTCTTCCTTGATTCCACTTCAATTTCTGGGAAGGGACTCTTGGGTCAAGACCTCTCCCAGACTGATGAGCCATGGGCAGTGGCTCTGAGGAAAGGGCTGTTACGGTGCAGTTTGGGGAACAATCCAGAGCCAGCTCTGCTACGGACAGCTGGTAGAGATAACAAAAGGGCTGCACATGGACGACCCATGAGGCTATGAGATGTGTCCTCATGAAAGAGATTTTGTACAAAGCGAAGTGCTTGAGTAAGAAACACATGTCTCATTTACTGGCTTAGAGAGAGAATGTCTTGTCTTTTAAATTTGTATTGGGCATAGCAAATTAGCCTCTCCATTTTCTTGAAAAATTTCCTAACAGTTGAGCACTCCTAAGACGCCCAGCATCTGAGTGTTTGGAAACATCATGTGACGTTCTTGGTAAGCAGACTGTGGGTCGAAATGAATTAGACTGTGCTTTCTTGTTGAGCCAATGAGCCCTAGGCTGAAAGGTTACTCAAGTGAGGACAGTGGAATTGAATGCAAAGGATCCGATTAGCTTTGCTTGCCTTTCTGTGCTCTGTTCAAGCTACATAATAATTTCATCTTCTTCCCTGCACTGTGATGATAACTTTCAGTGCCTGAATTTCAGACACTATTGCAAGTCACAAATGATGATCCGAAATAACGTGTTCCCTGTTGAAAGACCTCAGAACACTAACGACCATATCTCAGCAGAAATCACGTGTGTCCCAAGCAAATTAAAAATGTCCTCTGTGTGTGAAGGTAAACTGCTACTTAATAACTGCCTCTCAGCAAGGGACAGCATTTGGGGATGAGAGCATTGGCTCATAATGCAAGTGCTGAGGAGGTATGGGTGGATTTTCTCCCATGCTTTTCCAGAAGTGGGACGCGACCCACAGGAGACATGAAACTGTGTTCCAGGTGACAGGATCAGGACATCAACATTCAGTGCTTTATTCACCTTTTATGTTTTTTGTTGTTGTTGTTGTTGTTTTTCTTTTCATTCCTAAGGGATATTTGGTCTGGGGAGCTGTCCCTCAGAAGAAAACCTAACTGAGAAATTACTTTCTGAGTGACACCTGGAGGAGATGGGAGTTGTCAACCTTTGTGTTTTTTCTTTTTTTTTTTTTTAAGGTTTTATTTATTTGTTTGAGAGAGAGAGACGGAGAGAACTGAGAGAGAGCACAAGCAGGGGGAGTAGCAGAGGGAGAGGGAGAAGCAGGGAGCTTGACTTGACATGGGACTTGATACCAGGACCCTGAGATCATGACCTGAGCCAAAGGCAGACACTTAACCCACTGACCCACCTAGGTATTCCAACCCTTGTGTTTCTATTACCAAGTTGTTTGAGATACCACGCAATGATACAGAGGTTAATATTTTAAATAATAAGATATCATGAAAACAACAAAAATGTATTCAGATTTGTGTTTTTTTTTTAATTTGTTCATTTAATAAGTGATTTTCTTTTTCCAGAAAATACCCTAAAACCATCTTAGCTAGCTGACACCTGAAAATTTGGACTTCTGTAACTAAAGAGCCTAACTTACTCCACTGTCCCATACCGAATAGGAAGTACATAGTCCTTCCTAGGACTGTTGTGCCTTCTTGGGGACATGTTCTCTCATGACTTCTCTTGTTACATTTCCATATTCACACTGTGCTCTTGACTGCACTCCTGGATCTTATTCCTTCAGGCTTCCTCAAGTCTTTGTTCTTTATCCTATTCCCGTATCATGCCTAAACCTCAATCACAATTCAGGTTTTTGTAGTAGGATTTAACTGAATTTTGTATAATGTGGAGATGAATAATAAATTTCACACATTCCCCTTCTTAATAGAACTAGAACTTTCTTGGCAAGAGTTTCCTTCAGGGCTGATGTTTCTCCTCAGGCCCTAGCTTTTCCACATTATGAATCCTTTACCTTCTTCTGCATATCCAAGGATCTCAGAGTGTGTTTTACTTTAAGGCAATTTAGGTTTTACTTTAAGGGAATTTAGCTTTTCTTTTTTCTATCTTCACCTATCTCAGTTATGCTCTGAGGGTGTTCTTTATATAATTGAAATGGTCCATGAAAGTATATAATATATAAAGACCTTACTTTCCCCTAAGAGTTCTTCATCCCCTTTAAAGGAGTATCTTTGCTTACATCCTACAAAAAAAAAAAAAAGTTCTTATATAGTTATAATTATGAGATACACTGCATTGAGTTGAGGTGAAATGTATGTAACACAAAGTTATGGGGCATTTAGGACACTTGCCATATTGTCCACTCATTATTTTTGTTTAGTTCCAAAACATTTTCATACTCCCAAAATAAAAGTCTTAAAAGTCTACTCATTAAGCAGCTGCTGTCTGTTATGGGTTGAACTGTATCGTGCCCCCCCCCAAAAGATAGATTAAGGTTCTAAGCCCCAGTACTTCAGAAGACAGTCTTGTTTGGATAGAGGGTTGTTGCAGATGTGATTAGTTAAGCTGAGGTGAGGTCTTGCAGGAGTAGAGAGAGTGACTGATCCAATATGGCTAATGTTCTTTTAAGAAGACAGCCATGAGAAGTCCCACCCTGGAAGAATGCCTGATTACAAAAGCAAGGAAGGAATTATGCTTCTGTGAGCCAGGAGCACCAAAGATCATGGTCATTCCAGCAGAAGCCAGGATGAATCAAAGAAGGATTCCCTTCAAGTTTCAGGAGGACCATGGCCCTGCTAACACCTTGATTTCAGACTTCTCATCTGGAGAACTGAGAGACAATATAGTTTTCATTATTATTATTATATTTTTAAGATTTTATGTATATGTTTGACAGAGAAAGCAACAGCAAGAGAGGGACCACAAGCAGGGGGAGTGAGAGAGGGAGAAGCAGGCTTCCCGCCAAACAGGGAGCCTGATGCGGGGCTTGATCCCAGGACCCTGGGATCATGACCTGACCTGAAGGCAGATGCTTAACGACTGAGCAACCCAGGTTCCCCCAAAATATCTTTTTATTACATCTCCCAGTTTGTGATTCTATATTATGGCAGTACTAAGAAAGTGAGAACACATGTTCCCTGGTGCTCTCAGCACCTGACTATCAGTCTGGTTTCTGTCTCTATGAATATGCCTGTTCTGAATATTTCATGTAAAAGGAATCATAAAATTCATGGTCCTTCTTACCCTTAGCAAAATATTTTTGAGATCCACGCACATTGCAAGTGTGTTAGTATTTCATTCCTTGTTATGGATAATATTCTGTAGTATAGGTTTATCACAATTTGTTTATCCAGTCACGCACTGATGGATTTTGGGTTGTCTCAACGTCTGGGTTATTGTGGATAGTTTTGCTGTGGATATTTGTATATAAGTTTTGGAGGTTGTTTGCTTTCTTTTTCAGTACCAATTTTCAATTATCTGGGACAAATACCTAAGGGACAAATTACTGGGTCATATGGTAATTTCATGCCTATATTTCTGAGGTCACATAGCATTTTTTTTTTTGTAACTTTTCTCTGAACCTTATTTTATAAACAGTCTTCACATTTCATTTCTATTCTCTTCACGAGTACAATTTTAGTAAATATCCATAAAATAATAAGGTAACCAACCTTTACTGAATTTCTACTCTATACTGAATGTACTAAATATAAAACCAGAAGCCTTTCCAGCATCAATCTCATTTCATCATTACAACAGCTCTGCATATCAGTCACCACTGTTCCTTCCCTTCAGATGAGAGTTTGAGGGTTAGAAAGTGTAAATAAACTGACAGGTTTCTCACCAATGCGGTGGCAGAACCAGGATTCAAAACGTTTGTGTTGAGCTCTGGATCCAAAGCTCTTGCCTATTGCACTGTGTTCTAAATCCCCACCTTGTTGATATACCCTGAGAGAAAGGATTCCCTACTGATCTTGTTCCCAAAGATTTGTTATGTCCTGTGTCCCTGCAGGAAGTAGACTTTTCTGGAATGTATTTTGCTGCCCTCTGTCTTTTGGCCTCCACATAGTGTATGATCCCTTCTTTGTTATCACATGCTTTGGACCAGTTCTATTCCATAAAATTTTCTATAATAATGGAAAGCTTTTATAATTTTGTACTGCCAAATACAGAATCTTTGGCCATATGGGACCATGGCCATATGAGACTACTGAGCAGTTGAAATATGGCTGAAGTTATTGAGGAATTAAATTTTTTATTTAATTTGATTTTAAATATTATCTGGCTAATAGCTAACATACTGGACAAGGTAGCTTTTCACTTTCTCCATCCTATTAAGACTCATTCGTCCTTGTAACCTTCCTCATGGTCCCAGCCTAGGTAAGTATGCATATTCCTAAAATAAAACTCACATTTTTGTTTTATGGATAGTAATTTCTTAGGTAGCCCATCTTCAGTGTGGTGCCATCACCCGCAATCAAATAAAAAATGTGTTCTTCTAAACAAATAATACTAGTATAAAAGTTTTCATTATATTGTAAGGCTTTGTGTTTGCAACATTTGAACAAATAGATAAATTTGATGGATAACCTGAATAACAGAAAGTCTGTTTCAGCGCCAGTTCTTGTTTTGTTTGTTTGTTTGTTTTTCAGCGCCAGTTTTTTTTAACTCCCAGAAATCACTCTTCAATCCTTTGTTTTAAGCCTTATCTATAAGAACAGTTTGGTCTGGTACTTGATTTGACATCCCCAATTTGAGTAGCCTTTTTTTCTTTGTCTCCCCTATAGTGATCATATGAGGCATACCTTCGGTCTTCATCCTAAGAAACTCCTGTTCTCTAAATCTGTGGTCTCTTGGGGACAACACAGACACTAAGCTCAGGCTCTCAGCTCTGGTTAATGGGACAGCTGTTTTCTGTACTCAATTCCTGTGCTGAGTAAAAGGAGACAAGCTTGTCTTGATCACACACTTTACTGAACATTGCAGGATAAAACAATTTCATTGAAACATCTGAATCAATTAGGAAAAATGGTTTGTGTTTTATTTTGTTTACTCCCTTAAGCAAAAGCAAAAAAATATGTTGCTTCTGCAATGTCAATTCCAGAAATATTCCATCGTACACATTTTAATTCTGTTAGGAGACATGTTCAGTCAAGGCTGTAAGGAGAGAATCTTTCATAAGGAGAATTAGGTAATAAAATATATAAATCTATTAAACAATCTCAGCTAATTCCAGAAGTGCAGGATAAAATATATTAAAAACAAATGTTTCTTCAGACAAAGGAAACTTGGACAACTGGTCTCTCTTTCCCAAGAATGAATATTACATTCCCATCTAGTATCTTCACAGCATTTTAGATTTTCAGGATAAAGTTGTAACTAATGCTTTAAGATGGACTGCTAATCGGTATCTAGTTAGAATAATATCTACAAAAGAATTTTCTTTCATGGAACTAGATATCCAAAATGTTTTAGAAACAGATTGATTTCTAGACAGCTTGCATTTTCAAAGAATTTTGGGAATTCACATCCTACAGGCCTCCTGAAGTTCCCTTTTTTAAATTTTTTTTTTAAGTTTTTATTTATTTGACAGAGAGAGATAGAGAGAGATGGTGAGAGAGGGAATGGAAACAGGAGAAGTGGGAGAGGAAGAAGCAGTCTTGCCAAGCAAGGAGTCTCAATGTGGGGCTTGATCCCTGGACCATGCGATCATGACGTGAACCAAAGGCAGATGCTTAACCACTGAACCACCCAGGTGCCCCATGAAGTTCCCTTTAAACCCAGGTTTTAATGCACAGAAACGGGCGGCTCACAGATAGTTTAGAGACTTTAGTATAAACTAGAGCTGTGGAAACTCTATGCTATGGACTATTTACCAGAGAAGGCAAAGTGAAAAAATAAAGAACTCTCTTTGCTCCTTTACCTTTGTCCACCTAACGGAAAAAATATAATGTAAATAAATAACAATATAAAATTAAAATAATACTCTAATATAAAGTGTACTACAGCAACACAAACTGAAGCAAATAAGACCATCCTGGGTCTGAGTGTTAACATTGTAAACTAAGAGTCATAGCTATAGATCCTGTCATCAGTTTAAATTACGTACCTGTGTGGGGCGCCTGGGTGACTCAGTCAACTAAGCGTCTGCCTTCAGCTCAGGTCAGGATCCAGAGTCCTAGGATCAAGCCCAGTATTGCACAACATGCTCAGCAGGGACTCTGCTTACAGGCTGACACCATAGTCTATAGTTATGCCCATGCAAAATTCATAAAAATAAAGGTTGGGTTAATTAATATCCCATGGAGTTTTTTAAAACATTACTTCCTTCTCATTGGTTAGCTTACTGCTGTGAAATAATCCTAAAACACACATCTCAGAAAGGCCCCAGGCAAGACTATGCATAACAAGCGTTCCAAACCTCTTCTATCCTCTGCATGTGGATGGTGAGTTGATTAACATGGTATTATATGAGAAATAAAAATTGGATTTTCACTGTGCCCTTTTGGTTACTATTTTAAAGGTAGGGAAGGCATAAGGGGTGAATAATAGACCTAATGAGGAAACATTTCATTGGGTTTTTCATTATAGTAAATACATCTCAGTGGAGAGATAAAATGCATTTACTAAATTCGCCAGAATGGAGATGTGATTGTTGGAACAGTTTAGGTACTTTATAATTCATTTTGCAATAATCTCTTTTTGGAAATCTGAGCACAAGGAAGAAAAGAAATACTTGCTTTCAAAATACAGTTAGAGGACACAGAAAATGGTCTTTATTTCCAGACATTTTGGATTATGAGTTTTATTCTGACAGTCCTTTTAAGCGAAGAAATGGAAGTATCAGCTATTGAAAGGAAATTAACTCCCAAATTGCAATTACAACATTAACTTTAGTTAGCATGTCAATAGTGAAAAATCATTTTCTAAATATTTGTCTTTGGATGTGCCTTTTTTACATTCAGCCAATTTAGCTCTTGCCTTCCAATGTGAAAGTGATTGATGGTTGTTTTTATCAAGGCTGAAAAAGTCATGTGACTGAGCAGTCAATTTAAAAACACAGAAAATACATATACTCAGTCTTGAGTTGATTAGACTTTTTCATTAACTAGTGCTGTTTGGTCACACAAAAATGTTTAGATTGTCCATAATGTTGCAGGTTTGCTCTGTGTAGCAACAAAGGTACACTGGAAAAGAAGCATTATATGAAAAAGAGTATTACAGCTACGTCTAGTTAAAAGGATAATAGCTGGGGCACCTGGGTGGCTCAGTGGGTTAAGCCTCTGCCTTCGGCCCAGGTCATGATCTCAGGGTCCTGGGATTGAGCCCCACATCGGGCTCTCTGCTCAGCGGGGAGCCTGCTCCCCCCCCCCCCCGCCTGCCTCTCTGCCTACTTGTGATCTCTCTCTCTCTGTCAAATAAATAAATAAAATCTTTAAAAATAAATAAATAAATAAATAAAAGGATAATAGCTGTTGGGAATGGAAAAACGAAAAAGGAAAATTCTCCGTTATTATTAGTAGCACAGGTGAAGACACACTGAGGAACTAAACAAAACTCACTTGCCCAGATGGGTTCAGTGGTTAGGACACCAGTAGTTTGTCCCCACTTGAGAACACAGAAATACAGCTCTGCTCTCCAGACTTGGCCCTCCTCTTTGCAACCAACACATCAGCAATGCCACCACGGAAGGTGTTGTAGCAACCTGGAATGATGGGAAAACTCCCACTCCTGTTAGAATCTATTTCACAGCCTTTCTTTGTCAGGAAGCTGGGATTTAGCACGAGTGGAGTGATTTCAAAATGTTAGTGTTTCTTGGCTCCACGAGATAAGTGCTGTAAAAATTGACTGCCCTTTAATCAAATACTGATGTTATTTGGGTAAAATCTGCTGCTGCCTGAGAACTTTCTTTCTTTTAAGCCAGCCAGTTCCAAGAGGGTATAGTTTGAGAAGCAGAGTAGTGTAGACATGAGAGATGGCCTTTTGGCACACTCAGTCAAGAGATGGCTCCATGGAGATGAGAAAAATGGCAGAGTGATGAGCAGAGGCTAATTAGCTACAAACAGACAGATACATCTTGTTGCTGCACAAAATCATCTTAGATAGTTTTGCTTCAGTTGTAATATTCTTGATCTCTCCTCCAGGTAATGTTGAGTTGGTGGTGTAGGCATAAAATGACCTAACCAGCCTTGGACAGGATAGTCAAATCCACGAGTTATATCTTCCACACATTCCCAGCACTTGTCTCTTTCCTACCCAGCTATCATCCATCTTCACATCTGGTTGTTATAATGCCCTCACATTTTCTTTTATGGCAGCTGACTCAGTTCTGTGCTCCAAAGTTAGTTTTCCTTTCCTCCATAGCACACCTCACTTTGTTCATTCTTCTGATCATTGTTAGGGGGGCAAAATTGGCTTAATAAGCAAATTCTACATGGGTTTTGAATGCTACCTACTGCCTAATTCCTCAATGATCTCACAGATGTTCATAATTTAAAATAGGTCCACAGACAATTCAAATGATTCTTGCCTTTATCTTTTTGTTGGTCTTTGGAGCTTTCTGAATATGTCTGAATGATGGTAGGACTTTAGGGAAATAATTTTCAGATAGACTAAGGTTTGTTGTCTTTGATTTTTTTTTCCCTATAGTTCAAGTCAAAGAATATTGTAATGGCTCAATCTGTCTAAAGCAAAGGTTGTAAACAAACAGAACAAAACAAGCAAACAAACAAAAATACCTTGATACATATGCAGTTGTCCCCCCTCCACATGTTTCCTTGTCAGATATCATGTATTCATGTTAGCACCCATTCACCCAGAATTCAGACGATGTCTTAAAATCCTTCTTAAGTCAGCCTTTCAGGCAAGCACTAATGGATTATCAGCAGCTGCCACTCCTATTGAAAGTGGAGTGTGCGAGTGTGCATATGAGTGGTTGAGGCAAAGAAAGACACCTCTGTATGTCCACTCACTCCTTCCTTTAACAGAGACCAAATACCACAACCACCTGCTCTATCAGCTCGAACACAGAGATACATTTAAGATATTAATCAATAATATAATACATTTAAGATATTAATCAATCTATGGATATGATTTCAATTTCAGGATACTACTTCCACGGGGGAATAGGATAGAGGGGATACTGATCTATGACTGAGGCAGAAAGAAATATTATGAAATGGGCCTTTGAATGAATTTTTCACTTCTCCATCCTTAATCAACAGAATGGTGCTTAGTGTATTCGTATGCCTGATATATTAGCTCATGCCAGTTTTCTTCAAATCCATATCATTTAAGACACCTATATTTACTCCTTCAGCTATCCAAGATAGAAATGCAGTTAATATACGTGTTTTTTGACATACTGCCAATTCATTATGATCTGAATTTTCAGTTGGTACCAGAAAATTTCAATTCTGGCCTCACTGTTTTTCACTGAAAATACTTAATCAAAAAATGAACAAACAAACAAACAAAATGAGGTATGAGAATTTGAAGTTGTTTTACTCCTGTTAATTAAGCTATCATATTGGTGTTCCTGATTGATGGCTGATGAGGATGTCTATCCTTTATTTGTTTTTAAAAGATTTTCTTTATTTATTTAAGAGAGATGGAAAGAGAGAGAGAGTGAGAGAGTAGGAGCAGGAGTGGGGAGGGGTAAGGGGGTGGGAGAAGCAGAGTTCCTTTTGAGCAGGAAGCCTGATGCAGGACTGGATCCCAGGACTCTGGGATCATGACTTAAACCCAAGGCAGATGCTTAACCAACTGAGCCACCCAGGTGCCTTATGCTTTAATTTTTATCACAAATTATTTTTATTATTTTTCAGTCAAATAAGCCTTCCCTCCAGGTAGATCATATAAGCCTTAAAGTGTTAGAGCATGCATGAAAAACAAAACAAAAGGAACTTAAAGGAAATCACATATATTGAATTTCTCTTTGAGGGCAAGATGCCAAACATATTAATATTGTTTCATATTGTCTCACTTAATTTTTATTTTAAACATTTCTGGAGTCACATGGTCCCAGTTTACTGATAAATAATTGATGGCTTAGAGAGGTTTTAGATTATATGTGCAAGGTCATGATCCAGTACGTGAAGGGAGAGGTTTCTAACTGAGATCCGACCTGACTTTCTCCACAGACCAATCAATTAAAACAGACCTTAGAATACATAACTTCAACTCACCTTACATAATACATTTCATCAGGTTGCGTGATAAGTACCATTATGGTATTCAAGTACCACTTAAAAGGGGGAAGTTTTCTTAAAGATTGCCATGGATAAAGTGAATTTCTCTTTATTTTCTCAAGGTATTATTTATTTATTTGAGAGAGAGAGAGAGAGAGAGCAAGCATGAGAAGGGCAGGGCAGTAGAAGAAGAAGAAACAGACTTCTTGCTGAGCAGGTTGACCAATGCAGGGCTTGATCCCAGGACCCTGAGGTCATGACCTGAGCCAAAGGCAGACACTTAACCCACCGAGCCACCCAGGTGCCCCGAATTCCATTTTTGTATTTGTCTGTTTGCAGCAACAGTTAGCAGAAAACTGTGATGAAAAACTAAAATTCTAGCTCTAGATCTGGTTTCAGGATTGATTGGCTCAATTGTATCAAGATCAGAATTCTTTACATCTGTCAAATCTGTTTTTCTTTGGATTGCCCTTCATACTCAGATCAGGAACAAGATGGCTGTCGCTCTTCCAGATCTACCATTGTCTATTGGAAAAGGAAGGACCATTTCTCTTCCTTACTTTTTGGTGAGGGCAATATGGAATGATCCCTAGCCGATAATCCCACCTTGCCTCATTATCCAAGTTATGTCACATTTCTATTCTTCTGCCAGTCATTGAAATGGAAATTAGTTTACTGTGTTTGATTTAGAGCAAGCAATCAAAATTTAAACAAATAAATATTGCAGAATCAACCATACAGTAACAAAGACACAGCCATCTCCATGCCACACATAAATTTTGCAAGTACCGTTTTCATCTCTCTGCAGACTGCTGTGCCATTCACTCATTGGGGGAAAAAAAAGTCATGAGCATTAATGTTAAGTCTCTGTATTTATCTTGTGTTTTACAAAATTATGGGTCCAAAAATTTATTATGCTTTGCTCTGCTTATTCACTTTCACTCCTCATACTTCTAAACACTCAGTTGTCTTAGCTATCAAAAGAAGATTAAAAAATGGTATTTAAAGTGAGGCATATGAAATTGCCAATATTTTACTATATTGAACTTTCAAATATAGCAATATAAAATGGCTAATATGTGAACACCAGCACTTAAGTGAGATAAACACTTGAGTGTGGTGCTTGGCAAACAACTCTTATGGAATCAAGGGTTTAAGAATCTTCATAGACTTAATTTGAATAGTTGCATGTAGCCTTACCAATGGTAAGACAGCAGATTCAGAAAAAACCCTCTGACTTTTAATTGATAGAAAAATTACAGTTCAGCCCAGAAAGAATCAAAATGCCAATTTATTAATTAACTTGGATGTTTTAGAAAATTGTTGACAATAATGATGCTTAAGGTAAGGTGAAAATAAGGTGTTATTTGCAAATGTCAACGAGTTGGTAGTAGAAGTCTGATAGTATAGGGAGTAGAAGAATGATTCCAAGGAAGGGGATTTTAGAATCCCTAGGATGGGAGTTATTCCCAAGCAATTATCTGGAAGATAGAGTTGCTGAAAGCAAAGGACTAAGAGAAAGTCCAAACTTCCAAGAAAAAAGAGCAGAAGAATAAAGTAGTCCAGAAAGGCCAATTGGCCTTCTTAATGGGGATAAATATAAGTAGTAGCCAGCCAATGTGGCTACTCTGTGATCCTGGGGTCACTTTGCCCCAAGGCAAGTAGTGCTCCAATCACTAGAATCACCTGGAGTACATGTTAAAACCCATTGCCAGAAAAACAAAACAAAACAAAACACCATTGCTGGGTTCCACCCATAGAGTTGCAGATTCAGTTGGTCTGAAAGGAGCCCAAAAATTTAGGTTTCCAAGAAATTCCCATTTTATTCCAATGTTTCTGGTTGGAAACTACTCTTTTACCATTTGGTTAGGTTGTAGGGTAGAAGATCAAAAATTTTTGATGTGAATAAATCAGTGCATCAAGAGCTGAAGATAGTGGGATTTTATTGCTATCTATAAAGACATTCTGCAGGATATGAGGAACAGTTGCTAAGACATAAGGACATCCATATTAGGATGCAGGAGACCAAAGGGACATACGGCTAAACTAATCCCAAGACAGAGTTGCAGTGTTCAAAGTTCAGCATTGAAATCTGGCAACTGAGTTAATTGTATTTGATTTGTAGTGTGCCCAAAGGCCAACAATGCTAACCGATAACAAAGTAGCTCAAGAACTGTAGTCTAACCACATAATAACCTTACATGGTGAAGCACAAGGCAGGGGTAGTGATTTACAATGTAAGTCTGAACAAGTACAAGAGACGTTATGGCTACTCACTTGACAGCAGCATATGTCCAATGCCAAACAAGGGAAATGGAGCAGGAACAGATGTGTGCCAGTAAGAGAGGATAATGTATTTGTATCTTACCTTGTGTAAGCAAGAAATGAGAAGCTAGAATGTAGCTGCCAGAGGACTGAGTTAATTGTCTACAACTATCTAATATGGCTAAATCATTGTTTACTATGTACATGCCTTCTATTTAATAATCTTGATTGGCTTAGACTAGGAGACAATGTTTTCTCAGAATTTTATTATCCCCAGTGTTTTTACTGCCTCCCAGGTTGTCTTAGTCTGCTCTTTTCTTGGGTTGATATAACAAAATACCCTAGACTGGGTGGCATAAGCAACAAAACTTTATTTCTTATAGTTCTGGAGGCTGAAAGTCCAAGATGAAGTTGTTGGTAAGGTAGCTTTCATTCTGAGGTCTCTTCTCTTGGTTGTTGGTGGCTGCCATCTTGTTTTGTGCTAATAGGACCTCTTCTTTGGCGTGAGTAGGGAAAAAGAGTAAGCTCTCTGGTGTCTGTCTTTATAAGGACACTAATCCTGTCAAATCAAGGAACCACATTTATAACTTCATTTAACCTTAATTATTTCCTTAGCGGCCCCTTCTCTAGATACAACCACCCTTGGGGTTAAGGATTCAATATATGAACTTGGGGACTTGGGGGGACACAAACATCAGTTCATCACACAGACCATGGATAAACATAAGAAAAATCTTATTACACAAAGACTGGGACTGAAACTAAAAGTGATATAAACTGTACCATAAATCCCATACATAATGGGTATCCTGATCTTAATTTAGAGATTAGGAATATTATTCTATTTCCTTCTGTTAAAATAGACAAACTTGTTTCAAAATTCAACTAAGAAACATTTAAAAATTTAGAAATAATATTTTAAACCTATAGGGTGATATAGATATAATGAATATTTGCTTTAAAACCATGTTGATCATTAATCTATTTTATTATTATATTTTCTAAATTCAGATGACTCCCATACCTAATCATTACAAACAGAACAAATTATCTGTTCCTGTGAAAGTGGGAATGTTGTTTGTGGCCTTTTCTTATCCATTAATTCTAATAAGGAGAAGAGAATTTGATTGACAAATGGTAAATAGAAGAGATGAAAAAGTCTATTTGATTCCCAGAGCATGAATGTAAACAAAGTCACTGATATTAAGAAATCTCCCCAAAACATATCTGATTTTTTTTCTTTTCCCTCACTCTTCTTTATTTATAAAGTGTTAATTTAAAGTGAGTTCTTTTCTAAAACTTTCTAATCTTTGGTTTTTAAGTCAAAACTTAGCTCAAAAGAAGAGAAATTTGATTTGACTTAAAAGAAAAATAGCAAACAATCAAAATTTATTTACCAGTTCAAGGAAATCAGAAACAATGATATATCACTAGATGGAAAATGGATTAGTGTTACCTCTAAAGGTGTTTACTATTCTCAATTCAATGTTATTCACAATTTTTATGTTACTTGGATTTTCAGCTATTTCATTTATTACAAAAATTCATTAGGCACAACTCTAAAATTGGCTTTTTATATTCTATTCCTCTCAAGGCAGATTTACAAGAATGCTGAAAAATTAGTTTTGTAGTTAAAGGAGGGAGAGTTGGAGTAGATTATACAATCAAATGCCTGGTAGTAAAATAAAGAAATAGAAATAACATTGGTAGGGTAAGTCTGGTGGTTTGGGAGATGTACTGAGTAATAAATGGAAACACAGTATCAGTGTGCACCTATCTTTTGATATATATTTAAATGTTTTGCTTTTACAAGAGAGTTTGCTGTCTTAATACTATTGTGTTGATTACTGTCACTGTAATATAATCTCTAGGGTTTTATCACTTTCTGCACTTTAAATGTTGATAGAGGTGATACAGGTACATTTATTTTAGGTTTTAGGCACACTTTGGAAATTCAATTTAGTTTCTGTGTAAAGTGTTGGATTTTGTTTGTTTGTTTGTTTGTTTTAATTTATTTGGCAGAGAGAGATCACAAGCAGGCAGAGAGGCAGGCAGAGAGAGAGGAGGAAGCAGGCTCCCTGCTGAGCAGAGGCCTATGTGGGGCTTGATCCCAGGACCCTGGGACCATGACCTGAGCTGAAGGCAGAGGCTTTAACCCACTGAGCCACCCAGGTGCCCCGTAAAGTGTTTTTATACCCCCCATCAGTTATTTTTTATTCTTATTTTATGCCTGTTACATAAAAATATCAAAATAGCTTTTGTGGATACCAGTGACTTATACTAAATAGTAAGTTTTAACAATTTTAGATCACTTTTTAGCTATTTTCAGCTTAAATATTAATTCATTTTTTAATTATTTCAAAATCTGTATCAAAATGTTATATTTCAATGTCTCTCAATGTACTAGAGATAACTAGGCTCACTGAGGCTCTTGATGTAGGAGGTTAGAATAAAGAGAAGAAAAGTTTTTGTGATTATTACTTGTTGATATTATTTTACCTAAGCTCCTTGAAAGAAGACAATTGCCGTTTACTGGAATCAGGACTATTGGTTTGGGAGAGAGAAAAATAAATCACAGTATATTTGCTTTAGGGTATCAGGATATTTCTCTATTTCTCAACTGTGGGAGATACCAGTCATGATTTTTTTTCTAGATGTTTCAAACTTCTTGATTTGGCACTGAAATAATTTTTAAGAGAATTAGAAAATGGACTACTTCAACAGAATGTCTTCTTCTTCAGCAGTGGGCATATGCCCATGCTTCCCTTATTCTACTGGGGAAGGCACTAACCCTTTAAGTTACTGCTTTAGTCTTCCACAGTTTTAAAGATCAGTTAACAAGAAGGATCCTTTCTACCACCAGACAGCTAATAGCCATAAGAGAGTCAAGAATAATGAATACCCTTCTTGGGAAATTCAATTGCTTGCTGCCTCCTGGACAGTTCAATTCATCTTAAATCATGCCATGCCTTACTTCTAGGTTCAGTGATTTTTGAAATAGGTGATGAGTGAATATAGCAAATAATGTCTTACTCTGGAAGTTGGGCACACAATAGAGAAACTTTAGTAGAAAATATGTGGAAAACAGCAAAATTTAGAGGCAGTACTGCCTTTGTGTATTTGGCAAGGGTAACAGAAGAAAATGGTGAAAAATCATATTACATGCAAATGTAGCACAGTTGATTGGTCTCTCCTACTCAATTGCCTTTTTCTAGGAATACGTATATTGGGGGACTATTTACGTTAACTTATAGTACCTCCTCATTCCTATTTCCTCCCTTAAAATCCTGAGAAAACATACATTCCTTCTGATCATCAATGAAGAGATGATTGAGTTAAGGAAGAAGCAGTTATTCTTTTGTAATACATACAGCAGTTTATAAACGTAAATAACTTCTGGGAGTTTTCAAAGACATTATGGTCTTTGTATATTTCCAGAGTCAAACATTTGAAATGAGAAATTCCAAAAACAACAAAACACAAAAACCTGTAAGTGGATCAGTTACTGCTACTCATATGACTTCAATTGTGTGTCTATCTTACATAAACAAACTTCTTGAACCAGTAGAGCAGGGCTTATAGGTATAGCAGGTCTGGAAAAAATAATACATGTTCATTGCCAAGCTAGCTTACATGAAGGGAAAAATGAGAACCCTGGGAATGTTTGTCTTAGCAGTGTCCAGGTGGTAACTACCTAGATGGATGACTAGATCAGATGCAATTTTGAATATACATTTTTCATGAGTTGAGTGGTCAGATCCCAGAAGGAAATATTCTGAGAGACAAAACATTTTCATCAGGGTTGAAAATATTGAGAAAATTAAAAATGCCAAGTAAATTTTCAACAGTTGTTTCAATTAGCCAAAGCCATCTGAAAACCTTTTTGAAAACAGGAAAATAAAAACATGTGAAAATACTTCTCTCTCCCAATTCCATTGTAGAAATCTAGAACTACCATCATTGAGAGAGATTTGAATGTCAAAGGAAGTAGAGGTTTTTTTTTTTCTTTTTTTTTTTAAGTTTTTATTTGAATTCTAGTTTGCTAACATATATGGTAAAATTGGTTTCAGGTGTGGAGGTTAGTGATTCATGACTTAAATATAATACCCAGTGCTCACCACAACTACCTCCTTAATCCCCATTATGTACTTAGCCCATCCCCCACCCAAGGAAGTGGACTTTCTAGTTCATTTGGAGCCCATAGAAAGGTGACATTGAAAATATGGGCAAGGATGTCTACCATTTAGTGCCCTTTTCACAATAAATCCCCAAAGCAGCCAATGTTTGAGGTTATTTTGGTACCAGTAGAAGTATTTAATTAAATGTGTCATTTTCAATAGTATTGGTTTTTTTGTTTGTTTTTTCACAAGTCTAAAATACATTCTTTCCACGGGTCGCCTGGGTGTCTCAGCGGGTTAAAGCCTCTGCCTTTGGCTCAGGTCATAATCCCAGGGTCCTGGGATGGAGCCTCACATCGGGCTCTCTGCTCACCAGGGAGCCTGCTTCCTCCTCTCTCTCTGCCTGCCTCTCTGCCTACTCGTGATCTCTGTCTGTCAAATAAATAAATAAAATCTTAAAAAAAAAATACATTCTTTCCAAAAGAGCAAATGAACAGATATGTACATGAGTGTGTGCATGTGTTTAACAATCAATGGTCAATTTCTCTGCCTAAATGTTAGGGATTTCAAAAGTTATGATCATCTTCATAATATGCTAACTTGTTTGGTTATCAAATAGGTAAAAGCATTTCTTTGACTTTGGCTATTATCTTTCCCATAATAATAAATAGAATTGCTGCATCCATGGTAGGAGTGGTTCCAACATGACTTACACTAGATATAAAATATAATCAGTAGTACCTAAATAAGCATTCTAAAATATCATGAACATCATAATATAGTAAAGATCGACTTTGTATAACTATGGAAATAAAATTTAGGGCCCAAAATAAGTCTGTGAAATAACTGGCAGACTGGTCACCTAACGTTAAGGTCATGCCTGCCTAGATTGATGAGTAGGCGTCAAAACAAAGGACTATGAATTCTTAAGCATACGGGTGAACTATATCATTTAGTTGTACTTAATGTATGGCTGTTAAATAGAGGATCTCATTTTTATAGTAAAAAAATATATATAAATATAAACAAATCTACTTCATTTTTCTTTAAAATTTAAAATTTAATTTTTAGGAAATTGAAGTCATCTTCCCTTGAATTTTAGGAAATTGAAGGATTTATTCCAGGTCACACAGTTAGTGAGATGTCAAAACATGAAGCTATGGTTATCCTGTGAATACTGGGAAATGGAGAGATAGAGATGACATAATAAAGATGATGTTTGGGGGATGGGATATTAACAAATAATGGCCATTTATGGAGACCTTTGAATAGTTTATCTCATGTAATCCTTACAATCACCCTATAAGCTACGTATCTTAGAACAGAGGGAGGTAAACGTCAGAGAGAATAAATAATTTGTCTAGGATATATGACTGGTAAACATTGGAGCTGAGAGTCAATTTTTGGTCTGAATACGAAGTCAATGATTTTGAAATATTTTCATTATTATTTTTTAATAATACACATTTCTACCCTGAAGGTTGTGTTATAAAATAAGGTTTCCTAGAAATCAGAAATGGATTTCTATCATATTAGGAAAATTTGACCTACAAAGGAAAATATGAAGCAGTACTTTTAAGAGTCTTTGATGTTCCCCCAATAGTGCATAGAATCAATTCTAGAACCTTCCTTTCATATATATTTTATTATTGACATATAATGTAAGTTGAGAGCATATGATATATCTAATAGCTTTCTGTATGTGCTTAACCTGTTTCCACATAATGAGACAGGACTTAGGATAAATATAATCTGTACTATAAAAGTGGATCATCTGCTCTTTCATACAAAGCTCTCCTTTCATAGGTCATGAGATTGAATCCTTTTCTTCAGTGATGAAAACAGGATGGCATGGTTTCATTTACCCTCATGTAATGGAGACCTGCATTGTGGAGAAGGTGACTGGGCTGAGAGTGCAAATGTGTGTCTCAGAAGCCAGAATTCTGTGTAATCATTAAAGAACTAACTATCAAATCATGTGACTCTTGGTCCCTAAGTGTTCTATTTTTGTGGCAACTCTTTCTTTTTTAGATTGTTCCACTTTTTTTCTTTTCTTTTTGAACATACAATGACTGGAATTAAATAGTAGAGACACACTTACCAATGTTGCAAATGAAATGCTATGAATATGAAATATGTTGGATGACAAATTTAAGATCCAAAAATATCTTTATCAAAGGGAGCAATGGACCGAATCTAACAAGATGAAATGTAGTAAGAATACACACTGGCAAACTTAACTGCCATTATATTTTTACTGCTTAGTGCTGATATAAGGGAAAGCTATTGATGTTTTATGATTTAATCTAGCCAACATACTAATATTTCTCATATTTTATAGTGAATTCTTCAGTATTTTCTAAATATATAACCATGTAATCTTCAAATACTAGTATTTTTTATGTCTTTACATTTTATGCCTTTCTATATCTATAACTTTCATTTATGTTTCATGTTTTATTTTGCATTTTCTGGAATTTCCAGATTGATGGTTGGTTTTCTAATAAGTAGATTTATAAACTCAATTGTTCTTTGTCCTTAGTAAGTTCCCTGTCTTTGTAAGGGTCGTGTATGGCATTAAAGACAACATATATTCAGAGAGATAGTTTAGATATACATTGGTCAAAGAAGTCTGGATTATGTACCAGGGACAGTCTATGAACTTAACTTCAATCCCTAAAAATATAAGCACAGAAATTGAATGTAGGTGTTTGGAAATTTTACAGCAATTTAATCAAACAATTTTGTCTTTTTGTATCTTTTTTCTTATTCACTTAGTTAATTTATTTTTATAATAACTTATATAAGTGTCAGTCTGTAATAATGGGTTGGCCTTGATGGCTTGAGGAGCATTGTTATATCAGGGATAAGAATATTGGGATGGTGGTTGAGCTAAATGAATTTTATGTTTATGTTTCCTTTAAACTTCAGTATTCTATATAGAACTATTCCTACTGAAAACTGTAGTTTTAGTGTTTTGAGACACCTTGTATCACATTCTTGTTTGTTTGTTTTTTTTTTCCCATTTTATTTATTTTTTCAGCGTAACAGTATTCATTCTTTTTGCACAACACCCAGTGCTCCATGCAAAACGTGCCCTCCCCATTACCCACCACCTGTTCCCCCAACCTCCCACCCCTGACCCTTCAAAACCCTCAGGTTGCCCCAACCTCCCACCCCTGACCCTTCAAAACCCTCAGGTTGTTTTTCAGAGTACATAGTCTCTTATGGTTCGCCTCCCCTCCCCAATGTCCATAGCCCGCTCCCCCTCTCCCAATCCCACCTCCCCCCAGCAACCCCCAGTTTGTTTTGTGAGATTAAGAGTCATTTATGGTTTGTCTCCCTCCCAATCCCATCTTGTTTCTTTTATTCTTCTCCTATCCCCCTAACCCCCCATGTTGCTTCTCCATGTCCTCATATCAGGGAGATCATATGATAGTTGTCTTTCTCCGATTGACTTATTTCACTAAGCATGATACGCTCTAGCTCCATCCACGTCATCGCAAATGGCAAGATTTCATTTCTTTTGATGGCTGCATAGTATTCCATTGTGTATATATACCACCTCTTCTTTATCCATTCATCTGTTGATGGACATCTAGGTTCTTTCCATAGTCTGGCTATTGTAGACATTGCTGCTATAAACATTCGGGTACACGTGCCCCTTCGGATCACTATGTTTGTATCTTTAGGGTAAATACCCAGTAGTGCAATTGCTGGGTCATAGGGTAGTTCTATTTTCAACATTTTGAGGAACCTCCATGCTGTTTTCCAGAGTGGTTGCACCAGCTTGCATTCCCACCAACAGTGGAGGAGGGTTCCCCTTTCTCCGCATCCTCGCCAGCATCTCTCATTTCCTGACTTGTTCATTTTAGCCATTCTGACTGGTGTGAGGTGATATCTCATTGTGGTTTTGATTTGTATTTCCCTGATGCCGAGTGACATGGAGCACTTTTTCATGTGTCTGTTGGCCATCTGGATGTCTTCTTTGCAGAAATGTCTGTTCATGTCCTCTGCCCATTTCTTGATTGGATTGTTTGTTCTTTGGGTGTTGAGTTTGCTAAGTTCCTTATAGATTTTGGATACTAGCCCTTTATCTGGTATGTCGTTTGCAAATATCTTCTCCCATTCTGTCAGTTGTCTTTTGGTTTTGTTAACTGTTTCCTTTGCTGTGCAAAAGCTTTTGATCTTGATGAAATCCCAATAGTTCATTTTTGCCCTTGCTTCCCTTGCCTTTGCCATTGTTCCTAGGAAGATGTTGCTACGGCTGAGGTCGAAGAGGTTGCTGCCTGCATTCTCCTCAAGGATTTTGATGGATTCCTTTCTCACATTGAGGTCCTTCATCCATTTGGAGTCTATTTTCATGTGTGGTGTAAGGAAGTGGTCCAATTTCATTTTTCTGCATGTGGCTGTCCAATTTTCCCAGCACCATTTATTGAAGAGGCTGTCTTTTTTCCATTGGACATTCTTTCCTGCTTTGTCGAAGATTAGTTGACCATAGAGTTGAGGGTCGATTTCTGGGCTCTCTATTCTGTTCCACTGATCTATGTGTCTGTTTTTGTGCCAGTACCATGCTGTCTTGATGATGACAGCTTTGTAATAGAGCTTGAAGTCCGGAATTGTGATGCCACCAACTTTGGCTTTGTTCTTCAATATTCCTTTGGCTATTCGAGGTCTTTTCTGGTTCCATATAAATTTTAGGATTATTTGTTCCATTTCTTTGAAAAAAATGGATGGTATTTTGATAGGGATTGCATTAAATGTGTATCACATTCTAATCAAGTAATCAAAGTTTTGAGAATAGAATTAGAAAGTGCATATACTTATTCAAATTCCAGAATCCTAGGCTGTGTTACTTAGTTGTTTTTCTTGTTATTGTTGTCGTTTTGTTTTCTTTTCCTTGCATGTGTTTTGTTGAGCCTCTTTCTCAGTCGAAAATCTAAATCCACAACACCCAAAATGGAATATCAATGTTAAGACAGAGCATACTAGTTGGCAAAGCTCTGGCACTGTGGTTTACTAAATACCTGAATTCACTTGATTCTTATTTCCAAGAACCTTGTTCATTTGAATAATTTTCAGGGGATGTTACCAACTGGACAGAGATGACAACTTCAGTAGCAACCTGCATCCATTAAACCATCTCAGAAACAAAGAAGCATATATATAGTCACTTAAAGTTTTTGAATGCATGGCATATAAGATAAATGGCATACATGTATGAGATATTTGCCCATGGATGAGCCCTACAATATACCCAATTTCCAGGGTGCCAATTTTAACTCCTCTTCCTCCTCATCCACTCCAGGAAGTATACTAGATTTCAAGAGGATATAGAATATATTACTTGTTAGAGTAGTATTAAGTACATTATTTGCCTAGCTTTAGATCTTTATAATTTTATCATAGATGCTTTTAAAATATATTTTTGATAATTTTGTCCTAGATTATTTTTCATCTTACACATTACTGTGATGGACAATGTGTCTCCATATTGCAGTTTTGATCTGCTCGTGATATGTAGAGCACGCATTTAGACGCATGGACACACATATATAACAGTTTTCATAAAACACTATAAGGTAGAGAGTGATCTTAGAGTTTACTTAGATCAACTCCTGTATGTGACAGATGTAGATATCCAGTACATATCAATAGAGATGAAATTTTTTCCATAGTCATTCATTCTGTAGTCTGTGTAAAACAGCCTATGTCAGTTTTTAGCTTTCTTGGTTAGCAGTAGTCTCCCTACCTCTCTCTCATGCGCACGCACAAACACAAAACCATTCATACACATTTCAATCATTGTTTCCAGAAAGTCAATATATACACATTTATTTGGTTTATATATTTTTTAAACATTATTATTTGAAAGACAAATAATCATTTAAAATTGTTATATTTTGCGGGCACCTGGGTGCTTCAGTCAGTTTAGCTTCCAAATCTCGATTTCACTTCAGGTCATGATCTCAGGCCCCTGGGATCAAACCCTGTGGCTGGTTCCTGCTCAGCAGGGGATCTTCTTTCACTCTCTCTTCCTCCCTCTCCCTCCACTCCTCCCCCTGCTTGTGCTCTCTCTCTCAAATAAATAAATAAACAAATCTTTTTTAAAAATTGTTTTATTTTCAGGAACTATAAAGGATTATGCAATTTATAACTTTGCTGATCAGTATGAAAGCCAACACTCATATGTGGCCATTGAATGCCTCAAATGAGGCTGTCCAATTTAGGATGTCCTGTAGGATAGATGTATTCCAGAACTCAAAGTTCTAAAAAAAAAAAAAAAAAGCTTAGTGATATTTTTACATTGGTTTTTCTGTTGATAATATTTTAGACAGTTTTGCCTAAATAAAATACATTAAAAGTAATTTCATCTGTTTCTTATCAATATTAGTACTTGAAAATTTAGAATTGTATACACATCTCCCATTGTATTTTCATTAAGCAGCCCTGGTTTAGAACCTTCAATATATCTGTACATAATTCCCATTCTGCTAATAATGCCCAACAGAGACTTTATCTGAGAAGAGAAGTCAAAGAAAAATTCTGAGCCTGAGACTGGTAAATTTCCTTTACAGTGAATTTAGATAAGTATCAAGCCAAGATCTGCTATGCCTTTCTAAATATCATCTGATGTTATAACCACACCCATGAAGTGAGTTTTACACAGCTTTAATTGAAATAAAAAGGTCAATAGAATTTTAAAGATTAATGGTATATGTTAACATTTTATAAGGATACAAAATATGCCAAAGTCTATGAAGCCTTCACATACTTATGTTGAATTACATGTTATCACAATCATAGCCAAAATGTACTACCTCAAAATATGTTCAAAATATGTTCACATGATCTTAACATAAGTAATTATAGATAGTTCCTTTTTTCTGTGTGATAATTGTTCTATGTCCTATGTACTCCCTCTTTTTTGTATTTAAATCAAATTTAATTTTTGTTTTAACATTTTCAATATTTTGGATAAGGCTTTAGCAATAGTTTATAAATTAGAAATGTACCCAATCAAAAAATAGTTTTTCTTTCAATATATTGTGCCAGAAGTAAAAAATAAAAAATTATGGATGAGGAAACAGAAGAACCAGGTTCCAACATTAGTTTTTACTAATATGCCTTCTGATTTATCAGAGTGGTCTTGATTGTTAACTGATATTGTAGTAGGTATCCTCAGGCTCCTCCCAATTCTGTCCATGATTTTGGGATCCTAACTGTGGTATTTCTTAACAAAACACAGTGGTTCTGTGTTCTTCTGATTTATGGTAATAACTGTTATATCTCCAGTGCCTGGCATATTAGAAGTATTTTTAAATTTGTTTAGTTTTAATGCCTAAGCAGGAATACTACAGCAATTCTAGATACTAACATGTTACTTTTGGTATTTGAAATTTATATTTTTAATAATTTAAAATCTCTACTTATATACAGTTGACCCTTAAACAACATGGATTTGAATGGCATATGGGTCTACTACATTGGATTTTTTTCAATAAATAGAGTACAGTGCTATAAATGTATTTTCTTCTTCTTGATTTTCTTCATAACATTTTCTTTTCACCAGCTTAGTTTATTGTCAGAATATGGTGTGTAATATGTACATAAAACAAAATATGTGTTAATCGACTATTTATGTTATCAATAAGGCTTCTGGTCAGTAGTGGGCTATCAATAGTTAAACTTTTGGGGAGTCAAAAGTTATACATGGATTTTTGACTGCACAGCAGTCAGTGTCCCTAACACCCATGTTGTTCAATGGTCAATTGTTTTTATGACTATAGAATTTTAGTTATACACAGTTTATAATTTTAATATTAATTTCTATATTTTATCATGAATTTAAGGTTTAAAATCAAATTACGTATTGTTATTTTATTCTAATGAAAAGAACTCTTTCAACCTGTATGTCCTGGAGATGAGGGGCAGGAAGACAGCTGCACCAGATATGTCAGCTTGGGGAACTGTGGGTCTATTTCAAAACCTCACCTAATGCCTTACTTGGTAATAAGGGTTAGATTACAATAATATAATAATAGATTATTTTATTCTTTTACTGTTCTATTAGAAGATTATGAGTTTCAGGACACCTGGGTGGCTCAGTGGATTAAGCCTCTGCTTTCAGCTCAGGTCATGATCTGAGGGTCCTGGGATCAAGTCCTGTATCGGGCTCTCTGCTCGGCAGGGAGACTGCTTCCTCCTCTCTCTCTGCCTGCCTCTCTGCCTACTTGTGATCTGACAAATAAATAAAATGTTTTTAAAAATGAGATTCAGTTTTACCTTTTATGCATTTATCAGAAGCAGAAATAATATATTTTTTAAAAGATTTATTTTAGAGAGTGAGAGAGCATGGTGGGAGGGGCAGAGGAAGAGAGAGAGAGAGACACTCAAGTAGACTCCATCCTGAGCACAGACCCAGATACATGACTCCATCTCAGGGCCTGAGATCACAACCTGACCTGAACCCAAGAGTCGGTTGCTTAACTGAATGCACCACCCAGGTGCCCCAGACAACAGAAATAATATTATAAATAAATATTCATTTTCACACTTAGATGTTAGTACTTAGAACCCAAGAAAAAGTCACTGTGTGTCGATATAAGATTCCAGATGCAAGCTTCTTGGGTCACGCATTCCTCAGGCATGCTGCCCATTGCCTAGGATGGGGTATCTGACCTCTCAAGAGCCACCAGACAAGAGAATCAGTATTTAAGTTTCCACGAACAGAGTGACATGAAAATACCATTTGTGGCAATATTGGTGATAGCAACAAGTTTCTTTTGATGCTTCAGTACAGACACCGTAATCCATTTCTCAACAGCCACTTCACTGCAGCCGATAAATTGACATCAACCATGATAATTTCATCCTCTTTGCCCTAGACTGGTTCAGGGGTTTTGGGGTATTAGGGAAAGATATGTCCCATTCTTGGGACCCATGTGAATTTAGTCATGTCACTGAGAATAGTTAAGTCGCTATTGATGACTAGCTTACAAAGCAAGATGAATCAGCCTTGTCTTATGCCCTCCATAGGGCATAAGAATTTATTTTCTCACAGTTACGGAGGCTGGAAGTCTAAAAGTAAGGTGCTGGCATTAGTGGTTTCTCCTGGGAGCTCTCTTCCTGATTTGCCAACTTCTGCCTTCTGTCTGTGTCCTTACTTGGCTGAAAATGAGCTGGAGTGAGCTCTGTAATCTCTTCTTGTAAGGACACTAATCTCATCTTGGGGTCTTGCCCCATGACTTTATCTAAAACTACTCACCGCTTCAAAGCCTTATTTCTAAATCCTTTCTTATTGAGGGTTAGGGCTTCAATATATGAATTTTGAGGGAACACATTCAGTCCGTAGGATGCCTCATATCTTGTACATTAATATGAAGGGTGAAGGGATACTCTTGTATCACTCTGTTTCTGAATATGCCTGAGTAAGAGTCCTTCATATGTGAGTTATCATATCTCCCTTTTATTTTGTGCCAATTTGATTTGTATCTTCTCATTTTCCTCTCCTCTCCTCTCTCCCTCTTCCTCTCCTTTCTCCTCTCCTTTCTCCTCTTCCTTCCTTCCTTCCTTCCTTCCTTCCATCCTTCCTTCCCTCCTTCCTTCCCTCCTTCCTCTTTCTCAGTCAAATGCTTACTAGTGAACTCAGTGTATGATCTCATTAACACTAGACGGCTACCATGCACAATTGGCCCTGGGCACTGACTCTTGATTCAGTGTGAGCAATTTCTCATCCAAGAAAACTTGGAACAGTGATAGGAGAGGGGAAATCTGCCCTTGGCAGGACTTCAGATATCAGGGACAGTCAGGAGTTGATGGCTTTCACTGAAGCTTTGTTGGGCATCTAAAGCAAGTATGGGGACACAATGAGATACCAGCTGGTATCACATGTATCAACAGAGCAATGGAAGGTTGGAAAAAAAAAAAAACTCTACGTAGCTGTCCCTAACATTTTTGACGCATTATTTTATATTCATTCACATTCAAATTCATTACTGAATACATATACTTGTCTTTCCATGAAAAGCTACTTTCAGTCTAACAAAAGCATGTAGGCCATTTTCTCTCTTAATACTCAAGTCACATTGTAGTTCTAAATAGCCTGTTCTTGTTTTCATACCTTAAGACCCCTAAACTTGCAATTTATTCTGCTGTTTGTCTTTCTGGCAAACACCTGTTCATCCCTTAGGACCTTGCTCAAGCTGTTACTTCTGTCCAGTCTTCTTTGAATTAGGCTTGACCCACACATTTCCAGAGGCAATAATAGTTAATTTTCAGTGTTTTTAAGTCATTTGTGGGTACCCCTTAAAAGCATCTTACTGTGCCTGTATTATTAGTTTATCTGTATGTCTAATTGTAATATGGAATGATATCTTGAGCATAGAGATTACGCTATTTTTGTTTTTTTAGAGCCCAGCACCCAACACAGAGGTTAATAGATCTTGGGCTCAGTAACAATGTATGTTTTTCAATTATATGAAGAATGGTTAATGATTTGACAGCTGCATCAATAGCCAGAATGGGCTTCTTTAAATTTATCTTTCTATAGCATACATCTGAATTTGGGCAATATTGTTTCAAATGGACTTAGTCTTGGCAGAATGAATATTCTTTGGATTTTTTACACAGTCTTCCAGAATGCTTGGTGTTAAATATCATCCAACAAAGTAATTTGAACAGCTTTTAGCTATATTCAGGAACAAATCTGCAGCAATAGTCTTTGAGTTTTTGTATTGCCAACGAAATTACTAATATTTCTAAGCAACTCTGTAACCGTATGTTGCTCTGCAAAAGCATTCCAGAATGTTTCTGGTCTACAGTTCTAGGGGCTGCAAACCTTTCCATCTCTGAAACAAGAATAAGAATTGATCCAGAGTTTCAATTTGCTTTATGGTTGTCTGTCCATACTATTTAAATATTGGTATGACTTGATGATCTGAAGGAGTTTTCAAAACTACCTCTTCATTTGTTTCTCCACCCTCAAATCACAGTGATGCCCAAGTATGTTCTGTGTGTTGTACTGCTTTTCATTTCATTTTCTGTTGAAACCAATATTTCCACCAAAGCAGAATTCAGGTACCTTGTTTATGATGACATAATCGTTTCTACAGAAACCAATTATGATGTAAACAGGACTGAGACTTCACATAGGAGAATGAATGGCAGGAAGTATTGAATTCCAATCAAGACTTTTTGTCTGTGCATTATTATATTTAGAAACCGGGTTGTGGCCAGAAAAAAAATTAAAAATGTGTTGAGTAAAAAATGACTTATGTGTTAGAAAATAAATAGTTTTAATAACTATTCTGGTATAGTTTTGTAAATATTGAGATTTATGGGGTAGGTAGTTTTGGTGGCAGACAGTGTGGATAATAGGAAGAATGGAGGCTTTGTCTTCCTAAGACTTTCAGTAATATTTCACAAGTATAGTTTTAAGACCGATTGTCTATTCTAAACCATTAATTTTACTGATGAAGAAATGCAACCCTGGAGGGTATAGATAACTTGCTGTGGGCTACATAAGTAGGTAGCGGCAGAGCCAAAATAGGAACTAAGCTTTTTTTTTTTTTAATTTCTTATAAACATATACTGTATTTTTATCCCCAGGGGTACAAGTCTGTGAATCGCCAGGTTTACACACTTCACAACACTCACCATAGCACATACCCTCCCCAATGTCCATAACCCCCCTTCCCCTCTCCCAACCCCACCTCCCCCCCAACCCCACCTCCCCCCAGCAACCCTCAGTTTGTTTTGTGAAATTAAGAGTCACTTATGGTTTGTCGGAACTAAGCTTTTTATGGATTTTTTTTCTATCAGCAATTTTCTAAGTTTAAAATATGGCAGCATTCATTTACATATTTTTTTTCCTGATCCAAACCATTTAATGCTAAAAACCTGAACATTTACATTCAGCACAAAGCTGAAAAATATAAATCTGAGATTAAAGCACAGTTCAAAACTTCACATTTTTAAAATATATATGAGAAATTTGTTCATATAACGTAGCAATGCATGTTTCCATTAGCCTAGAGACTTTCGAACATTCTTCACGTTAGCAAACTCGAACATATTCTTCAAAGAAATTAGGAAAAGAGCTATGATAGTCTTTCGCATTATATAGCTACATCATTGTAGTGAAGTTCACTTATTTTCACTCCATTAGGAAAAATAATTTAAATGACTTAATTCATATGGTCAAATCAAGAAAATGATGTTCTATATGTGTGTGTGTGTATATATATATATTATATATATATTTGTGGATACTATCTATAGTTACATAGCACATATTTGATCCTTTTTTTAAAGAGGATATGTGTTTGTATGTTTGTGTGTATATACACAAAATAAACATACACATGAAAGTTTTTTCAAGTGTAATTTTGACTATACGTAATTTTTGTCTTAGGCACTGCTTTTAGGAGCATTTATCAATTAAAGGATTCTGTGAATCTGCTATACTGATGGACTTGTAAATTCTGGGGGTCTCTAAAAAGGGAATGTGATGCTTTCTATCTTTGATGAGTGCCAGTACATCTTCCCTGGAAAAGGTCATGCCTCTTTATCAGAGAGGTGATCTGTCTCATTTTACTTAATCCTTCATATACGGTACATGCTTTACTCATTCGATAATGAAATGTGAAAACCTATAGAGTATGTTCTCTGGAATTGGGATAATTAATAATGTGATATTTAATGACATGTACTCACACGTGTACACACACATATATGTCATTGTACCAAAACCAGAAAAAAGCGAAGAAGAAAGAAGAGGAGGAGGAAGAGAAGGAGGAGGAGGAGAAAGAAAAATCCAGGTAGCTAATATTTCCAGTCTAAAATGTCCTCAGATTGGGCACCTGGGTAGCTCAGTGGGTTAAGCCTCTGCCTTTGGCTCAGGTCATGATCTCAGGGTCCTGGGATTGAGTCCCACATTGGGCTCTCTGCTTGGCAGGGAGCTTGCTTCCTCCTCTCTCTCTCTCTGCCTGCCTCTCTGCCTACTTGTGATCTTGCTTTATCAAATAAATAAATAAAATCTTTTAAAAAATAAAATAAAATGTCCTCAGATTATTTATCAACATTCTTTATAGTATGAATTCTCCATTCTGTCTGGGGAACCATGCACTGGAATTTACATGTAGATTTGTATTTTTAACTGTATTATGCAGATTTTACTAGTAGTAGTTTTTCGTTAACCTTAAAGAATCCACGTATGTCTATCTAGAAGATGATTACAAAGATTTTTAATCTTTGCCTCTGGCTTCAGGCTCAAGAAGAACTTCCCATTTTCCTCTTTATTCTTGCGCGTATATATACACCTTGTAAGAATTTCACAGGTATGTGTAATAATGGACAACAGTCGCTGTCTGGGACCTCTGAACATGTCACTGCTTTTGCTGCAAGGGCCTTCGGCCTCCTTAGGGAACATAAATTAGTACAGGCCCACTGTTTTGCTATCCAAGATGAAAAAGAAAATGCATTCATTAGCCTAAAATGGATTAAAGCAACTAGTCTCCCAGACATGCTTAATTGAATATTCAAATTCCTGCAGCCTGTAAACACTTGTATTATAGCCGAACTGGGTTTTTGCGGGGCTTCAGTAGGTCCATGCTTTTAAGATATTGCTTTTAAGTCCATCAAGAGATGTTGATTTTATTGCATACATTATTACAGATTGTGTTCTTAGTGAACTATCTCTGAATGACTAAATTATCTAAAGACATTACATAAATTTTTACGAAAATAGAGCTTTAAAGAGAGTATCAGTCTTTAGATCTCATGAAAGATTTTTTTCTGCCATAGTTTACTGTGCGTGTGTGGTTTGTTTGTTTGTTTTTTATTTTGTTTTTTAAGATTTTATTGATTTGTCAGAGAAAGAGAGAGCACAAGCAAGGGGAACAGCAGGCTGAGGGAGTGGAAGAAGCAGGCTCCCCACTGAACTGGGAGTCTGATGCAGGGCTCCATCCTAGGACCCTGGGACCATGACCTGAGCCAAAGGCAGACACTTAACCAACTGAGCCATCTAGGTGCCCCACTGTCTTTTGTTTTTAGTAAAGGAAGATTAAACCTTCTTGAGGCTCTTGTTCTCTGTCCATACAGGAATATTTTAGCTAATGGGTTGAAATCCTCCAAGTTCAAATGTCCTGAACCTAAGCCAGCGCCTAAAAGTCTATGAGAATATATGGGAACATTTAAAATATAGGACAATTCGAGTTGTCATGTCTCTGTTCTTCCAATTAGTATGAAAAGCAGTCCAGAGGTTAATAATCATCTCAAATATAGAAACCACTGGAAATAAGCTTGATGTGGGACGTTCCAGTCTTTTTAATGTCTCATTTCAGCTGGTCTGTTCAATACCATTGGACTTGTTTACCATTTGACTGATATATTTTAGATGTTTTAAAAGTAAAAGACCTGATTTTTCTATGTGGGTGTGAGTGATATTTTGCAATTTTTTAAAAGAGGGGGCATCTGGCACATAGCCTTGGGCAGAATCTCTCTCATTGCAACTTTGTGTTTCTGCCCATTATCCTCCTGCTTCAAAAGTAAGGGCCGCTCATCAGAACTCTATTCACAGTAATTGGTGAAATCTTTTTGGAATCCTTCAGGCTGTATAAATGTCAAATGTTGCTGTTACTGCCATTATTAATGGGGCTTTGGGTAGAGAGGGAGGAAAAAGGAATAGCTTGCCTGTATTAACATGCATTGACTACATATTGACTGCAAAGAAGAATTGTATCTGTAGGAAGAAAGTTCAGTTTCCATGATTTAGCAAACCACCGAGAGATAGCAAACTGGCTAAATAGAAAGGAATGATTTGCTCTTTAACAAGCAGTTCATTCTACCTGGGAGGGAAAATCACTCTCCCCTTTATCAGTCTGGTCCTGGTTTTGTGCCTGTGGATACTGTAAGTGAGGGAATGCCATACAGATAGAAGTCCTCATAAACCCAGCAATTTTCTTATTTTATTCTCCTGTATCCATTGAATATATGTGAGGCCCAAAGAATTTAGAAAAAGAAAGAAAAATGGAGCTACAAGAAGTGAAAGAAAAAAAAAAGTGCTGTTTTAAATTTTTAAATTCTTTTTCTTGCAAACATACACACCAGGACAAACAAAGCAAACCTGTGCAATTGGTTTCTTTCATTCCAGAAATCTTTTTGCTTTTCCTGGCTCCTTGGCCTCCATTCACAGGTGCCAGTGCTGAGTGGACTCTGGCAGACTATCACAGGGACAAGATGTGTCTTGCATCAGGAGGGAAAGGAAATACTCCTCTGTATTGATCTACTCTTCTTTAAAAGAAATAGAGGTGGGAAAAATGAAGGCCAGGTGAAAGCCATCTACGTGTGGTCACATACATTTCAGCTTTTGTGCGCTTGAGGACGAGTGTACATTACACCGAATAGCACTAAATATTATTATTTTTAATGATTTATTTGAGAGAGAGCGAGCAAGCATGTGTGTTCTCATGATTGAGAGCTGATGGCGGGGTGGGGGGAGGAACAGAGGTGGAGGGAAATGGACACTCTCGAGCAGGTTCTGTGTTCAGCGCAGAGCCTGAGGCAGGGCTGATCCCAGGACCTCGAGATCATAACCTGAGCTGAAATCAAGAGTCTGTCGCTCAACTAGCTGAGCCACTCAGGCGCCCCATGAATAGCACTAATTATTTGAAGTGACTTTTACCTTATTATTATGGCCAGTGAATGATTGAGTTCTTGCTGTGCATGCCAAGTTGTGTTTCAGATAGGAGAGAGTGAGTTTAGATGTCCGCTTGAGATGGCAGAATGTAATTTGACAGGGAGAAGGGAAATGGGCATATATTAATCATCCATGAAATAGAGACAGGCTTTTTTTTTTCTTTCTGAGTGATATTTCCATTTATTTATTTTCCCGTTTGGCTAAGCACAGACTCTGTGGGTAATTCTAAAGAAACTGAATCTGGGCAGTCTCCTTTAAGAGATGAAGAGATGGAGGATTCTTTTTCGATTGCATATGAATCATCTGAATCTCGGTGACTTGGCATAGTGAGAGCCATTGTGGGTTTTTTTTTGTTTTTTGTTTTCTTCTTCTTAATTTTTTTTTATTTTTATAAACATATAATGTATTTTTATCCCCAGGGGTACAGGTCTGTGAATTGCCAGGTTTACACATTTCTCAGCACTCGTCATAGCACATACCCTCCCCAATGGCCATAACCCAACCCCCCTCTGCCGGCCCCCCTCCCCCCAGCAACCCTCAGTTTGTTTTGTGAGATTAAGAGTCACTTATGGTTTGTCTCCCTCCCAATCCCATCTTGTTTCATTTATTCTTTTGAGCCATTGTTTTAATAAAAGGGCATCTTAATCTGAGTGTTCTAAGAAACTACTGGGCAAATGAAGAATTTAGTTAACTTCTCTAAGTCTCATTTTTCTCTGTATATCAAAAGGAAATTTTAAATCGAACTGAGTTTGTATTAAGAGTAAGTGATCTGGGGGCGCCTGGGTGGCTCAGTGGGTTAAGTCTCTGCCTTCAGCTCAGGTCATGATCTCAGGGTCCTGGGATCGAGCCCCGCATCAGGCTCTCTGCTTAGCAGGAAGCCTGCTTCCCCCTCTCTCTCTGCCTGCCTCTCTGCCTACTTGTGATCACTCTCTCTCTGTCAAATAAATAAATAAAATCTTAAAAAAAAAAAAAGTAAGTGATCTGGACATTGCATGTTAATGAAAATTAAAAAAAAAAAAAAAGAGTAAGTGACCTGGTATATGGGGAAGAGCCTACAGAATGTCTAGTCCTAGCAGGTACCAGATAAATATCAGTTTTTCTCTCTCACAACCTGAAATGCCATTATCTTCTCTGTAATAGCCCCTTACAAACAAAGACCAACTCACCGTAAAAGAGCAGTGACCTGATCAAGCAGTGGGGCAATAGGGGGTGGCAACATTTATATTAGTACCTATGCTATGGGAACTTTACTAGTTCTCTGTGGCCCAGCATACGATACTATGGGCAACTGAGTGGATAGATAGTGTTAACAAGAAATAGTGAATTCAATTCAAGTTCTGACTGGGAGCAGTAGACTCTGGGTCTTCACCCATGGAGACATGTCGACATTTCTAATAATGTAATATTTTGACTGGCAGTCCCATTTAGAAATATGTATTAGATATTTCGATTAAGAAGACTATTAGCATGATGAATGATGCCTCAAACATTCATGAATTTAGATGAGTACCAATAGAATAGTTAGAAAAACAAAACTTGGTTGGAGTGAATATTTCAATGTGGAGATTTTTAGTAGTGAAAAGATGAATCCAGAGATTTGGGATGATAGATTTTTGCAAGTTGCCTTATCTTGCTGCCTATTTTACATATGAAATAAAGTCTGTTTGTGGAGTAATCAGGGGAACCTTTCTACTTTAATTTTCAATTTTCATTCTCAATTTCATTAGTTTTCATTTTATTCTGTTTTTAATTTTTAATTTTATACAAAACTATGCATTTTTAATAGCTTTATTGAAATATAATGCCATAAATTTCATAAATTGGAAATGTACAGGATTATGATTTTAAATAAAATTATAGAGCTGTAAAACAATTACCAAATTCTAGTTTTAATATATATATCTGTTATCCCCCCTAAGTTTCCCTTATGCCTTTTGAATTTATTCTCCACTCCCACCCTCAACCCTGGGCAAACACCGATCTGTGCTATGTCTATAAACTTGCCTTTTCTGTGCATTTCAATATAAATAGATTCATACACTATGTAGTATTTTGCATCCAGTTTTCTTTTACTTTTACTGTAATATTTTTGAAATCCATCCCTGTTTTGGTACACTATCAGTGGTTCATTCCATTCTGTTGCTCAATGGTTTTTCATTTATGGTTATACCACATTTTATTTATCAGTTTTGCAGGAGATAGGCTTTGGATTGTTTCTAGTTTTGGCTATTTTCAATGCTGCTGCTGTGACTTTGGGGTAGCTTTTTTTGTATGAACTCATGTTTTCATTTCTTTTGGATGGATTCTTAAGAGTGGAGTTGCAGGTCACATATTTGGTTTATATTTAACACTGTAAGTGGTGGACTATTTTGTAAGGCGTTGTTACCATCTGCATTCCTTTCAGCAATGCATGAGGATTCCAGTTTCTCCATATCCTTATCAACACTTGCTATTATCTGTCTATTTTGTTAGAAGATATGCTGTGATATTTTCTGTGGCTTAATTCCCAGTTCCCTAATGACTAAATATGTTGAGAATCTTTTTAAAATTTGCCTATTAGCTTTTGACATATCTTCTTTAGTAAAATGTCTATTCAAGCCCTTTGCCAATTTTTAAATAGTTCATTTTCTTATTATTGAGTTATAACTTTTTAATTCAAATCCCTTATCAGATATATAATTATGAAAATACATATCCCACTATCTTGCTTGTCTTTTTGTTTTCTGACTGGTCTCATTTGAATGACAAGTTTAACTCTTTTAGAAAATTAAAACCTGCTTTCTAATCTAGTGTGTAGCCTATCGATTCAGATCTGTCTTTAATAATAATAATTACAATAGATTTTTAAGTCATCATTCCAAACATGAAATCTCAATATGAAATAATGGAATTAAAAAGAAAGAGTCTAGAATATTTGTCTTTGAAAAGTTAATTTAAAAAATGTCTTTGTATTTTTTAGAGTTAATCCTTTATTTTGTTTTTTTTTCCTGTCATAGAACTTGAATGAGAGTAAGATGAAGGAGTTAAGCTAATTCTTAATAATGGCAATAATAATGATAATAGTGTTTAACATTATTAAGCATCTGACAGTTAAAAAAAACTAAACTGTTACATAGCTGAACTTGATTTAATCAGTAACTTAGTACAGCAAGATAGAATATATCAAGTAAGATTTGTTGAGTACCTACTAACACACTGAGTCAAGCATTTTGTACATAAGGGTGGTAAGAAAATACTTTGCATCCCAGGACCTCATAATCCTTAGGGAGAATAGTACAATCAGTTATAGCTCAGTGAATTAAATGCCACGAGAGAGGTTTTCATAGCTGTTATGGAAATAACACAGGGAGGTCATCCTAACCTTGATTTCTTAAACAAGGTACCAAGATATAACCTACCCAAGGAAGATGGGTGAAAAAGGTAAACTAATGAGAAAAGTAATATTTGCTTTGCATTTCCTGTAAGTTAGTGGTTGATAAGGTACTTTATGTAGATATTTCCATAGTCTTAAGGAAAGCAAACAACAAAATCCTGAGGCCCATGTGGCATAATTAACTTGGCTGAGTTCCTGACATGAGCACATGTGTGTACAAAGATTTACAGACAATATGCACTATGTTATTAGAAGGGCAGGGAAGTAAAGACTAGAGCCAATTATAAGGATGTTATGAATATTGTTATAATAAAAGTGAGGAAAGTTGAAGGCCTGACTTAAGACACTAGCCAGGGGAATAGAGAGAAGGATACAGTTCTAAGTATTTTAGAACAAGCATTGGCAAAAGTTGGAGAGTTAGACTGAATTTGCAGTATAAGATAAAGATAAGAGTCAATAAGAATTCTCAGGTTTCTGACTTGGACACATTAGTGGATGGTACTGTCATCCACTAAGCAAAAGAGTATAGGAGAAGGAGCAGAATTTGGTGGACATGAATGAATGATATCAGGGGCCAGGGACTAGAAACTAGAGCTCCTCAATAAAACACTAAAGATCTTACTAAAATATGCAATCCTTGGGGTGCCTGGGTGGCTCAGTGGGTTGGACCGCTGCCTTCGGCTCGGGTCGTGATCTCGGGGTCCTGGGATCGAGTCCCACATAGGGCTCTCTGCTCTCTGCTTGGCAGGGAGCCTGCTTCCCTCTCTCTCTGCCTGCCTCTCTGCCTACTTGTGATATCTCTCTCTCTCACTGTCAAATAAATAAATAAAATCTTTAAAAAAAAATGCAATCCTTGCATCAAAGTGTACTTCTACGAAGATCAATAGATTGAGTCCTGCCAAAATAACCCTACAGACACAGTGCATCATATCTATCAGTCATTGAGATCCAGGTATCCTCATGAGTTGGAAGGATCTAAAAAATCATTCTCAGCTTTCCTTATATTAAAGAACCAGTCATTAGAGAATCATAGTCTCAGAAAGTCTTTTTCCTCCCCCCTTATTTCATTAGTGCAAGAAAGAGTAATTGAGGAGAGGGATATTTCAGAGAGCTGCCACCTGGATTTCTCTTCAGTTAGACAAATATTGTGTCAGTTTCAGTCTAGTATAGACACACTGGCAGGCAAGTTTTCTGAATGAGGCAGAAACTTGATCAGGTTGGCTGTTCTAGCTCTTGATCGTCATTTATTATACCACTACAATTTATCTTAGAACAGAGACAGCTGTCATTATGCTAGTCTTGGATTAAGCTAACTGTTGAAGACAAGGCTCAGAAGGAAAAAGAATCAGTAGCCTATCAGGTTCTGCATTTTTGTCCACCCAGTATTCCCTGCCTTTTTAAAATAGATGTTATCACGAAGGAACCATGAGTATTCTACCTACTTGTGGAGAAACATTTAAAGATCTTCACAATCACCTCTGGATACAATGTATTTTGTAGTAAGTTTGCTGATGAAAAAATGTCAGATTGCCCTATGGAAACTAGTTCTGATGGACTTCATAACTAAATCATTTCAAAGTTGTGTCCTAACCCCAGAAATCTCCCAGGTTTTGGCAATTAAATGGTCTTCTAGAACTTACCTTAACAATGAAAATTTCATATCACTAGATAATTGTCCATAAACCCTTTTCTATCCATGAGTCTGATGCTAACGATGACAACTCTGCATATGAATGTGGCTGAAAAACAGTAACAATTTTAGTAGCATGTGCATTATAAATGAATCAGGATGAGGATCAAGTGGCTACCATTTTGAACTCTGGACTTGCAGGCAACTAACACGCCCCTCTCAGATGGAAAAAAAAGGCAAAAATTTCAGAATATTGTATACGGCCTCCTAATATCCATTGCAACTCTGTGACAAGAGAGGACATCTGGTTTTGGTATTCACATTTGCTCTGGGGTAACTTCTGCTGTGTTTGCTGCTCTCTGATCTCAACGAAAAGCTGGGAGTGAAATCCAGGCAATCTGTTGGCACACAGATGCAGAGTGATTGTAATATTCTTGCTTTTACATTCTGGTTTATCCTGGTTGCCTCTAGTGGCCCAGAGATAAAGATCTGCCATTTTCATCCCCCAAAGAAGCAGATGAGAGTCAATATGTGTAAAACTTTTAAAGTGACAGCAAGCCTCAACTTTGATCTCTTTGAGCTTTACTTCCTGCATCACCAGATGGGCCCAAGTCTCTCATCTAGTCCAAGTGGGCTACTCCTTTCTCTTTGTAACAGGAGGTCAGAAAAGGTCCTCTTAGATTTTTATTTTCACTGTTACACACTTTATGAAAATGCATTACGTAGTTTTGACTACTTATGTAGAAAGCAGCTCTATTCTAATAAGGAAGATATTTAGTTATTAGTTTCACTGCTAGGAAGTAAAAATGTAGGTCATTTCTCTATTAGAACATACATAATCAAATAGCACTGATAAAAGTGTTGCCTTTATAATAAGCTCTTTTTCTTGATGTTTATTTGACAACCAGTTGGACCAGAGTTAAAGAGGAAGGTGCAGGTCAACCGGCGCACTGAGCTGATGACATTCCCACAGAAATTGACAGAACAGTAGCAACAGGAGTCAATTCTAATGAGATTGTCATTGCTTGGGAAGGACATGGGCTATAAATGATCAGCTCTGGGAAGGAGAGGCAAAAAGGAAGCTACAGAGAATTATGGGTGACAGAATATGCCCCCTACACCTCATGGAGAGCCATCAGGGCTCTTCTAGATCATTGACCCAAAAGATAATCAGAATTAAGCATATATCAAGAAATATTAGGGAAGTAGGGTCAGAGAGAAGGGCATGCAGTGTAATATAAGACAAAAGGAGTTGTGCTATGGATTCCAAAGTTCACTGGGATGACCTGGGCAGTTAGATCATATCCTAACATGATATCCTAACCATACAAGTTGACTAATCTTTATATGAGATGATGAACTTTGGGATCTTGAGAGAATGCTTTGAGAAATTTTATGGCATTTTTAAGTTCAAATGATCTATTTCAAGAGGTTTGCATGAAAAAATGCAGTGTTTGTGTGAGGAGGATATAATATGATATGCTGTATTAAATATATGTTATATATAATGCATATGTCCTTCCTGCCTTTCC